>NC_090336.1:51902978-52202978 GCF_035084215.1 Heptranchias perlo | reverse complement strand
CTTTGCTAGCAAGACTGGGCATCATGTATATTTTGAGAGTTCTGATATATTGGGAACCAGTATCCTTAATTTCTTTGCCATCTTTCACCCGATCGATTCTTTCTCCTTGTCCAGGCAAAGTTTTTAAAGAATGAGGGATATCAGTAATTCAGGTCGTACATCTTGAGTACCATCTTGAGTTTTATGTATTTAATAATGCTAAAGGTGGTACTTGGGCAGTTGTCTTTTTGTCTTATCAGAAATCATCATACCATACAAGTTACAGCACAAAAAAAAGGCCAGTCGGCCCATTGTGGCTGCGCCAGCTCTTTGCGACAGCAATCCAAAATTAATTTCAACACTCTGCTCTCTTCACAATACAGCCATAGAAACCGCCATCATCTGACTGGAACTTAGAAGTAAATATGTCGTTTTAAAAATGCTATGCCTTTGCTGTGGCATAATATTTAACATTCTGTGCATGGTAGGGATCAATACTAATTTATCAGTTTAGACATCCAAGTTTCTCCAGTAGTTACCAGTAATATTTGCAGTATAGCCTTCAGGTTGCAATAAAGGTATTGAGTTGATGTGCACCTATTTGGAGTGACATGGAGTCAACAGACCTTAATTATTCCACTGACTCTGTGTCGCTCTCTGGACCGTGGAGCTCGCTGGAATTCAGACACTGGTTAAGTTCTTAGGCTTCAAAATTCTGCAGACCTTTTGAAGAGGTGGACATGCAATGGGCCGAAAAAGAAAGACTTGCGTTTATATAGCATCCTTCTCGACCTCAGGGCGTCCCAAAGTGCTTTACAGCCAATGGAGTACTTTTGAAATGTAGTCACTGTTGTAATGTAGGAAACATGGCAGCTAATTTGTGTACAGCAAACTCCCACAAACAGCAATGAGATAATGACCAGATAATCTATTTTATTGATATTGCTCGAAGGATAAATATTGGCCAGGACACCAGGGCGAACCCTCCTGCTCCTCTTCGAAATAGTGCCGTGGGATCTTTTACGTCTATCTGAGAGGGCAGATAGGGCCTCAGTTTAATGTCTCATCCAAAAGACGGCACCTCAGACAGATGAACTTTTGCCCATCGCTTTAGCCTTCTGCTGACCCCATCCCAAACCCTGGGGATGATGTCCCGTGCCCCGTGCCTCTGGAGCTGCAACAGAGGCCACAGAAAATTTGGAGCGGCACCCTGCCTGAGGCCTTCATCCGACCAGAGATTGGAAGAATTAAAAGGAATCTTTGTTCTCCTCAGGGAATGTTAAGGCAGCATTCTGAAGGTATTAAAATCCCTCTGGGATTGATTACCTTTGGTCCTTTACTTCTCTAGGTCTTCAGGAGGCCCACGTACCATCAGTAGGCATGAGATCCGCTGGGCCTTTCAGGGATGAGCTGGGTGAAATACCAGGAAAGTCCCCCAGACGTGCCCCCAAAGTTAATGCAGGACCTAAAGGGAATGGGCTTAAGAAGCATTCATCTTTCCTTGTGCGCAATTTATGGACTATCTTGTGTTGGGAAGTTACCCGGGAGATCGGGGTTATGTCCTAAATTTCCTTCCCCATCCCCAGTGACGGGAATACCTGATTTACACCTTCTCAAACCTAAGAATTTCAGGGCCTTAAACATTGACAAAAGTCCAACGGTACAGATTAAAAATTAAGTTTTAGAATGTCGAACCAACCCTGTGAACTTTTAGTTTGCTTTGCATCAGTTGTAGCTATATTGAAACTGGTGCAAAGCCAGTTTTGTGTGAGAATAACTTCTTTAATGGTCTCACAGTGCTTATCAGAATTCAATTCTGTTGGCTTCCCTCGAGTTACCCTACACTGCTTTGCATTCACACAAACTGCATAGTATAATTGGCCTTCTGGTAACTGTTTTTAACCAGCACTCTGAGTTTGTCAGTGACCTGAGATGTTAAAATGTGCTGCAATTGAACTACTCTGAAGTATTTAGTGAAGAAATTCTTATCTTGCCCAATGATGCAAACAATTGGATGATGCTTGCTTCTTTTCATAACCGAAAAATGATTTGCTTTTCACTTGAATACAAGCATGGTCAACATTTTCAATTTAAATGTTATGCCATAGTTTTAAGATTGCATCTCCTTATTCACATACAAGAGAAATCAATGCAGATGTTATTAATCAATAAAGATGAAACTTTTTTTGTGAACTGCGTAGAAACAATCAAGTAAAATTAGCCTTGAAATAGTTTGTATCAATGTCATCTAAAGTAACCAGTTTTGAAAGCATTTGGGGCGATTTTTGTTTGTCTACTGCCCTGTTTCTCACCGTGAACACTGATTTAAGAAAAATAATTCTCAGGATGTGGGCATTGGAGGTAAGGCCGGCTGAGATCCGTGTGGTGAAGGAGCTCCCACAGTGCTGTTAGGTAGGGACCATCAACGATGAAGGAATGGTGATATATGTCCAAGTCGGGAAGACGTGTGACTTGGAGTTGATCGCGTTCCTATGCTACCCTTGTCCTTCTAGATGGTGGAGGTCGCAACCTCAGGAGGAAGCAGAGAAAGATCATTCATGTGGCACTTCTGGTTGGAAATGCTTCAGCCTTGTCTGTTGCACTCATTCGCTGGGCTCTGCCATCGTTGAGGATAGGGATATTCATGGAACCTTGTCCTCCCTATATTTCACTCCTCATTAAACCAGGGTTGGTCAACTGGCTTGATGGTGATGGAGGAGTGAGGGATATGCCGGGCCATGAGGTTACAGATTGTGGTGGAATAAAATTCTGCTGCTGCTGATGGCTCATAGCACCTCATGGATGCCCAGATTTGAGCTGCTAGATCTGTTCTGAATCTATCTCACTTATCACGGCGGTACTGCCACAAGACATAATGGACGGTGTCTTCAGTGTGAAGACAGTCCTTGGTCTCCATGAGGATTGGTCACTTATACTGGAATCAGCTTTTTTAAAATTGAATTAAAATTCTCAAACTGCTGTGGTGGGATACAAACTCGTGTTCTCTGGATCACTAGTCCGGTAACATAACCGCTACTGCATCCCGATGCCTTTATCGAGCAGACCTTGATATTAGGCGGCCAACGCTCCCATCCGAAACAGTCGGGAGCCTCGTTAAAATATTTATATCGGAGGTCCCTTGATGCGTTAAGGACCTCTGTCCAATTTTGGTCTTACGCTGGAACTGAGCGTTGAGTGGCCAAACCAGCAGTTCTTAAATGGATCGTTGTAAGCTGCTTCAAAGATACTTTACAGAAAGCTTTTCCAATGATTATCATGGATCAGAAGAGCATGGATGCACCTCCTCGCCCCACAGAAACTTTATCTTCCTTGACCTCCCGCGCCCCCCCCCCCCCCCCCCTTCATGGCACACTCCTGGCTCAGCTCTGCGGAGGTGCCACCAGATTTGATGCCGAAGCCCGATTGGTGAGCTGTCTGGCAGCTTGCTGGGCATATTAGAAATGAGGTCTGACCACAACGCCAAATAGACGCCAACATCATTGGACAGGCATAACGGACGCCCCTCCCACTCCTGTTGCGTTGTAACACGTTGAAACACAAAACACTGTGAACTAATTATTTTGTACCAGTTATTTATTTTCTAAAACCTTACCGCTACCCCTCTTGTGACTTTTGACGTTTGATTGATGACTATTGAAAACCAAATAAACGAGGAACTTTTAATGTTTGCTCAGTTTGATGACTGGATTAGGAATTCGGCACGGTGAGAATGAATGGAAAGTGATTCACAACCATTACACTTGGTTGAGTAATGCATTTGTTTGGAGACTGCTCCATTCACTCACATCTTTAGTAGTTTGTAGTCACTGCCGAAACAACACTGGACTTTTGTGTTTATTCATTTGTGGCCATCCTGAGGCACGTATCAGGTCTGTAGGTGAAAAGTTTTGTGAAGTGTCTTTTATTTGTTAATGAGCTATTTCTTGACACCTCAATTCCTGCTAACCCAACTGATTCGTGCTCCATTTTGAACAGCGCATAAAGGATACAAAATGAGATGACATATTGCAATGCAAAAGCACCTCATTAATGCAGTTGCAAAATACATTTTGTGCTGCAATTCGTATGTTAGAAATCCAAAGTACAAATGCAAACATGAATTTTTAAACAGATTATCAAAATTAAGATTTTATGATGCACAATTTTAAATAATTAATAATTGCAAAGATGCGTAGAGAGGAGAATTCTCTCTGCACATTTCCCTTCTCTCGCATTTAGATTGCT
Organism: Heptranchias perlo; assembly: GCF_035084215.1. Classification (NCBI taxonomy): domain Eukaryota; kingdom Metazoa; phylum Chordata; class Chondrichthyes; order Hexanchiformes; family Hexanchidae; genus Heptranchias; species Heptranchias perlo. The sequence goes on along the minus strand of NC_090336.1, from coordinate 52,198,754 downwards.
TTCCCTGTCTTTAGACCTAATTCCACACTGCCTTAAATGACGTACTTGGTTTGAAATGACACCAAATGAATCAATTCTTGTCCTCCTTCAATGATGATGTTCTGGTTTTTGGACCAGTAACAAATAGAGAGCAAGTGCATTGAAAATTTGGAATGTTTGATTTGTGCAAAAGTCATTATCTGTAATGCTTTTTTCATAGTATGACCTTGTGAATTAATGGCATTTGCAGCATACTTAACATTCCTCTCCTCTGCGCCTCTGATTTTTCTTCCCTTTCTTTTACCCTGGGGCTAAATTTGCTTGGCTCTTCCGATACATTCCTGCTGCACTCTGCAGCTGGATGGCCTGGAAATGGGCTGGGAGCCAGGATGTGTTGGGTCCCAGCCTAACTTGCTTGGCCTTGTAAGGGCTGGAGCCTCTGCCTATCCCTCTACAAGGCTAGTGAGACAAAGTAGGGTGGAGCTGGGGGGGTGGTGGAGGACTCCCTACTCCAGGAGATCCCGCTTCCCCTACCTTAGTGGGATCTGGCGTAAGGCTAAATGGCAGTGAGATTATATGTACTGGCCTCCAGAATGGTGCAGTGGGCTTCACTGACTGGGCACAGGCCGGGGAAAGGCCTGAAACCCTGAATAAAAGGTTTGTTTTTTTACAGAATATTTTAGTATTGACCCCGTTACAAAGAAATGATGGTGTTTCCATGATGCTGCTCTTGTCCTTCTTTGTGGTTCCTACATATGTACTAGAGTAAACATTAATGACTACCAACAAAACAGATTGTGCCCAGTTATTGTATTCTCATCGCCAAAATGAAATATGTCAAAGTTAAATTAATTTTAGCCAGATTACTAAACTGTTGAAAGCAACTATAGACAATAATTAGGTTTATCTCTTAATACCACTGTTGGTGATGGAGAGTTTCAATCAATTGATGAATAATTGTCATCATTAATGTTTGCCTATATTGTGGGGCCGATATAGAAAAGTAATATTGGCTAAAAAGGAGGAACGATGTTCATTTTTCTGTTCTCATGTCTTTCCAGTTTTTAAAACTTAGCATCACTTGATCAAACTTTAGGAGTATGTTTGATTTGTGTGCATAAATAACTTTTAAAAACGTCTTTGTTGAAAAGTGGATCTGAGGGGGCACGGTGTTACTGCAAATCTGATAACTAAGCTGTGTGCAAATTTAACTGCTTTGAAAATACCAAAGTTATATGAAAACTGTAAATAGTGCAACTGTGCTCCCTTCAGAAAAATACTTTTCGGGGGTATGATAGCATAATGCAACTTGCGAATAAATCAGTGGTTGCACTTAAATAAAATTCTAACGGGATGCATCGGGGAAGGAATGGAGATGATGTGGCAATGCAGATTCATGAAATGTGTGCTTTCACATAGTTGTCACTATGGAAATTGTCGTGAACCTGAAGGCTTGTTTTGTCATTGCTCTGGAAATCATGGCCATCTAAATTTAAAGAGTGGAATGTTGGGTTGTGTGTGACAATGCTACTTTTCAGTGGTTTTTTGAAGGCAGTGCAAAACAAAATAAGACCTCTTGCCATTACCATGGAAACTGTAAGCTAAATGAAAACACATTTAGTGAATCAACATGATTGCCCGTGGGGTCATTAGTATGGTATTCCGTACATTCTCTCGAGAGATTCTTACGCTTCTGTCCTTTCTTTACTTTTGCCTTTTGAAGCATGCCCGACATGCAGTGACTTCCTTAATCTGGTGCAAGGCATTATGGACCTGCAGGAGCTTCTCGCCAAAATGACGACAAAAGTGAGTTTACTGGAATACAGTCTTGCTCTTCTATTGGATTTTTAACTTTTAAACATTGGCTCCATCATATATCGTAGTCTTTCATATAGCCATAGATAAATGGATAAGCAGACGGAACCTTCCATTGCAGGATTCAAAGCAAGGGCTTGTAATTTGTTTTTTTGGTCTCAATGGATTTGTGGTTTAGTTGGGTGACTTCATAATGTTGAAAATGAACTGAAGACAGAGGGCACTGAACGAAGAAAAACTGTTTCCAAAATGAAATACATTTTGTTTTCTTGAATTGTGTCTCATGAAATCCCCTCCCCATGAAGTAATCTAACCCTATTAATAGAATAATGTGTTATGGAGTAACATAGGAACATTCAATTCAAGTGTGAAAATAAGTGGCTAGCCTGTATTATAGTATATGAACATCTATAGAGCTTCATTTCTATCATTGGAACGTGGGAACAAGAGTAGGTCATTCAGCCCCTTGAGCCTGTTCTGCCATTCAATAAGATCATGGCTGATCTGTATCTTACCTCCATCTACCAGCCTTGGTTCTGTAACCCTTAAAATTCTTGCCTAACAAAAAATCTATCAATCTCAGTTTTGAAATTTTCAGTTGACCCTTAGTCTCAACTGCTTTTTGGGGGAGAGTTCAAGATTTCCACCACCCCTTTGTGTGAAGAAGTGCTTCCTGACATCACCCCCGAAAGGCCTAGCTCTAATTTTAAGGTTATGTGCTCTTGTTCTGGGCTCCCCCACCAGTGGAAATAGTTTCTCTCTATCTACCCTATCAAATCCTTTAACCATCTTAAAAACATCTCAATTTGATCAGCCCTTAATGCTCAAGTATATCAGTTGCCAAACTCAAAGAATGCTGCATAGTTCATTGTATATTCAGTGACTTATTCCAGCTACAAAGGGCTAAATTAAATTAAACTTGACAAGAATGATGGGGAGAAAACTTGACAGGTTTGATTGTCCTTCATGTTACCTTGGAGATGTGATTTAAAAAAAAAACTAGCTGAAGTCGCAGGATTCAGTGCTGCAGAGTGACACGTTTCAAATTTTATTGATAACTACAATTCATTTTTCAGTGTGGAAAATGTTTTCAGCATAATGAAACTTATGTTATAATGGTGACTTTTTTGATCTTTTCTCAAATTGAGATCAGGATGCAGTTCAATCATCTAATCTCTTCAAGAAAATGGAACTTTCTGGGAAAGGAAGTTCAATAGTAAACTGAATTATCAAATTGGTGACCCTTTTAGTGATTTTTCTTTTAAGCAGTGAAATTCCTTCTATAGTACGTTTCGCTACCATGAGAGATTCCCAGTAATGATTAACTACTGTAGAATACAAAGGGAAAGCATGCAGTGTACAGTGTGCTTAACAATAGAGTGGCAAGTGGTAGGGTCAAGGGAAATGAAGCTAAAAATGTTGGGATTGATTTTAATTCCAGTTTGTCATAAGGTGGGTGTTGTGATTGTGTTGCCCTCCTGATGCCCTCGGCTCCAGGCCCAAGTCATTTTGAGGACCAGGCCTCATTAACATTTGATCAGCGAGCTGCAAACACTGAATCAGTCTCCACAGGCACCTTGTCACTAGGAGTGGGTGGGAAATCCAGCAGATCCTCCCTAGAGCTGAGCTGGCAATAATAAGGCAATTGCGTGGCGACATCATGAACGGGCCGAAAGATTTTTGTGGGGTCAGCAGGAGATTCTTCCTGGCCCCACAAACATCTATTTAAAAAAAAAACTTGTACTTGCCTTTTGCTGACTGGCCTGTACTGGTCCCTTTAAGGACTGCTGAGTTAAACCTCTCAATGCCTGGTCCCTGATTCACAGATTGAAAGACTGCTGCCTGAAACAGGCAGGCACCTGGGCTGCCCATGTGAAGACCCCAATGAAAATGGCCATACTTGGCGCGGGAACTGGGCAGGAAGTGATGAATTAGCCATTTTCGGCTTATTGCCGCCAGGGGTAGAGTCGATAAAAATTGGCTCCGTTATCTTTATGTTGTAATGTACCCGAGCTTTTTATTGTAATCCAAAATAAACATTGCAGTACCACATTCAACTGTTACTCTCTACAGGCACATTTTGCATTATGATGATGTTAGAATTCACTTGATCGAAAATATGTGCATTAGAAAATATTATAAATAGATTTTGTTTCCAATAATCGTTTCACGATAGCTGGTACGGTAGCATGGTGGTTATATTAGTGGACTAGTAATCCAGACGCCTGGACTAATATTCTGGAGTCATGAGTTCAAATCCCGCCACGGCAGCTGGGGAATTTAAATTCAATTAATTAAAATAAAATCTGAAATAAACAAAAACTAGTATCAGTAATAGTGGCCATGAAACTACCAGATTGTCGTAAAAACCCATCTGGTTCACTAATGTCCTTCAGGGAAGGAAACCTGCTGTCCTTACCCGGTCTGGCCAATATGTGACTCCAGACCCACAGCAAGGTGGTTGATTCTTAATTGCCCTCTGAAATGGCCTAGCAAGCCACTCAGTTGTTCAAGAAGGCAGCTCACCACCACATCTCAAGGGCAATTAGGGATGGGCAATAAATGCCGGCCTTGCCAGTGATGCCCACATCCCATGAATGAAAAAAAATAAAATATGAATGTGAAGCCATAACAATTCAGGTTTTCTCCTGACACTTTTAAATTGTGTTCCCAGCAAGAAAAATACAGTTTCCATTAACAGCTCAAGTCTCCTGTGAACCAAAACCAACAACGACTTGTATTTATATGACGCCTTTAACGTAGTAAAACATCCCACGTAGGCTCACCACTTAAGTAAAATTTGAACACGCCAGAGATGGCATAGGATGCTTACTAATTTCTCCTGTCCACTCCAAAAGTTGGTAAATATCACATGGTCAGACTGTTGTATGGTGGTAAATATCACATGGACAGACTGTTTTTAGTGGTAAATATCACATGGTCTGACTTGCATAGTGGTAAATATCACATGGTCAGACTGTTGCATAGTGGTAAATATCATGTGGACAGACTGTTGTAAGATGGTAAATATCACGTGGACAGACTGTTGTAAGGTGGTAAATATCATGTGGACAGATTGTTGTCAGATGGTAAATATCATGTGGACAGATTGTTGTCAGATGGTAAATATCACATGGTCAGACTGTTGCATTGTGGTAAATATCACTTGGACAAACTGTTGTAAGGTGGTAAATATCATGTGGACAGACTGTTGTCAGGTGGTAAATATCATGTGGACAGACTGTTGCCAGGTGGTAAATATCACGTGGACAGAATGTTGTCAGGTGGTAAATATCACGTGGACAGAATGTTGTCAGGTGGTAAATATCACGTGGACAGAATGTTGTCAGGTGGTAAATATCACATGGTCAGACTGTTGTAAGATGGAAAATAAGACATGGTCAAGCTGTTGCAAGGTGGTAAATATCACTTGGGCAGACTGTCGTATAGTGGTAAATATCACATGGACAAACCTATGGGATTTCTTTGAGGATGTAACAAGTAGAATAGATAAGGGGGAACCAGTGGCTGTGGTGTATTTTTATTTTCAGAAGGCTTTCGATAAGGTCCCACACAGGAGGTTGGTGAACAGAGTTAGAACACATAGAATTGGGGGTAATATACCGGCATGGATTGCGAATTGGTTAACAGACAGAAAACAGAGAGTAGGAATAAACAGGTCTTTTTCAGGTTGGCAGACTGTGACTAGTGGGGTACTGCAGGGATCGGTGCTTGGGCCCCAGCTATTCACAATCTATATCAATGATTTGGATGAGGGGACCAAATGTAATATTTCCAAGTTTGCTGATGACACAAAACTAGGTGGAAATGTGAGTTGTGAAGAGGGTGCAAAGAGGCTTCAAGGGGATATAGACAGGCTAAATGAGTGGGCAAGAACATGGCAGATGGAATATAATGTGGAAAAATGTGAAGTTATCCACTTTGATAGGAAAAACAGAAATGCAGAGTATTTTTTAAATAGTGAGAGATTGGGAAATGTTGATGTTCAAAGGGACCTGGGTGTCCTTGTACATGAGTCACTGAAAACTAACATGCAAGTGTAGCAAGCAATTAAGAAGGCAAATGGTATTTTGGCCTTTATTACAAGAGAATTTGAGTACAGGAGTAAAGATGTCTTACAGCAATTATATAGGGCCTTGGTGAGACCGCACCTGGAATATTGTGTACAATTTTGGTCTCCTTACCTAAGAAAGGATATACTTGCCATTGAGGGAGTGCAACGAAGGTTCACCAGACTGATTCCTGGGATGGTGGGATTGTCGTATGAGGAGAGATTGAGTAGATTAGGCCTGTATTCTCTAGAGTTTAGAAGAATGAGAGGTGATCTCATTGAAACATACAAAATTCTTACAGGGCTCGACAGGGAAGATGCAGGGAGGATGTTTCTCCTGGCTGAGGAGTCTAGAACCAGGTATCACAGTCTCAGAATAAGGGGTGGGTCATTTAGGACTGGGGTGAGGAGAAATTTCTTCACTCAGAGGGTAGTAAATCTTTGGAATTCTCTACCTCAGAGAGCTGTAGAGGCTCAGTCATTGAGTACATTCAAAACAGAAATCAATAGATTACTAGATATTCAAGGCATCAAGGGATATGGGGATAGTGCAGGAAGATGGCATTGAAGTCGAAGATCAGCCATGTTGAATGGCAGAGCAGGGTCGAGGGGCCGGATGGCCGACTCCTGCTCCTATTTCTTATGTGCTTATGTTGTAAGGTGGTACATATCACTTGGTCAGACTGTTGTAAGGTGTTAAATATCACATGGACAGACAGTTTCATTTAGTTTAAAACTAATATCCAATTCATTTGCAAGTATAATTTTGTACAGAAGCAGTAAGATGCAGCAAGATATGGCTGATACAAATTGTTTGATTCTGCCTTCATTATTTTCAAACTACAAATGCCTAAAATGCCGTTTCCTAAATCATATTTCTTGTACTGCTCTTTATACGAAAACATTTTTGGATGAAATATTCTTTCATAAAACTTCAAAAACACAATGCTGCACATGGGTAACACTGATTGATACCTCTTTATTCATCAAGTTCAACGACACTATGATGGGAATGAACAAGTCAGCTGTTAGCCAGGATTTGTTGATGTTTTAAGCAAAGCATATTTTGAACTTTCAGAGCAAAGATTCCTCAATGGTTCAACCATCTAACCATTTTGGATGTAATGCATTTCTCAGTAAGCTCTCATACTTTGATACTTGATAACACTTAAAATGTCTTGATTGTCATGGTTTGAAATATACAAATAAAATAATCCATTGTCCTTGAAAGGACCAATTATTTGATTAGTACATAGAGCCAAGCTTCTACATCCTGGCTAACCTGCCTGTATCTTGTAGAGACCTCGGTTCTGGTCTCCATTTTGAAATTTAATTGACTATGTAGTTGAGATATTGGAGATGGTAGCACGACCACATTTATTACGCATCAGTAGTTGTCCTGAGAATGTGATGGTGGACCTCCTCCTTAGAGACCTGCAGCCCTTGTGGTTCTGGGGCTGCCACACTGCCGTTTGTAGGGATTTGTTTCTGAAACATATTTATCCTTCTTATCTGTAGTCTTTTAAAGAAAATCGAGAGGTTTCCCAAATAATGACTATATCAATCTAATTTATACTATAGATTACAAGTAATATTCTGAAAGGTTATGATGAACTACAGGATAATTTTTTAGATTTAAGTGCACAGATCCCTAAGAGATTTGTGAATGGGTACCCATGCAGTTGAATTCAAATGCACATTAAAACTTGGCAACTGTTGTATATATTATAGGGCAGTTTCACATGTGCTGAGCAGCATGGGTAAAAATGACACCCATTTTGATTTCAGTTGTCACACTGGATAAACCTACCTCCCCTCATGCTACTTGACTATTGTCGACCAGACAGTTAGTTGGCAACTGCAGAGCTGCATTTCTCTTCCCCACCAACCCCCCCACCACACCGCCGGCCGTACTAACACATTTATTTGGAGTCTTTCCAAAACATACATGATATTAAATTGGGCATAATTTGTATGATAATCAAGAAACCTGAAAGCGTCAGATTCCAATGATCTACTGTTATTTTGATTCCCATCTCATTCCTAGTAGTCTCCAGAGAAACACACCTTGAATAGTATGCAGGTAGATGCAGACGAGGGAGGCAACTAGGGGCCAAATAAAATTGTGCGCAATGTTTAAGTATAATCCAACCCGAGGGAGTGACTTCAAGGCTAAAATCTAATTCTGGGGTTCAGATGATTACAAACTGTTCATGCAGAGCCTTTTACTTTAATGGTTTCTTCACTCAAAGGGTGGTGAGTGTCTGGAACGAGCTGCCAGAGGCAGTAGTAGAGGCGGGTACAATTTTGTCTTTTAAAAAGCATTTGGACAGTTACATGGGTAAGATGGGTATAGAGGGATATGGGCCAAGTGCAGGCAATTGGGACTAGCTTAGTGGTATAAACTGGGCGACATGGACATGTTGGGCCGAAGGGCCTGTTTCCATGTTGTAAACTTCTATGATTCTATGATTCTAATTAGTTGAGTAAAAATTCAGTACAAGAAGAGATGCAACAATTTTGATTATAAATCTGATCTTGAAATTTTAAAATGCTTTTTTACATATTGGAGCAAATCTACAGAAATGGAGCTGGTATCTATTTATAGTTACACACAATTTCTTTTAATTCATTTGAGTGCTTGAAACTTCTGGGGATGAATTAAGTTTTCAAAAATAACTTGCATAGTGCTTTTAAGTAGAAAAATGTCCCAAGGTTCTTCACAGAGGTGTAAGGGGAAAAAAATGGATGTGAGCCAAAGAAAGAGATATTAGGAGGTGTGATCAAAAGCTTGGTCAAAGAGATAGGTTTTAAGGAGGATCTTAAAGGAGGAGAGAGGAGGTGGAAGGGTTTAGGGAGGAACTCCCAGAGTGTGGATGAAAGCATGATTGCCAATGGTGGGGCAATGGGAGGGATGAAGCACAAGAGGCCAGAATCCGAGGAACAGAGTTTAGGTGAGGGAGTTAACACTGGAGGTAGTTATAGAGAAATGGAGGGGTGAACACATGGAAGGATTTAACCATTTTAAAATTTGACGTACTGGAGGACTGGGAACTAATGTTGCTCATTGGGGTCGGGGTGGTCGGGAAGCAAGACTTGGTATAGGATGGGGGCAGCAGAGTTTTGGAGATGAGCTGAAGTTTATGGAGGGTGGAGGATGCAATATGAGCCAAGAGTGCATCAGACACTGTCCTTTAAATTAGGTGCCTGCTCCTCTGGGGTGGGCAGCCTTCTCATGCCTGAAGACAGGGAAGTAAAAACTGTGGGAGGCGCAAATACATCAGGAATACAGCGGGAACCCACCGCTGTGCGGCGGGATTTAATGAGTGAAGAATAAGAGACTGGGAGATAAGCAGTAGAATTATGACAGGAAAAATAGAGTTTCAGTTTTTCATTTTGTTTTGTCTATGAAAACACCACAGGAGATAAACTAGTTTCACCATTTAATAATGATATTCTTTTTAAAAAAAAGTCACATCAGACTCTTAAGTGAAAAATGTTAATATTGTGATGGTGTTGACTATGTTGTAAACTCGAGTGCAACAGAAATGACTGTTCCAGAGATGATGACGAAAGGGTTAAAACTTGCATTCAACTGTGGCTGTCCCTGAAAATATCCATACACAGACTTGCTGAGCAACTTCAGATTTTCCATTAGTCTTCATCTTATTTAATGAATAAATTGCATATAGGGTGGACCAATTTATATTGTGATTAATTTGAAGAGTGGTTTCAAATCTACATGCTTCCCTCTCCCTGTTTCGCATCCCTCTGTGAAAGTGACGCATGATGATTGGATTCATCCTTTGAGTCCTAATTTGTGGTTCCAGCTTTCAGAATATGTAAAACTTGGGAGGAACGATTTTTCTGTATTATTTTTGCGATTGCACAAAGTAGAATTATTACAAAGTCCTCTGACCTTTTTTCTTTTTACTTTGTCAGAACCCGCTACAGAAAACTGCCAAATGCAATTGCATTTTTGATTTATTCTGATGTGGAAAATCCCATCTTCATCTGGAATTTTCTTCTGGCACCTCATTTTACAACCTGCTTGATTTTTTTTTCCATTGACTTCAATCGGGCGGGGTGTAAAACAGGCTACCAGTTTGCCCATTCTGAGCTTCTGCCCAAGACCAATCTCACCCCCATTGTGCTTTCCTTACCCACTGCAAGGAGATAAATAAATTTGTTCCTCTCACATACCACAGATAAATAAATAATGTCTGCATGTAACATGGGGGAAGCAGGTTTTTACCTTTTATTGTCCATCTATTTTGGGTATGGCTTTTTACAGCAATGCCAAGAAATATACAAAACTTAACACTAAAATATCTTGCATTTTTCCTTCCATTATTTAACATTACCAAAATGTTCCACTTTAACAAACATGTTCAAATTAAGGACTTTTATTCAAAACCTCCCACCAAACTTGAATAATTGTCCTTCCAGAATTTCCGCTGTTGATATTTTGTTGACATTGTCTGTGATAAACTATACATAAACAAATGCAAATGGTAACTGTTTAGAATAGTTATAATATAAAGGCTATAGAAAGCCATATTTCAAAGTACAAAGTATCATTTGTCACACACGTAAACTGTTGCATATGCTAAATAACCCCATGAATACAATAACCATATAAATTGGGCCACTCTGCATCTCTGCAGCACCCCATTCTGTTGCCCCACCACAAACACTTTCACCTCTCTACCTCTCTCGTTTTCCACAAAATTCACCTCTTTCACCAAGCGTTTGGTCAATCCTCCTTCCTAATCGCCCTGCCTTTGGCTCTGCATCCATTTTCCTCACATCCCTGTGAAGCACCTTGGAATGTTTTCCTACTTTAAAAGGTGTTACCTAAATGCAAGCTGTTGTTGCTGTTGTCGATCGTCACCGTTCAGATTGATTAGAACACGGGTGGATTTTAATGCCGCTGATGGTTGTTCCAGTTAGTCATCATGACATGGAACAATGATCTCCTAAAGTGGACGATAAAATCAGTTCTGCCATCAATAGTTGTGGATTGTGTAATGACGCAGGGCAGTGGTACAGTGAAGCTTTGTGCCCTGACGTTGTAGGATCTTACCCAGTAATTTCTGCACACAAGAAATTCATGATCTGGCCCTTGATTTCAGGAGAGGAGGCAGTCATGAACTCGGTAGTTCCAAATGGGAGGGATAAACTACAGGCAGGCTATCTTATGCTGCATTCACACAAATTGATGCAGTTGTCCATGATGTCATTTTTGGAGAAGCCTAAAAGCAGGTCACTTGCTGCTGATATCCCTGCATTATCAAAGCGAAAAGGAATAAAAATGCAATAAAAGCTTGGTCAGAAATAAAAATTAAGCTCATACCTCACACTACAGGGATGATTTTAAACCCCAAGAATGGGGGGGTTGTGGGCGGGTGGGAGTTGAAAGTACTTTTGTTGGGTCGCAACTGCAAAATTTTCGGACTTTGCATTCCCAGTGGGAAATCTGTACTTTTACATGCCGACGTTAAAGCCGGGTTGCGGTCGCGACCCAAAAAACAACTATTTTCAACTCCCACCCGCCCCCAACCCACCCGTTCTTGGGGTTTAAAATCACCCCCCACATCTCTTTCACCCAGCCCATACCTCCCTTCTTGCTGCTCTTAACTCTCACCTTCTCTTATCTCTCTGTCTCTCTGCCTCTCTTTTCTTGCTGTATCTTGCACTATTACAATTCTAGACGACAAGCCATGTCACAACACACTTCCCCTATTTTAAGCATAAAAAGGCAGAACTTTCCTGTAAATCAAATGGATTCTAGGATGGTGGAAAATCACCATAGGTACCTGCACATGAATCATTTGCTGCTGCAGCATTGGTGACTCAACATCCCTTGACTTTATGTTTCAGCATTCGATAATTCTTGCCCTCCCCAAAAGTTCTGTAAGAGACATTGCGAGGTAAAATGTCATTCCTGTTCGTAACTTAAATTCTATGGCAGAGAACAATCCTGTTGCAGGATTTCCTGGAGGTACTGTCCCCTGTTCAGGAGCTTGTAGAGATTTTGTAAAAAAAACTTTCGTCATATGGCTGACAAATGCAAGTCTTGCCAAATTGCTTCAATACCTTTTCTTGTGACAATGATAGAAAGAGAAGCATTAGAGGCCACCATCTGTCAGCTTTTGCAGCACCATTACACGAGTTATCATGTTTAATTACCTATGCCCAATCCAAATATCCAGTCTCTTGTGGCATGACTGGTTTTATTGTGTAAACTGTGTCCAATATCTCCTTGTATATTTTAGTTACAGAATTTAACTGCCTCTAATGTTACGATCAATGCTGCTATTTCTCAAGTGTGGATTTTGACTGACCATCTCACCTGAGATCAAGGGTCATTATAATATTTGACAATTGCTATCGGTGTAATTTTCTGTCGCCTTCACAGCTTTGTTTAATATTGTGAACACTGCTGTCTCAGTGACTAAACATACTTGTGCTCAATATTAATATACTTGAATTTTGGTTTAGAATCTTGACACTGGGTCCATTTGGCACTGTGGAAAATGATAGCTTAGACTGTGAAGAGAATTCCCTGGGATGGATATTTAGATCGGGACCCTTTGGGGAATAACACCGAGCTGTTCTCTGAGTGATGGAATGTGAAATCGCAGTTTCAGCTGTGCCGTTGGGCAGTGGAGAATGGAAGCCAGGTGCTTTCTCTCAGATAGACAGGAAGATCAGCACCAGTTACCCACGGCCGTGCTCATACATCTGCCAATAGTTGCCTCAGAGCACCAGGTAATGGGTTGTCTTCACCTGTCCTCTTTGGTCCGACACAGAGGGAGGTTGAGAAGGATATTAAAATGGGATGAGAAAGTTGGAAGAAAGCAGAGACGATTTGACGCAAACACAGAAAAAAAAAATGCTCCCATTGCCAGCGGTAGACGTGCAGGTTTCTCAAAACTCTGATCCAAAGGACCGGCTTAATCTCCTGGCCTTTCCTTCTAGAGACAAGCTGGTACTGGCGTATGGATCAATGGGTACTGGCAGTCCTCTGGTGACACTTCTCAAGGAGCCATTCTGCTTACTCTGAGCTTGATTCTGCGCTCACCCGAAGTCCACATGTGCGCACACTATCCAGCAGGGGTTACTGGATAGTGACCTAAAACCGGGAACTCTGGCTGATCTTCTCCTCCCATCCCACCAAGAAAAAGCCTGAGGGGCACTGAGGCCAATTGTTCCACTTTCATCACTGCCATCAGTGGAATCAGTACTGACCAGATGTATCAGCCATGGCTCTGTTGGTAGCATTATCGCCTTTGAGTCAGAAGGTTGTGGGTTCAAGTTCCACTCTGGAGATTTAACCTCTAAATCTAGGCTGACACTTCAATGCAGTACTGAGGGAGTGCTGCACTGTTGGAGGTGCCGTCTTTCAGATGAGACGTTAAACTGAGGCCCCATCTCCTTTCCTTTGGATCCCATGGCACTATTTTGAAGAAGAGCAGAGGAGTTCTCTCCAGGCTCCTGGCCAATATTTATCCCTCAACCAATATCACTAAAAAAAACAGATTATCTGTTCATCACCACATTGCTGTTTGTGGGGCCTTGCTGTGTGCAAATTGACTGCTGTGTTTTTTACATTACAACAGTGACTACACTTCAAAAAGTACTTCATTGGCTGTAAAGCACTTTGGGACATCCTGAGGTCTTGAAAGGCACTATATAAATGCAAGTCTGTCTTCCTTTTCCCTTCCTTATCTCCTTCCTAAATGTGTATTTTAATCTCGCTGTTAATCTTTCTGTTGCAGTTGAACTATGCAGAGGCCCGGCTGAGTGAGCTGGAGAGCTGTTACTGCGAGAAGACGTGTCAGGTGAACAGAGAAGTGCACCGCAGCATGGAATCATGGGTTGAAAAGTGCAAAAACTGCACCTGTAAGGTAAGTGGTTCACAGAGGCCAGGTCTCCAAATGTCTGGAACTCAGGGTGGTTTGAAAGTGCACAAGTTTATAATTGCCCTTCTCTTTCTCTTAGTGAAGGCTGAACAGAAACATTTCAATAGGATACAACATTGGTGGGGGGTGGGGGGGAATGTACCAGGTGATGTATGGTGTTTTTTCTTTCATGGTACAAGGCCCAGTTTATACTGCCAGGATCAGGCCATAGGGTTGATCAGGGTTGCTGAATTAGTTTGACTGAAGGTCCTTTCATTGGAAATGTCAGTAAGGTTAAGGTCTGGAGTCTAAGTGGACCTGTGGAAAAGTGGGAAAAATGACACTTCCTGTTGCATGTGAGGTGCCAGAAATTGGACAGTCCAAGTCTACATAGTGATTAATTCCCTGTTTGAAAGCTATTCAGCTACCAAACTGATATGAAGGTCGGTTGTACAGGAGAAGGATGAGTGTTGCGTTCTCCTATATGATGAGAAGATCAAGTAAATAACTTTTTATTAGGAAAGGTTGGCCATGATATTACCCACCCACCAATTCTAAGTGAAGGAAGCTTCTCCATCACTGTTCGGTTTTGGGCTGGGCATAAGGTGGTAGTCTCCGAAAATGGCAACATATTGGACCATCAACGTATGACGGCACAGAGTGGTGAGACGCAAATTGCACCAGTACACTAGCATCAGTGAAGGTGGATACTGATGTGGAAGGATACTAGCAGAGGATAATACGTGTGTATATTTAAATAAAATGCATATATGAAGAGCAGATAAGTATTTATTAGTGATACTGCTTACCTGCAGAGTTACCTTTACCTTTAACGTCAGCTGAACAGAAAAGAGCTGTCATTTATACTTCCCACCTGCAATTAATATAACGTTGGTTCAGTGCCTGTCAGCTGATGTGCCCATAAACCACAATGCTAATCATATCAGTGTCCATTTCTACTGTACAGACCCATTAAAATGACAGGCAAGTCACTTTTGCGGAATAGTGATGCTCCTCTGCTCTGGAACCACAAAAGTATAAGGGGTTCCCTATGCAGGTGAAGCCCAATACATGTGCAGTAGCTATAAGCTGCTGATCTCTGCTTAGCCAGTCTAGGTCAAGGTTGTGCTTCATCCTAGCTGCAGTCCGTGTTATATGCCAGCTTCAGCTGCTCTCTTTTCCCTGGACACTTTGCTTCCTGGCTCCAGTTTCGTCAAGACTGCTGTACTCAAGCCCCACTGTCCTCCGACCTTCCACAGATCTAAAGTTATTCTGGCGCTCAGCCTATCTTACACTGTTTGGATGTGAAGGTCTCATAATCCAGATATGGACTGTGGTTGACATTTGAGTGGCTCAGGTGTTTGCAGTGAATGCAACAGCATAGCCCCCACCCCCACTTTGCGCCTACTTGTCCTCTGACCAGATACAGCACACCTCGCTGACCTGGTTTCATATCAATATGATACACGTCTGATCTCAAGCTAAAAGGAGCCGTTGATCTTTCCACCTGTCTCCTGGCACCAAAAGGTACCAGTTTGCTAGTTTGAAATCATACTGTGCTGGCATCTAATCCTGCCACAAGGTTGATTGGATTTAAAATGTCCAAAGTGTGCAGCCCCTGAGCAAACTATTCCTGGAGAAAACTGAGGCTACCTATTTAGTGCAATTAAAACTCACAAACCTAAGGTTCTAACTCAATATAATGTTACAATCACTACTTATACCTAACCCGTTGTCACTAAATGCAAAAAGTGCATGGCATTGGAGACCAGGAAACAAATGCTCAAAACCCTTAGCGACTATTTACATATCTATCTTTATAGTGTATATAAAACCTGTGTAGTCTGTAAATTAGTGGATTATATGTACATGAGGCACTTCAATATATTTTATAAAACTAGTTAAATGAACCTTATGATTGTGACAGTTTGCTTAAAATGTTTTAGAAAGTAATTGTGAAATTATTTCTCGAGCAGCATTGGAGTGGAACAAAAAAACCCTTAAATTCAAGAAAGATATGACCCAATGGTTTCCAAGAATTATAGCCTATAAAACATAATTTTTTATTTCCTTCAGCAATTTTCTCAGCCAGGTTTCTCCCCTACTCTTTCAACCCTCTCCTGAAGGCTTTGACTCACTGGGGTACATTTCAATGGATGTCTCAGCCAAATGGCCAGTATTCATGTCTGTGCCTCAACAGGAAGTGTTGGCAAACTACTCGACCATTTGGGGGTGAGCGGGGGGGAGTGGTGGAAAGAGGAGCTGAATCCAATCCTGTCCTTAGCCAGTGCCTTTCCACACATTTACCGCAGGGGTTGAAGGAGAGCAATCAGGAGAAGGAATCCTGGCTGAATTTCCCAGAGGCGCTAAAGCCAATTACAGAGTTCCTATCACTTCCCTAGCATATATGCATCTAAGTCAACACATACAATGGACAGAACTTGAGTCCTTCCTGGTCTGTATGGCTCAGTTACTCATTGGATAAATTCACTGAACCATTAAGAAGTAAAAGCTAAATTCTCACTGCTGCCTTTTCTCTCCTTCAGAATGGAGCCGTTGAGTGCAGGCGACTCATGTGTCCTCCTCTAAACTGCCCGTCAGATTTTCGGCCAGTGTACAGACAGGGCAAATGCTGCAAAGAATGTAGACGTAAGTAAGGAAACTGACAACTACTTGACATTTCACTGTGTTGTACACGTGGTTTATCAAAATAGGCACAATTCTTTCATTTTTACTTTCACTTCATTACAGTTAGTAATAAAGTTATTGTATAAAAAGGGATTATAAGGTTGGAGGACTGCTTGTCACTTGAAGCCTTCATTTTGAAAATGTGAAGATTTTGGGGCAAAATGCTAAGTAGAGGATTCCCCTTCTATCGCTTTTCTTTCCTTTTGTGTTGTGTTTTGCTTTCCCTCCTATTCCCCGCTTTCAATGGACTGCAAGCCACCCTCACACCACACACCACAACAAGATTGTTGCTGAGAGCTTGTATTTTCCCAAGAGAATTTTGGGCACAAAATCTGCTTCCTGCGAAACTGCCAGCGTATGACTCTTCTGATTGCTCCTGCTGTTTTACGTTGTTTTGGTGATGATTGTGGACATATACATCACCTAGACAACAAAACTAGGCAACCGTGTGGGAAGCTGAGGGGGCAAAGACCAAAATTAGATGTACGTACGTGAATGCCAGAAATATTTGAAACGAAGTGATGGAATTAGTGGCGACTGGAAATGATGGTGTTGTGGAATTGGAGAGATGGCTAATTCAGGACAAAGGAGGTGAAGGATACACGAAGGAATGGTGGAAGGGTTATTTCATCTGTGAGGGACAGCTGAGAAATGAAGGTCGTCGAGCTAGCACCCCGGGGAGCTTTGAAATTCATTAGGTAGAAAGGGGCCAGGATAACGTTTGGGATTTGCTGCAGACTTGCAGGTTAAAATGAGCAAAATGACTCTTCACTTCATGACGATATTTGAAGAGGTACCACGAGAAGAAAGCTGGTGCTGATGGGGGACTTCAACCAGCCCAACACAAAATGCCATTTGGGAAGCACTCTGACCTTGTCAGTGTAATGTATGACTGCTCCCTGACTCAGTGCTTCAGAGAGCATATAAAAGGTTGTTGGTTCTCTTCGAGGCTCAGTTCTTGTGTGTGACCCAGATTCTGTTTAGGGAGTAGAAGTAGTTGAACAGCTAGATGATAGTGACAATAGTGCCATAAATTTCAGTCTCAATTGTTAATTAAAAATGTTCCTAAATGTATCAACAGGGAAAAGAAAGAGAGATTAGAAAAACAAAAAAAAAAGTTTTTTGAAGCTTGAAGGGAGAGTGTGATCACTGGCTGATAAGATTGTATAGAAGCAAATCAAATGCAAGATGTCAGGATGCTAAAACAGAATTAGAAAGGGACACAGCAGCAGATGCAAAACAAAATGCCAAAAAAATTTCTTCCAAGACTACATTTTGAGAGGTAGTCAGGAAGGAAGTTAAAACCTTCAGGGACCAATATGCAGTTGAACAGGAGATTGTTAACATGTTAAGTAACTACTGCTTGGAGGATTTTTTTTATAATCTGGGAGGAAACTAACAATAGTTGATCCAACATCAAACACACGTTATTTGTGCTTCAGGATTTTGACATTAGTGAAGCAGAAATGGGCTGAAGGCAGTGAAAAGCAATAAATCCCTCAGGGTACTTTGAGAAACAAGGGATTAGGTTTGTCAAGCAGTGACTGTGTCAGTTTCAGGGAGTTGGTGAAGACGGGGGAAGGATCCAACAGACTGAAAATGGGCAAATGTATTCTCGTATCGAGAACGGGAGTCAGAGTCGGACAACCTGTCAACTGCAAATTCGTTAGCCTGACCTCAGTAGTCAGAAAACTAAAGGAGTCAATAATTAGAAAAAGATGGAACCGTATCTGTATCAAAATGAGCTGAGAAGTGACCGCCAATGTGGCTTTATAAGGGATAGATATTACCTGACAAACCTCAAATTTTTTGAGGAGGTGACATTTCAAACTGATGAGAAAGGTAAGGGGGGCGGGGCTGTGGGCAAGGGAGGAGAAGTTGTATGACATTTTGGACCTAGATTTCCAAAAGACCTTTCATAAAGCACCACATGGGAGACAACTGTACAAACTAAGTGAGCATCAGGGTAAAATAAGAACATGGGAACAGAAGTAGGCCATTCAGCCCCTTCGAGCCTGTTCCACCATTCAGTTAGATCATGGCTGATCTATACCTCAATCCCATTTACCTGTCTTTGCTCCATATCCCTTTAGATAGCTAAAAAGCTATCTAAAGGGAAGGACGCAGAGGATAATGGAAGGAAAACTAGATCATAGTGGGGGAAGGTATTACTGAGGTTCCCCGGAGGTTGAGCTGGGATCCCTGCAAGGCCTAGTATCCATAAATGACCTTGAATTTCAGTATTTATGCAGGCTAGTTAAATTTTTTGAATGTCACCAAGCTACAGACTGAGAAGGTAGACAATATCTTGCAAAAGGTAATTCAATAGAGTTTGTAGTTTGCAAATGAACTTCAGACAAATGTACGGTGCTGCATGTTGGAAGTAATATGAATCACGTCTGCTCTGTGAATCGAAAGGGAAGCTGAAAGAGCCCTCAGGTGTTTGTTGACTTGTTGCTTATAATGTTGAAACAGCATGAAGTGACAATAAAGAAAGCAAATAGATTCCCTTCCCAAATCAGATGAATTCAAATCTTCAGGGTCTATGCTGAAACCGTACGCTGCTTGATCAGGCCACATGTGGATACACTGACATAGGGGAGCCACCATACCCTGGTATCAGAAGAAAGAGCTTGGAGGACTGATGTGATTAGCTAAAGGAGTTCTTCTCTCTTGAAGGGACATGGCTTAGAGGGAACCTTATAGAGGTAGACAAGATCCTGAATGGGATAGAGAAAATACATCTGTAGTAGTACTGTCAAATATGCCAGGGCAGCAGGAGAAAAATATATTGATTCATGCTGTGAAGTGCAAATTGAGGAGAGATGTCAAGAAGTATTTATTTATTTACATAGATGGCAATGAACAACTGGAATGGGATGCCAGAAAGGGTGGTTCAGGCCAGAACACTGGACCTATTTAATAAATAGCTGGAATAGAAAGACAGCAGGATTGGTATTCTGGAAGCATGAGAGCAGGTTGGCTGAAGGGCCTTCTTTATCAAAATCTTTCCATGTTGAGTGCTAGATCCTGTAAATGTGAAAATTCATCCCAGGATGTTGTGTTCTCATTTGACTCTTACTGACACTGGCATTAAGCATTAACAGTAGTGTATGATGCAAAACTGAAAACTCAAATTTGGTGGGAATTTTGCCAGCTCATATTCACTGTCAAAAACACGTTATTGCTGATGTTAACTTGTGTTTTAAAACCCCAAGTGAAAAATATAGCCCCAAGTAATTTATTTATCTCTAAAAGCAGCTTTGCATTCAGTTCTAGCAAAGGTTGTAATACTGAACTGTTTCCCCTCCCTGAGGTTACGATTGGATCTATTATACGCTAATAATAGAGGCAATGAAAAATCAACTCAAAACATTCTGTTACACTTCAGATATTCTTTTTAAAGGTAAACACAGCTTACAAAGGGTCACTGTTCTTGGTTTAATGCACAATATAATAGTAGTTTCAAGCTTTCACATTAGAAGAAAAATTGGCTTGCAGACTTCCCTTTGAGAGGGTAATGATTAATACTGGTTTGTTATAGCTTTATCAGCCCATAGTCATTTCTGACCTGTTTCAAAGTAAAGTTTAAAGTTGAGTTCAAAAGTCATACTGCAGTCATGGTGGGATCCACCCTGGCTGCTGTTGTGGTGCCACAACCTGCTTGTGTATTGGTGGGAAAGAATCAGAAGGTGTTTCTGTGCTCGTCTGGTTATTTTGAAGCCAAACTCAAATACAGTCTTCTCATTTCAATTCCTATTAAGTGTCAGCTTGGCTCACTGGTAACACTCTTGTCTTTGAGTCAGAACGTTGCAGGTTCAAGTCCTACTCCACGACTTGAGCATATAGTGTAAGCTGATACACTGGTGTAGTACTGAGGGAGTGTTGCATTGTCATAGGCGTTGTCACTTGGATGAGACATTCAGTCAAGGCCCTTTCTGCCTGTTGATGCGGATGTAAAAGATCCCACGGTACTACTTGAAGAAAAGTTCTCCCTACATTTATGCCTCAACTAACACTACCAAAAACAGATTAACTGGTCATTTATCTCAATGCTGTTGGTGGGACCTTGTGTGGAAATTAACTACCAAATTTGCCTATATAACAACGGTAATTAATCGGCTGTGACACACTTTGGGATGTCCTGAGGAGATGAAAGGCACCATATAAATGCAAGTTCTTTCTTTATCTCAAAAGTAAAATACTGCGGATTCTGGAAATCTGAAATAAAAACAGAAAATACTGGAAATACTCAAGTCAGGCAACATCTGTGGAGAAAGAAACAGAGTTAACCTTTCAGGTCAAAGACCTTGCGTCAGAACTGGAAGAAGTTGAAGATTAAACAGTTTTTAAGCAAATACAGAGTCAGGGAAAGTGGGGGGGGGGAAGTGGAGGAAAGAACAAAAAAGGTCTCTGATAGGGTGGAGGGCAGGAGTGATGATGGTGCAAGACAAGGATGGTAATGGGACAAGTAAAGAAACAAAAGATGGGTCTAGAGGAGCTGGAAATGGCAACATCAGGACTGTTACCAGCACCTGCTGTCTGAAAAAATGGGAGCAGTGGTTATGATCTGAAGTTATTGAAATCAATGTAGAACCCGGAAGATTGTAAAGTGCCTCATCAAAAGATGAGGTGATGCTCCTTGCACTTTCGTTGAGCTTCATTGGAACAGTGTAGGAGGCCGAGGTCAGAGGGCAGTGGGGCAGAGAATTAAAATGGCAAGTGACCGGAAGGTCAGAGTCATGCTCTTGGACTGATAGGATGTGTGCAGCAAAGCGATCACCCAATCTGCTTTTGGTCTCCCCAGTGTAGAGGAGACAACATTGTAAGCAGTGAATAGAGTATACTAAATTGAAAGAAGTACAAGTAAATCACTGTTTCACCTGGAAGGAATATTTGGGGCCCTGGACGGTGGGAAGGGAGGAGGTGAAAGGGCAGGTGTTGCATCTCCTGCGCTCGAACTGGAAGGTGCTGTGGGGAGGAGAGCAGGTGTTGAGGGTGTTGGAAGAGGGGACCAGGGGACCAGGGGACCAGGGTGTCGCGGAGGGAACGATTCCTTTGAATGCTGGGGAAGATGTGCTTGGTGGTGGCATTGCACTGGAAGTGGCGGAAATGGCGGAGGATGAAATGTTAATTGTGGAGGCTGGTGTGGTGGAAGGTGAGGACATGAGGGACCATATCATGGTTCTGGGAGCAAGGGGAAGGGGTGAGGGCAGAAGTGCGGGAAATAGGAAGGACACGGTCGAGGGCCCTGTCAACAAAAGCGGAAGATAATCCTTGGTTGAAGAAAAAGGAAGACATATCAGAAGCACTGGTGTGGAAGGTGGCATCTTCAGAACAGATGTGGCGGAGATGAAGAAACTGGGGGAAGGGAATAGAATCCTTATAGGAAGCGAAGTGGGAGGAAGTGTAATCAAGGTAGCTGTGGGAGTCGGTGGGCTTATGGTAGATATTGGTTGACAGCCTATCCCCAGAAATGGAGATAGAGAAGTTGAAAAAGGGAAGAGTTAGAGATGGACCATGTGAATCATAGAATCATAGAAAGTTACGGCACAGAAGGAGGCCATTTGGCCCATCGTGTCCATGCCGGCCGAGAAACAGCTAGCCAACTTAATCCCACTTTCCAGCACTTGGTCCGTAGCCCTGTGGGTTAAGGCACTTCAAGTGTGCATCCAAGTACTTTTTGAATGAGTTGAGGGTTTCTGCCTCTACGACCCTTTCAGGCAGTGAAGGCGAGGGAAGGGCGGAAATTGAAAGCAAAGTTGATGAAATTTTCCAGTTCGGGGTGAGAGCAGAAAATGGCATCAAAACAATCATCAATGTACTGGAAAAAAAGATGAGGGAGGGGACCTGAGTAGGACTGGAACAAAGAATGTTCCATGTATCCCACATACCTTTTGTGTGTGTGTGTGTGTGTCTCTCTCTCTGTCTGTGTGTGTCTCTCTCTGTCTGTGTGTGTCTCTCTCTGTCTGTGTGTGTCTCTCTCTGTCTGTATGTGTCTCTCTCTGTCTGTGTGTGTGTCTCTCTGTCTGTGTGTCTCTGTCGCTCCCCCTCTCCCGCGCTCAGTCTTCTTCCCCCTCTCCCGCGCTCAGTCCCCCTCCCCCTCTCCCGCGCTCAGTCCCCCTCCCCCTCTCCCGCGCTCAGTCCCCCTCCCCCTCTCCCGCGCTCAGTCCCCCTCCCCCTCTCCCGCGCTCAGTCCCCCTCCCCCTCTCCCGCGCTCAGTCCCCCTCCCCCTCTCCCGCGCTCAGTCCCCCTCCCCCTCTCCCGCGCTCAGTCCCCCTCCCCCTCTCCCGCGCTCAGTCCCCCTCCCCCTCTCCCGCGCTCAGCCCCCCTCCCCCTCTCCCGCGCTCAGTCCCCTTCCCCCTCCCCCTCTCCCGCGCTCAGTCCCCCTCCCCCTCTCCCGCGCTCAGTCCCCCTCCCCCTCTCCCGCGCTCAGCCCCCCTCCCCCTCCCCCTCTCCCGCGCTCAGTCCCCCTCCCCCTCTCCCACGCTCAGTCCCCCTCCCCCTCTCCCGCGCTCAGTCCCCCTCCCCCTCTCCCGCGCTCAGTCCCCCTCCCCCTCTCCCGCGCACAGTCCCCCTCCCCCTCTCCCGCGCACAGTCCCCCTCCCCCTCCCCCTCTCCCGCGCTCAGTCCCCCTCCCCCTCTCCCGCGCTCAGGCCCCCTCCCCCTCTCCCGCGCTCAGGCCCTCTCCTCCCCCCTCCCGCGCTCAGGCCCTCTCCTCCCCCCTCCCGCGCTCAGGCCCCCTCCTCCCCCCTCCCGCGCTCAGGCCCCCTCCTCCCCCCTCCCGCGCTCAGGCCCCCTCCTCCCCCCTCCCGCGCTCAGGCCCCCTCCTCCCCCCTCCCGCGCTCAGGCCCCCTCCTCCCCCCTCCCGCGCTCAGGCACCCTCCTCCCCCCTCCCGCGCTCAGGCCCCCTCCTCCCCCCTCCCGCGCTCAGGCCCCCTCCTCCCCCCTCCCGCGCTCAGGCCCCCTCCTCCCCCCGCCCGCGCTCAGGCCCCCTCCTCCCCCCTCCCGCGCTCAGGCCCCCTCCTCCCCCCTCCCGCGCTCAGGCCCCCTCCTCCCCCCTCCCGCGCTCAGGCCCCCTCCTCCCCCTCCCGCGCTCAGGCCCCCTCCTCCCCCCTCCCGCGCTCAGGCCCCCTCCTCCCCCCTCCCGCGCTCAGGCCCCCTCCTCCCCCCTCCCGCGCTCAGGCCCCCTCCTCCCCCCTCCCGCGCTCAGTCCCCCTCCTCCCCCGTCCCGCGCTCAGGCCCCCTCCTCCCCTCCGTCCCGCGCTCAGGCCCCCTCCCCCCCGTCCCGCGCTCAGGCCCCCTCCCCCCCCGTCCCGCGCTCAGGCCCCCTCCCCCCCCGTCCCGCGCTCAGGCCCCCTCCCCCCCCCGTCCCGCGCTCAGGCCCCCTCCCCCCCCCGTCCCGCGCTCAGGCCCCCTCCCCCCTCCCGCTCTCAGTCCCCCTCCCCTCGTCCCGCGCTCAGGCCCCCTCCCCCCCGTCCCGCGCTCAGGCCCCCTCCCCCCTCCCGCTCTCAGTCCCCCTCCCCCCTCCCGCTCTCAGTCCCCCTCCCCCCTCCCGCTCTCAGTCCCCCTCCCCCCTCCCGCGCTCAGGCCCCCTCCCCCCCGTCCCGCGCTCAGGCCCCCTCCCCCCCGTCCCGCGCTCAGGCCCCCTCCCCCCCGTCCCGCGCTCAGGCCCCCTCCCCCCTCCCGCTCTCAGTCCCCCTCCCCCCGTCCCGCGCTCAGGCCCCCTCCCCCCCGTCCCGCGCTCAGGCCCCCTCCCCCCCGTCCCGCGCTCAGGCCCCCTCCCCCCTCCCGCGCTCAGGCCCCCTCCCCCCTCCCGCTCTCAGTCCCCCTCCCCCCTCCCGCTCTCAGTCCCCCTCCCCCCTCCCGCTCTCAGTCCCCCTCCCCCCTCCCGCGCTCAGTCCGCCTCCCCCCTCCCGCGCTCAGGCCCCCTCCTCCCCCCGTCCCGCGCTCAGGCCCCCTCCCCCCTCCCGCTCTCAGTCCCCCTCCCCCCTCCCGCGCTCAGTCCGCCTCCCCCCTCCCGCTCTCAGTCCCCCTCCCCCCTCCCGCGCTCAGTCCGCCTCCCCCCTCCCGCGCTCAGTCCGCCTCCCCCCTCCCGCGCTCAGTCCGCCTCCCCCCTCCCGCTCTCAGTCCCCCTCCCCCCTCCCGCGCTCAGTCCCCCTCCCCCCTCCCGCGCTCAGTCCCCCTCGTCCTCGTTTCTTATATATGTCCATAATTCTAATTTTTCATTAGGCTCTTTGACAAGATGGATAGGTACTATTAATTGCTTGTATCTGAGAAGCACTTCCATCACACTCCATTTCAACAGTAATATCAAAGCTATTATCAATTTTATTTCTAATTCGCCTGTCTTGCCACATTCACTGAGGGTGTACGTACCATGCCTGAGGCTGTTACTGAAACATGGCTCACAGTATTCATCTCCAGTCTTGTTCTAGTTGAATTCTGAACATATAATTGTTGATTTTTTAAAAATCTTAGCTTGACAGCAGATCTGGGTAAATTCCAAACCTCCTGGGTCAGCCCATCATAGTTAGTTTTTATTGCTCACACTGTGATGCTGGAACAAATAGTAATATTACAGTAATAAAACATCGGGAATAGCTTTATTCTTGTAATTTAACCATGTATTCCTAAAATGTACATTTAAGATTCAATTCTGCCTACTTTTTCTGCCAATTTTTTCATTTACCCTTTTCCTGAAAGTGTTGATTCCTTGTTGGCATATAGTTCCATGTGTGATTTAATGGGGTGAATAAGAACAGACAATTTCCTCTGTTTGCGGAATAAATGATGTGGAGTCAACAATTGAAAATTGTCATTGAGTGCGAGGAGGGAGGTTAGGAGATTTTTTTTTACAATGCTGTTAAGAGCATGGAATGCTTTGCCACAGGAGTAGTTGAAGCAGAGACCTCTTTTAAGGGGAGAGTGGATGACCACTTGAAGTACTTGATGATAGAGGGCTTTGGTGGAGAGAACAAGGCATGTTATTAGTTTTATGTTGCTCTAGCAAAGAGGCAGCACAGACATGAGGGACCGGATGGCCTCATTCTGTGCTGTAAATGTCTATGATGCCCTTCAGTATCTTGCCAAGTGGCCATAAGAGTTGATCACATGAGCCTTGATGGTGAGCATCAGCAGTCTGTTTGACCCATGCGGTGGTGGTGACAAAACTGCTAAGTACAATCCTGTCCTCTTCTGACTTCTTCACACATACACTTCCACCAGGGGCAGCTGAATCGGGGTCAGGAGCAAGAACTTTACTGCCCCCCCCCCATCTTAATCCATCGGTGATGAAGCTAAATGTGCAATCTCTACCATCATCTTACCTGACCTTAGACAACCCAGCACAGATCAGGGAGTGAACCTGGGACCTTCTTGGTGTGTATAATTCAACTAATCATTCCCATAATTCAAATTTCTCGCCTTCATTTTTGAAGGATCTGATTCCCACTTTGGGATACGGTTTCTCACTCGGGTACCTTGCCTATGTGACCATTGTTCATGTGCAGGCTTTGATGTCAAGTGTCAACAGGCTATTCACCCATGGAGGATGAGATGCATCATGGCTGAGCTCAATCATGTCCTCACTTGACCTGCATTATCAGAAGGAGGCACTGGATAGTGACTCCGAGTAGCAATCCTGGCTAATTTTCTTCTTCTCAAACCCTGGGATGTATTAATTGTACCCATGTGACTTATATAAGAACATAAGAACATAAGAAATTGGAGCAGGAGTAGGCCAATCGGCCCCTCGAGCCTGCTCCGCCATTCAATAAGATCATGGCTGATCTGATCCCAACCACAAATCTAAAGAACACAAGAAGTCGGAGCAGGACCCGGCCACATAGCCCCTGGGCCCTCTCCGCCACCCACAGGGCATTGACCGATCCGAACTCAGCTTCATGTCCAATTTCCTGCCCGCTCCCCATAACCCCTAATTAGTGTTAATTGTATTCAGGTGGCACGTATCAATTGGGAACTCTTGTATCCTTTTATAAGAGAGCTGATCGAGGGTGTGATGTGGGTGTAATGTGGAACTCTGTGAATAAAGGCTTGGAAGCAACTGAAGACCAGGCTCTAGTATTCTATTCTTCACCACCTGGCTGTCCAGTTTATTACAGGATGCTGCAGCCCACTGTAACATCCCTGCTGCTGTTCCAGCTGGGATCAGCTAACTCAGCACAGACTGGAATTCAAACTTGAAACCATCCTGGTCTGCATCATTCAGAGACAGAAACTTGATCTTAAAATACAAATTTAATTAAAAATTATACTTTTCTTTTGCTTATCTCATTTTCCCATTTGTTTCAATTCTTGCTTCTACCACGTTCCATCTCTTTTCTAATTTTTACCAACAACTGCTATAACTATAGATCTTAACAAATCTTATTTTCTGTTACAAAGGTAATGTTAACATTACTTTGTCTTTTTCTGCCTAAATATCCATGGTCCAATTTAGAGGTAGGAACCATATTTAAAAACAAAATACTGGTTTATGAATGCCTGAAAAATGGCTCCAGAGGTGTTTTTTAGCCAATCAAGGAGATTGACATGACCATCTCATGCAGCCAAATCAGCTCTTGACGTGATTTTCTGGCGTTGAACAGAGAGACCTGTTGTTATTTGGCACGTTGTCTCATCAGCAGCTCCAGCAGTACGATCAGCTCCAATTGAGACTTTGTTGGGGCTTGGATGTGATTGAACCAAGGGTTAAGTGTCTAATGCCATGAGCACACTCTGTCTCTAATTAACTGAGAGAAGCCTGAAGAATAAAAGCTACACAATGCATCCTGTAGGCTTTGTGTTCCAATATAGATCTTAATAGTCACAATAGGTTTTTTGATGGGGAGGGGGAAGGGAGAAACAGGATGAATTGATTCTAATTCTCTCACTTTGCTCTGTCTGCCATGCAGTTTTATTGGATTTAAAAATTGCATAATTATTGCATTCCAGGTGAAATCATTCTAAGAGAAAAATAAGTGCAGTATAATGTGTGGTGTATGTGGATTTAATCCATTGTAATTTCCCCAATGTTGTGAAACAACTGCATTTTGTTTTTGTAATGAAGGCAATGTTTTCTGGTTATATGCTTCATTCAGATTAAAGGAGCTGTAATTTTCAGTGTGGTCTCGCTGTTTGACAGGCAGGTAACTGCAGATAAAACTGAGTATTGAAGTGGGTGAGTGGAACTAGAAGGAATGTCCCAAGAGTGTTTGTTGCAGAATTGACGACTTCTGCAAGCAGAATATCCAATGCCACATCCTTGTACAAGACTTGCATTATCAAATGTATTGCCTATTGTTAAACACATTCCAGTTTTTTTTGTGTGTCTTCAAAGCATAGTTATAATATGGCGACTTGCCAAGGGATGGAGCACCTTGTGTGGAATACGCTGTTTGTGTCACGTGGGAGGATATTGCAGGCAGTTAATCAAGCAGCAAGAAGATGTCTACGTTATTGTGCAAAACTTCATAATGGATGGGTCACAGTGCTGACTAGGAATTGTACAGAAAGATCATCAGCTCCTGCTCTTCACCCAATTCAACAACAACAACAACAACTACTCGCATTTATTTAGCGCCTTTAAAGCAGTAAAACGTCTCACGGTGCTTCACAGGAGCACTTTCAAACAAAATTTGACACAGAACCACTTAACGAAGCAGGTGACCAAAAGTTTGGTCAAAGAGGTAGGTTTTAAGGGACATTTTAAAGGAGGAGAGGTAGAGAGACGGAGAGGTTTAGGGAGGGAATTCCAGAGCTTTAGGGCCTAGGCAGCTGAAGGCACGGTGGAGCGATTAAAATCAGAGGCCAGAATTGGAGGAGCACAGAGATCTCTGCGGGTTGTAGTGCTGGAGGAGGTTACAGAGATAGGGAGGGGCAAGACCATGGAGGAATTTGAAAACAAGGATGAGAATTTTAAAATCGAGGCATTGCTGGACCGGGAGCCAATATAAAGGTCAGCGAGCACAGGGGTGATGGGTGAACGGGACTTGGTGCGAGTTAGGATACGGGCAGCAGAGTTTTGAATGAGCTCAAGTTTACAGGCTGAATCAGGCTGACTTCTCCATCTCATGGAGCTCTGCCTTTTGGTCCTTCCAGCTGACAGAAACAGTAGAACTGCTGCTGGAATTGCGGGAATTACGAAACCTCACATACGGCTCTAGCGATTTACTCAGCAGGAGTGCACTGGATTAACATGATAGCTCCGAATTCCAGCAGCGCTGCCCTGCTTCTTCAATCAGGACCTGCTGTAATGAGGATTCCTGAGACAGTGGAAGCTGTATGGCAATCCATTGCGCTCCTGCTCAGAAAGCCGGTAGTGCCGCCTGTGACTGTTTTAAACACCTACATTCTCACCGGCAGATCAGCTGCACAAGGTGCTGTCAGCGCCTCATCTCACTTGTATGGTTGTGTGATTGGTGGGGGAGCGGAAAGGACGATAGCTCATGTTAGAGCAACTGACTGATCCAGGTTCACAAAGGCTGATCCTGAAGATACCAGCCTGCTTGCCCCCACCCCTCCCTTATCCCATCCCCCACTCCCGCCGAATGATCTGCATCCTCCACAGGCACCTATTAAATCAACAACAACTTGCATTTATATAGCACCTTTAATGTAACAAAACATCCCAAGGCACTATATTTAGGAGCATTATCAAACAAAATTGGACACCAAATCAAAGAAGGAGACATTAGGATAGGTGATCAAAAGCTTGGTAGAAGAGCTTGGTTGTAAGGAACCTTCTTAAAGGAGGAGAGAGAGGTGGAAAGGTTTAAGCAGGGAATTCCAGAGCTGAATGACTAGATGGCGGAAGGCATGGCCGCCAATGGTGGGCAAAGGAAATGTGGGTGCACAAGAAGCCAGGGTTGGAGGAATGTAAAGTTTTTGGTGGATTATTGGGCTGGAGGAGGTTACAGAGATAGGGAGTTTCTCAGAGTTTTGGATGAGTTCAAGCTTATGGAGGGTGGATGATGGGAGGTTGGCCTGGAGAGCATTGAAATAGTCAAGCCTAGAGGTAAAAAAGGCATGCATGAGGTTCTCAACAGCAGATAAGCTGAGGCCGGGGCAGAGGCGGGCGATACTACTGAGGTGGAAGTAGGCGGCCTTGGTGGGTGGAGCGGATATGTGGCCGGAAGTTCATCTTGGGGTCAAATTGGACGTCAAGGTTGCGAATGGTCTGGTTCAGCCTCAGCCAGTGACCAGGGAGATGGATAGAGTTGGTGGCTAGGGAATGGAGTTTGTGGTGGGGACCGAAGACAATGGCTTCAGTCTTCTCAATATTTAGTTGGAGCAAATTTCTGCTCATCCAGTACTGGATGTCGGACAAGCAGCATGGCAAATCAGAGACATTGGAGGGGTTGAGAGAGGTGGTGATGAAGTAGAGCCGTCAGCATACATGTGGAACCTGATGCATTTTCGGATGATGTCGCTGAGGGGCAGCATGAAGATGAGAATTGGGAGGGGGCAGGGACTCCAGAAGTAACTGAGCAGGAAGAGAAGTTATTGTAGGTGATTTTCTGGCTATGACTGGATAAATAATAATGGAACCAGGCTAGGGCAGTTCAACATAGCTGGACAATGGAGGAGTGGCATTGGAGGAGGATGGTGTGGTCAACCATGTCAAAGGCTGCAGACAGTTCGAGAAGGATGAGGAGAGATAGTTTAACGTTGTCACAGTCACATAGGATGTCATTTGTGTCTTTGATAAGGGTTGTTTCAGTACTGTGGCAGGGGTGGAAACCTGATTGGAGGGGTTCAAATATGGAGTTGTGGGAAAGATGGGCATGGATTTGGGCAGCGACAACACGTTCAAGGACTTTGGAGAGGAAAGGGAGGTTTCAGATGGGGCAGTTGTTTGCAAGGACAGAAGGGTCAAGGGTGGGCTTTTTGAGGAGGGGAGTGATGGTGGCAGATTTGAAGGGGAGGGGGATGGTATATGAGGAGAGGGGACTGACAACAATATCAGATAAGATGGGGGCCAGGAAAGGAAGGTGATCAACAGTTTGGTGGGAATAGGTTCGAGGGAGCAGGAAGTGGGTTTCATGGACAAGGTGAGCTCCCTCGAACCTATTCCCACCAAACTGTTAATCACCTTCCTTTCCTGGCCCCCATCTTATCTGATATTGTTGACGGAGAGGGCATGAATGGAGATAGGAGAGAAACTAGAGAAATGTGCGAGTTCATGGCTAGGGTGGGGGGAACATTAGGGGAAGTTTGGCTTGGTGGGTTTGGGGAAGGGAGGGAAGTGGCAGAGGCAGTCGAAAAGATGGTTTCAATCTTAGTGACAAAGAAGTCCATGAACTCCTCACACTTGTTGTTGGAGGTGAGGATGGAGGAGGCAGGAGAGAGGGGCTTAAGAAGACTGTTTGTAGTGGCGAAGAGAAGCCTGGGGTTATCTTGACATTCCAGGATGATCCTGGAACAGTGAGCAGGTTTGGCAGAGGAGAGCTGGACCCGATAGTGCTTTTTGTGGTCCAGCCAGATCTGGCGATGAATGGCTGGTTCTTATAAATCCATAGGTTTTCAGTAGACTGCACAGGGAATGAATTAGCATCTGAACAAATGGTGCTTTCACATGAATATTTCTATTAACTGACATGTACTCTACCAGCAGTCCTACTTTCTGAGCTATTGCTCTGATTTTTCAAAAATGAAAATGCAATTTTCACAGAGACGCTGCTTCTCTGTTGCTCCGATTGTCATGTCCTTTACAAATGGGGATTGTTTTTTTTCCCTTCAGAAAATCAGTAGCTCATGTCCTGTTAGCTGCTAATGAGCACTTCAGACTGTTACAGCTGCATTTTGGGTATAATCCAACCTTGTTGTAACACCAACTGTTGTGTGTGTTTTATAATGAGATGTAGGCTTTACTGCTTTGTTTTTTGAAGCAAACTTGTGAAACATCAAAACTTTGATCCCCATTTATAATTATAAACCTCACGAATGTGGAGCATTTGGAATAAAATTAGACCAATCTTTTGCGAGGTTTGTTTTCTTCAAAATTCTCGAAATGCAAATGTCCCCACCGGTATCTATGCTGAGGGCTCTGCAGTCCAACCAATGGTAGCAGCCATGTTATCTTCTGCCTGTCCTTGAGTGGTTTTCACAGCGGCACTTCACCAAAGCTTTAAAAAGATCTGTGCTCTCACGTTTTATTTTATATATTTTTAATTGTGCAATTACATGAAGAAGACTTAGACTGAAGATTGGAAAATTACATGAAAGGCCATTGGAGGAGTGGTGCCATTAAGTGGAGAACTAGTGCCATTGAGTGGAGTATTAGTGCTACTGAGTGGCCTACTAACGCTATCGAGTGGTGGGATTTGCGTATGGCCATTCTCGTTATCTCCCATTGCCCTGAGCTGTCCATTTCAGCACCACTGCTATGGTGAGATAATGTGCAAATTGCCAGGCACTTCCCTTCAGGAACAGAGGGAGAATTTCAGGAAAAATCAAAACCCTACAGATTAAAAGGTCCTGGTTTCGATTCCTTGGGCGTGATTTTTACCTGGAGCAGGGATGAGAGCGGGAGGGGTTGGGGGGTGGTGGGGCAGTGGGGTGGGCGGGGGGGGGGGGGAAGAGGGAGATATTTGGGCGTGAAAGTTGGCGGGTCGGAATTTGTGATCTCGACCCAATTTTACTTCCGGGTTTCCTGCGCGATAGCCAGCCAGATTGACAAGCTGGCTGCTTGCCGGGCGGGAAAGCTGCCAGGGAGTGGATGCCAGGTAAGTTTAACCTTGAAGGGTGGGTATTGGTAATTGGGAGGAGAGGGGGGGGATCGGACATCTGAGGAGAGCTGAGGGGGCTGGAGGTCCTGGGGTGGGGGGGTTTTACAGGACATCGTGGGGAGGGGGAGGCCGATCGCTGGGATCCGATCGCAGTCGGTTGGGCCTGGAGGAAACAGTCCTGCTCCTGATGAGCCAGCCCTTCACGACTCCTCCTACCTGGCGATATTGACGAGCCCCAGGAAAGCTGTCCGAGAGGAGTTAAATTTAAAGCTCAGTTAAATTCAATTTAAAAAAAACACAACTTAACGTCTCTTAATGATGTTAATTGCCCTGCTAAATAGCTACCCCCGCCAGCACTAATTGGGGACATGACCTCCGCGAGTACGTTCCTTGGACGCATCGAGACGTGCCCGTGTTAAACCCGGAAGTGGGCGCGTTGGAGCTGGCTTGCAGTGGCGACCCAAAAAACTACAATTTTTACTATTTTCTCCTCTCACCCACCTCCAACCCACCCATTCTTGGGGGTTAAAATCCCCCCCCCCCCCTTGTCTCTGCTGTTAGTTGATCTCAGCCAGACAGCAGTTGGAGCACTACAATTGTTTGGAGCACTCTTGTTCATCATCTGGCAGCTGGTTTTATAAAGCATTGACAGAAGGGAAGGGGGGAAGAAATCAGTCTCGGTTGAGACATTACAATTTTTAGCAACAGGGAAAAGCCTTTTGGCCTTACAAAATGGTTAATTTTTCAGAGAAGATTTCCACCTACCTATCTTTCTACTCTATCGCTCGACCCCTTTTCTCTTTGGAAATATATAAATTAACCCATTTATATTGTCAGCTTCAATGATCCTTTCCTGATAACTTATTCCACAGCCATCCAATATTGATTGCTACATTGACTCCAGCATGATTTACTGTCCCCAGGAGAGAAGGAAGTTGCAGAGTTTACAAAATGTGACCCACTCAATATTATGTCTTGTTGCCTTTAAAATAATAGCAACAATTGGATTATTCCTACAACATTAAACACTCGGACAATGGATTTTAAAAAATGGAGGTGTCTAAAAATAGCATAGAATGTAAACCGAATTGATGTCACGGAGCGGCTGCAGGGCATTCTGGAGGGGGAGGGTGAACAGCCAATAGTCGTGGTCCATATTGGTACCAACGACATAGGTAAAAAAAAGGGATGAGGTCCTGCAAGGCGAATTTAAGGAGTGAGGAGATAAATTAAAAAGCAGGACTTCAAAGGTAGTGATCTCAGGATTACTACCGGTGCCACGTGCTAGTGAGTATAGGAACAGGAGAATAGACAGGATGAATGCGTGGCTGCAGGGATGGTGTAGGAGGGAGGGATTTAGATTCCTGGGACATTGGGACCGGTTCTGAGGAAGGTGGGACCTGTACAAGCGTGACGGGTTACACCCGAGCAGGACCGGGACCAATGTCCTCGCGGGGGTGTTTGCTAGTGCTGTTGGGGAAGGTTCAAACTAGAGTGGCAGGGGGATGGGAACCTGAGCGGGGAGTCAGAAGGGAATAAAATTGAGAGCAGCAAGAGAGAGGAAGACCCAGGGGAAATCTACAATACAAATAGTACAAACAGTTGTTCAAGAACAAGTGAGAGGGAAAAGCGTAGAGCAGTGGAAAGAAAGTGTACTTTAGGCACGACAGATAAAATAAAAACTAGAAAGCGTAAGGCGATTAACCCAGCATCAAAGCTGTGGCAGGGGGTTGGGAACCTGAGCAGGGAGACAGAGGAAAGCGTGTCAGGAAGGGACAGAAGGTAAGGAGTAAAAGGTAAAGTGTTAAAAAAGGAAAAAGCAGGAACTAAGTGTCACAAAACATATTTGAAAGTTCTTTATCTGAATGCACGTAGCATTCGTAACAAAATGGACGAGTTAACGGCACAAATAACTACGTATGGGTATGATCTTGTGGCCATTACAGAAACATGGCTGCAGGGTGACAATGACTGGGAACTAAATATGCCAGGGTATTTAACAATCAGGAAGGAAGGGGAGGTGGGTGGCTATGTTAATAAAGGAAGGAATCACTGTAATACAGAGAAATGATATTGGGACAAAGGATCAGGATAATGAAACAGTTTGGGTAGAGATAAGGAATAATAAGGGGAAAAAAAACATTAGTGGGCGTAGTATATAGGCCTCCTAATAATTGCAACTCTGCTGGAAGAAGTAATAACCAGGAAATAGTCCGGGCATGTAATAAGGGAACAGCTATAATTATGGGGGATTTTAACTATCATATTAACTGGACAGATCAAATTGGGCAGGGCAGCCTTGAGGAAGAGTTTATTGAGTGTATCAGGGATGGATTTCTTGAGCAATATGTAACTGATCCTACAAGGGGGCAAGCAACCTTGGACCTGGTCCTGTGTAATGAGCCAGGATTAATTAATAATGTCCTAGTTAAGGATCCCCTTGGAATGAGTGACCATAACATGGTTACGTTCCATATCCAATAAGAGGGTGAGAAGGTTGGTTCTCAAACAAGCGTACTGAGCTTGAATAAAGGAGACTATGATGGTATGAGAGCGGAATTGATTAAAGTGGACTGGGAAAATAGATTAAAGGGTAAGGCGGTACATGAGCAGTGGTGTTCATTCAAGGAGTTATTTTACAACTTTCAAAAAATATATATTCCACTGAGGAAAAAAGGGTGTAAAAGAAATGACAGCCATCCGTGGCTAAGTAATGAAATTAAGGATAGTATCCAACTAAAAACAAGGACATATAAGGTAGCCAAACTTAGTGGGAGGATAGAAGATTGGGAAGTCTTCAAAAGACAGCAAAAAGTAACTAAAGGATTGATTAAGAAAGGGAAGATAGATTATGAAAATATAAAAACAGGTAGCAAGAGTTTCTATAGTTATATAAAAAGAAAAAAGGTGGCTAAGGCAAACATAGGTCCCTTAGAGGATGAGACTGGGAAATTAATGGTGGGAAACACGGAGATGGCAAAAATGCTGAACAAATATTTTGTTTCAGTCTTTACGGTAGAGGACACGAAGAATATCCCAACACTGGACAAACAGAGGGCTCTAGCGGGGGAGGAGCTAAATACGATTAAAATCACTAAGGAATTGGTACTCAGTAAATTAATGGGACTCAAGGCGGATAAATCCCCTGGACCTGATGGCTTACATCCTCGGGTCTTGAGGGAAGTGGAAGTAGGGATTGTGGATGCTTTGGTAATAATTTTCCAAAATTCTCTGGACTCGGCAAAGGTCCCGGCAGATTGGAAAACTGCTAATGTAACACCCTTATTTAAAAAGGGTAGTAGGCAGAAGGCTGGAAATTATAGACCAGTTAGCCTAACATCTGTGGTGGGTAAAATTTTGGAGTCTATTATTAAGGTGACAGTAGCCGACCATTTGGACAAACATAATTTAATAGGACAAAGTCAGCATGGCTTTACGAAGGGGAAGTCATGTCTGACAAATTTGCTTGAGTTCTTTGAGGACATAACCTGCAGGGTGGATAAAGGGGAACCAGTGGACATAGTGTATTTCGACTTCCAGAAGGCATTCGACAAGGTGCCACATAAAAGATTATTGCTCAAGATAAAAAATCACTGGATTGGGGGTAATATTCTGGCATGGGTGGAGGATTGGTTATCTAACAGGAAGCAGAGAGTTGGGATAAATGGTTCATTCTCGGACTGGCAACCAGTAGCCAGTGGTGCTCTGCAGGGGTCGGTGCTGGGTCCCCAACTCTTTACAATCTATATTAACGATTTGGAGGAGGGGACCGAGTGCAACATATCAAAGTTTGCAGTTGATACAAAGATGGGAGGGAAAGTAGAGAGTGAGGAGGACATAAAAAACCTACAGGGGGATATAGACAGGCTGGGTGAGTGGGCGGAGATTTGGCAGATGCAATACAATATTGGAAAATGTGAGGTTATGCACTTTGGCAGGAAAAATCAGAGAGCAAGTTATTATCTTAATAGCGAGAAACTGGAAAGTACTGCAGTACAAAGGAATCTGGGGGTCCTAGTGCAAGAAAATCAAAAAGTTAGTATGCAGGTATAGCAGGTGATCAAGAAGGCCAACGGAATGTTGGCTTTTATTGCTAGGGGGGATAGAATATAAAAACAGGGAGCTATTGCTGCAGTTATATAAGGTATTGGTGAGACCGCACCTGGAATACTGCATACAGTTTTGGTGTCCATACTTAAGAAAAGACATACTTGCTCTCGAGGCAGTACAAAGAAGGTTCACTCGGTTAATCCCGGGGATGAGGGGGCGGACATATGAGGAGAGGTTGAGTCGATTGGGACTCTACTCATTGGAGTTCAGAAGAATGAGAGGCGATCTTATTGAAACATATAAGATTGTGAAGGGGCTTGATCGGGTGGATGCGATAAGGATGTTCCCAAGGATGGGTGAAACTAGAAGTAGGGGGCATAATCTTAGAATAAGGGGCTGCTCTTTCAAAACTGAGATGAGGAGAAACTTCTTCACTCAGAGGATAGTCGGCCTATGGAATTTGCTGCCCCAGGAAGCTGTGGAAGCTACATCATTAAATAAATTCAAAACAAAAATCGACAGTTTCCTCGAAGTAAAGGGAATTAGGGGTTACAGGGAGCGGGCAGGAAATTGGACATGAATTTAGATTAGAGGTTAGGATCAGATCAGCCATGATCTTATTGAATGGCGGAGCAGGCTCGAGGGGCCGATTGGCCTACTCCTGCTCCTATTTCTTATGTTCTTATTGACAAGGCACCATTGTGTTAGTCTATTTTTCTGACTTTGTTGCTACTGTTGTGACTTGATAAATATCCAGTTCAATCAAGTACCTTGTTTGCTCCTTGTCATGATACATTTATAACCCTGCTTTAAGTCAGCATGTATTTCTCAGAAAACAAATGTGTTGTGAGATTCGCCAGATGTTTATCCTTTCCCCAGCCTAAACCAATTTAAACAGTTTTTTTTTACTCACCAGTTTTTCTCCCCTCCCCTCTGTTCCGCAAGATTTTGAAATAAAGTTCCATGGGTGCTGGTTGCCCTTTGCAATTTGTCCAAGAAGCCATTATTCATCCAGAAGTTTTGATGGTAAAGGAGGCATTGCCACCTATGGGGATCTTGCCCTCATCTGATGCCCAAGTGTGCAATTCCAGCAGGGCCATATGGTTAACCAATTATCCTCCTCCTAAACCAGCAGTACTGAGTCCAATTGCAGTTTCCCTACTGCTGCCCTGGCTGAAGTCAGCTAGCTCAGCATAAAAGAGGGAACAAACCTGGGCCTTTCTTGGTCTGTGTGGCTTAGTAGCTCACTGGATAATCCTGCTGAGTCATCGGGGAAGGCCACATGAATGCATTTAAATGCACTAAAGACATTCAGAGTATCACGTCTATTTGTACTGCTGTTTGTGTTGCCTGCGCAATTAAGAACGTGAAGTACGAGGATGCAAAAAGAACATTTGGTCCGTCAAGCCTGTTGATTTGAAAAGACAATTTAAGACGACATAATAAAGTGCAATTTAATGTAGCATGTACTCGAACCAAATTATTTCACCTCTTGAAGGAGGTGAACAATCACACACATTTTTCCTCAACCCCTAAAATAATTGAGTGCAGCTGAAGGATATGCATGATGTCATCTGCATTGGCCAACTCTGGCCAGTTGGATGTCATCCATGGTGCTTTCACAGTCCCAGCAGCACAGATAAGTTGGGGACGGGTGGGAAGTTAAAATAATGGAACTTTGCAGGGCGACTGTAACCAGACTCCAACACGCCCGCTTTTGGGTTCAACGGAGGCGCGTTTGGCAACGTGCGAGCAACCTACTCATCGGAGGCAGGTCCATAATTAGTACAAGTAGGTGGGTGCTCATCAGAGTAATTTACCTCATTATCACATGTTAATGAGGCAATTTTAAAATGAATTTCACAGGCATTAGAATTTAACGCCTGCAGCACGGGTTTCCCAGACTCCGGGAATCCCGGCAGGTAAAAGGAGGTGAGAAGGGCCAGATCCATGAGGTTAGCGTCTTTATTGCACAGCTTGTGGGCCAGGATGAGTGTCTCACCAAGCTTACCTTTTAAATACCCCGCGATCGGCCAACACTCCCCCACCTCGCCTCCCCTGTCCAAACCCCGAACTCTTCCCCCGACCTCCCCTGTCCAAACCCCGAATTTTCCCCTGCCTCCCCTGTCCAAAACCCAAACTCTTTCCCCGACCTCCCCTGTCCAAACCCTGAACTCATTCCCCCGACCTCCCCTGTCCAAACCCCGAATTTTCCCCCGACCTCCCCTGTCCAAACCCCGAATTTTCCCCCGACCTCCCCTGTCCAAACCCTGAACACTTCACCCGACCTCCCCTGTCCAAAACCCAAACTCTTTCCCCGACCTCCCCTGTCCAAACCCCGAACTCTTCCCCCGACCTCCCCTGTCCAAACCCCGAATTTTCCCCTGCCTCCCCTGTCCAAAACCCAAACTCTTTCCCCGACCTCCCCTGTCCAAACCCTGAACTCATTCCCCCGACCTCCCCTGTCCAAACCCCGAATTTTCCCCCGACCTCCCCTGTCCAAACCCCGAACTCTTCCCCCGACCTCCCCTGTCCAAACCCCGAACTCTTTCCCCGACCTCCCCTGTCCAAACCCTGAACTCATTCCCCCGACCTCCCCTGTCCAAACCCCGAATTTTCCCCCGACCTCCCCTGTCCAAACCCCGAACTCTTCCCCCGACCTCCCCTGTCCAAACCCTGAACTCTTTCCCCGACCTCCCCTGTCCAAACCCCAAACTCTTCCCCCGACCTCCCCTGTCCAAACCCCGAACTCTTTCCCCGACCTCCCCTGTCCAAACACTGAACTCTTTCCCCGACCTCCCCTGTCCAAACCCCAAACTCTTCCCCCGACCTCCCCTGTCCAAACCCCGAACTCTTTCCCCGACCTCCCCTGTCCAAACCCCGAACTCTTCCCCCGACCTCCCCTGTCCAAACCCCGAACTCTTCCCCCGACCTCCCCTGTCCAAACCCCGAACTCTCTCCCCGACCTCCCCTGTCCAAACCCCGAATTTTCCCCCGACCTCCCCTGTCCAAACCCCGTATTTTCCCCTGACCTCCCCTGTCCAAACCCCGAACTCTTCCCCCGACCTCCCCTGTCCAAACCCCGAATTTTCCCCTGCCTCCCCTGTCCAAACCCCGAACTCTTTCCCCGACCTCCCCTGTCCAAACCCCGAACTCTTCCCCCGACCTCCCCTGTCCAAACCCCGAATTTTCCCCCGACCTCCCCTGTCCAAACCCCGAATTTTCCCCCGACCTCCCCTGTCCAAACCCCGAATTTTCCCCCGACCTCCCCTGTCCAAACCCCGAATTTTCCCCCGACCTCCCCTGTCCAAACCCCGAACTCTTCCCCCGACCTCCCCTGTCCAAACCCCGAATTTTCCCCCGACCTCCCCTGTCCAAACCCCGAACTCTTCCCCCGACCTCCCCTGTCCAAACCCCGAATTTTCCCCCGACCTCCCCTGTCCAAACCCCGTATTTTCCCCCGACCTTCCCTGTCCAAACCCCGAACTCTTTCCCCGACTTCCCCTGTCCAAACCCCAAACTCTTCCCCCGACCTCCCCTGTCCAAACCCCGAATTTCCCCCCGACCTCCCCTGTCCAAACCCCGAATTTTCCCCCAACCTCCCCTGTCCAAACCCCGAACTCTTTCCCCGACCTCCCCTGTCCAAACCCCGAACTTTCCCCCAACCTCCCCTGTCCAAACCCCAAACTCTTTCCCCGACCTCCCCTGTCCAAACCCCAAACTCTCCTTGGCTTTCCTGCCCGACAGGCAGCCAGCCCCCCCCCACCCCCTCCCTGCTCTCTTCCCGGCTCCGAGTTAATATCCAGGCCATGGTGGCGCATAGGGCATTTCATCAATTTTGTCTGTGCTCATTTTCACAGTCTTCAGCCCTGTTTATAGTATGTTAAGTCTGATTGTTTTTAAGGTCAACTGACATACGATTTATTCTTTTTGCTGGGAGCCTTCTACCCACACATCCATTATTTTGTTCAGGGGTAAAGGATTCTAATCTAATTCCAGACTTCCTTGAGGCTTGTTAACTTAGCATGTGCATGCTGTAGTTTTACAATTATAGTTCAAGCTAAATAATCTGCTTACATCGACATTACCCATGCCTTTTGGTATTTTGAAGACCTGGATCCCACGTTGTCTGCATTTTTAAGATAACATGTTAAGAACAATTTAGATTTCTGTAGCGTTCCTCATGAGCATAAAAGTGTTTCCGAGCGCTTTATAAAGCGGATGACAAAAATAGACACCAAATGGGGAAGAAATAACAAGGTGGCATTGGGGGAGTTGAAAACACATTGAAAGGAAGGCTTTAGGAATCTGTCAAAGGCAGGGGAAGGGGTGGATCGACCGAGGTGTGTCGGGAGGTAGTTCCAAAGGATTATGTCTCTGGTCAAGACTAGAATCATTTTCGCATTCAATCATTTTCAAAGAAAACATATTGCCATTCTTTTAGACAGCATTCTTAAGTTAGAGTTAAAATCACAGAATCAATCTTCTCTAAACCCTTGTTTGTACACCAATATCCATTTGATACTCAGAATCGCAATATTCCAAATGTGAATATCAATAAATTAGATCAATTTAAAATCGATTTCAACTTTTGGGCAAATAACCTTGAGATATGTTCCAGCAATTGGCCTTGATCACTGTTTCATGTTGACTGGATATTTTTTAAGTGAATGAATCATAGAATGATACAGCACAGAAGGAGGCCATTTGGCCCATCATGCCTGTGCCGGCTCTTTGAAAGAGCTATTCAATCAGTCCCATTTCCTTGCTCTTTCCACATGGCCCTGCAAATTTTTCCACATCAAGTGTTTATCCATTCCCTTTTGAAAGTAATTATTTAATCTGCTTCCACCGCCCTTTCAGGGAGTGCATTCCAGATCACAACAACTCACTCCGTAAATTTTTTTTTTCTCAGGTCCCTCTGGCTCTTTTGCCAATTATTGTAAATCTGTATTCTCTGGTTACTGACCCTTCTGCCACTGGAAACGGTTTCTCCTTATTTACTCTATCAAAACCCTTCATGATTTTGAACACCTCTATCAAATCTCCCTTTAACCTTCTCTGCTCTATGGAGAACAACCCCAGTTTCTCCAGTCCCTCCATGTAACTGAAGTCCCTCATCCCTGGTACCATTCTAGTAAACCTCCTCTGCATCCTCTCATCCTTCCTAAAGTGTGGTGCCCAGAATTGAACACCAGTCATTATCCCTTTAATCCCATGGGCTTCAATTTTACAAACAAGTCTATTATGTGGTACTTTGTGAAACGCCTTTTGAAAGTCCATAAACACATCAACACACGACCCTCATCAACCCTCTCTGTTACTTCATCAAAGAACTTAATCAAGTTAGTCAACTACGACCTGCTTTCAACAAATCCGTGCTTGCTTTCATTAATTAACCCATATTTTTCCAAGTGGCCATTAGTTTTGTCCCGGATTAATGTCTCTAAAAGCTTCTCCACCACCGACGTTAGGCCGACTGGTCTGTTGTTGATGGATTTATCCCTCTCTCCTTTTTTGAACAGGTGTGTAACATTTGCAACCCTCCAGTCCTCGTGCACCACTCCCATAATCTAAGGAGGATTGAAAAATTGTGGCCAGAACTTCCACAATTTCCGCCCTTACTTCCCTCAGCAACCAAGGATGCGTCCCATTCGGACTGGGTGATTTTTCTACTTTGAGTGCTGCCAACTTTTTAAATACTTCCTCTTTATCTATTTTTATCCTATCCAATATTGCTATTACCTCCTCCTTTACTGTGACAATAGCAGCATCCTCTTCTTAGTGAAGACAGATGCAGAGTACTCATTTAGGACCTCAGCCATGCCCTCTGCCTCCACAAGAAGATCTCCTTTTTTGTCCCTAATCCGTCTCATGGTTGATAATTTCCTCTCTTCCTCTTTCTAAAATCACCCAAAACTTTACTAATGGACTCCATTTCATTGTATCCACGTATCATGTTTGCTATTCCAGTGTGTGTTACCTTATATTCAATATTAATCTGATTATCTTAATCCATTTGCTTAATTGATCCATGTCCCTTTGAATGCTTTAATCTCCCTTACTCTCTCTGCTACATAGCTTGGTATCACTAGTAAATTTAACGTGAGATAAAAGCAGTAATGCGAAAGGATCTTATCTCAGAAAATCAGGATGTAGAATCAGTATGGGTGGAGCTAAGAAATAACAAGGGGCAGAAAACACAAGTAGAAGTAGTTTATAGGCCCGCTAACAGTAGTTACAGTGTTGGACAGAGTACAAATCAGGAAATTAGAAAAGCATGTAACAAGGCTAATGCAATAATTGTGGGGGACTTCAGTCTTCGCATAAACTGGACAAACCAAATTGGCAAAAGTAATTTGGAGGATGAATTCATGGAATGCATTTGAGACAGTTTTCTAGAACAATATGTTGAGGACCAAACTAGGGAACAGGCTATTTTAGATCTAGTATTGCGGAATGAGACAGGGTTAATTAGTAATCTTATAGTTAAGGATCCTCTGGGGTAGAGTGATCATAATATGATAAAATTTCATATTGAGTTTGAGAGTGATGTAGTTAAATCCAAAACTAAGGTCTTAAATTTAAACAAAGCCAATTATATTGGTATGAGGGGCGAGTTGGCTAAGGTAGA
Organism: Heptranchias perlo; assembly: GCF_035084215.1. Taxonomy (NCBI): domain Eukaryota; kingdom Metazoa; phylum Chordata; class Chondrichthyes; order Hexanchiformes; family Hexanchidae; genus Heptranchias; species Heptranchias perlo. The sequence continues at coordinate 52,155,878 of NC_090336.1, read as the reverse complement.
TTGGGAAATTAGTTTAAACGATATGATGATAGATAAGCAATGGTGAACATTTAAAGAAATAATTCATAATTCTCAATGAATATACATTCCCTTGAGGAATAAAAATTCCAAGGGAAAAGTGATCCAACTATGCCTAACTACAGAAGTTAAGGATAGTATTAGATTATAAGAAGAGGCTTGCAATGTTGCCAAAAAGAATAGTAAGCCTGAGGATTGGGAGGGTTTTTGAAATCAGCAAAGGATGGCCAACAAATTGATAGAGGGAGAAAATTGAATATGAGAATAAACTAGCAAGAAATATAAAAATATTGTAAGAGCTTCTACAAGTATGTAAAAAGGAAGAGATTAGCGAAAGTAAACGTGTGTCCCTTAGAGGCAGAGACGGGAGAAATTATAATGGGGAATAAGGAAATGGCAGACATTAAACAAATATTTTGATCTATCTTCACAGTAGAAGACACAAAAAAATACCAGAAATAGTGGGGAACCAAGGTTCTAATGAGAGTGAGAAACTTAAAGTAATTAAAATTAGTAAAGATAAAGTACTGGAGAAATTAATAGGACTAAAAGCCGACAAATCCCCTGGACCTAATGGCCTACATCTTACGGTTTTAAAAAAGGTGGCTGCAGCGATAGTGGATGCATTGGTTTTGATCTTCCAGAATTCCCTAGATTCCAGAACAGTCCCCGTGGATTGGAAGGTAGCAAATGTAACCCTGCTATTCAAAAAAGGAAGGAGCGAGAAAACAGGGAACTATAGGTCATTAGCCTGACATCAGTAGAAGGGAAAATGCTGGAATCTATTATTAAGGATGTAGTAACAGGGCACTTAGAAAATTATCATATGATTAGGCAGTCAACACGATTTTATGAAAGGGAAATCGTGATTGACAAATCTATTAGAATTTTATCAGGGTGTAACTAGCAGGGTAGATAAGGGGGAACCAGTGGAGGTAATATATTTGAATTTTGAAAAGGCATTTGATAAAGTGCCACACAAGAGATTAGGGCTCATGGGATTGGAGGTAATATATTAGCATGGATTGAGGATTGGTTAAGGGACACAAAACAGAGAATAGGAATAAACGGGTCATTTTCGGGTTGGCAGGTTGTAACGAGTGAGGTGCCGTAAGGATCAGTGCTTTGGCCTCAACTGTTTACAATATATATCAATGACTTAGATGAGGGGTCCGAGTGTAATGTATCCAAGCATGCTGACGATACAAAACTAGGTGGGAAAGTAAGCTGTGAGGAGGACGTAAAGAGGCTGCAAAGGGATAGAGACAGATTAAGTGAATGGGCGAGAAGGTGGCAGATGGAGTATGATGTGGGCAAATGTGAAATTATCCACTTTGGTAGGAAGAATAGAAAAACAGAATATTTTTTAAAAGGTGAGAGATTAAGAAATGTTGGTATTCAGAGGGATTTGGGTATCCTTGTACACGAATTACAAAAAGGTAACATGCAGGTACAGCAAGCAATTAGGAAGGCAAATGATATGTTAGCCTTTATTGCAAGGGGGTTCGAGTATAAGAGTGAGGAGGTCTTGCTGCAGTTGTATGGGGCTCTGGTGAGGCCACACTTGGAGTACTGTGTACAATTTTGGTCTCCTTACCTAAGGAAGGATGTACTTGCCTCAGGGAGGTGCAAAGAAGGTTCCCAAGATTGATTCCTGGGATGAGAGGGTTGTCTTATGAGGAGAGATTGAGTAGAATGGGCCTATGTTCTCTGGAGTTTAGAAGAATGAGAGGTGATCTCATTGAAACGTCTAAAATTCTGAGAGGCTGTTTTCCCTGGCTGGAGAGTCTAGAACTAGGGGTCATAGTCTCAAGATCTGGGGTCAGCCATTTAGGACCGAAATAAGGAAAAATTTCTTCACTCAGAGAGTTGTGTATCTTTGGAATTCTCTACCCCAGAGGGCTGTGGATGCTCAGTCATTAATATATTCAAGACTGACATTGAAAGATTTTTGGACACTAAGGGAATCAAGGGATATGGGGATAGGGCGGGAAAGTGGAGTTGAGGTAGAAGCTCATCCATGATCTTATTGAATGGTGGAGCAGGATCGATGGGCCGTATGGCCTACTCCTGTTCCTATTTCTTATGTTCTTATGTACATTCCTCAATATCACTTACGAATAGTGTAAGCAATGATGTGATAAAAATTGAATTTTTGTCTTCGTGGGCTTGTATATCTTGTAAATAGTTTTTTTAAAAGCTGCGGCAACGCAGAGTTACGATGAATTCCACTTTGTTATAAAGCTTAACTGGCTGCTCAGGGACACTTCAGCTGGCTTACTTTTTTGATCTGTACGTGAATTGGATTATTCACATTTAATTATCGTGAACTGCGTTGTCAACAGGTGCTGTGGTGCTTGGATCCCAGTTAATGTGTGATTACCTTCTCATTAGCATTCCACTGGATGTTCTTCGGAAATAATTTATGTGCATTCATCCTGGTTTAATGGCAGACAAAAGTGCAATTTCTAATTATTGCCACACGTTAAACAGGCTGGCTGCTGGATCTGAAAGCTGCAGGTGGAGGGAAAGCGGATGTCACAAGGCATCTTTCCCTTCTCCATTAAGTGGTTAAGATTGTTAAAATTCTACTTTGCTTTACTTCATCAAAGGATATCAAAGGAAAAGATATATACAAACACAAACTAAGTTTCTGCGGTGAGGAGAGATCCTTTGAGAGTCTTTACTGAAGCACAGCCTTCTGATGGAAGCAGAATCATTATCGGAGTGTTGCACAGGAGATGGTGGAAGAAGTATTTTGCTTGGCTGTTTGACCTGAAAAAAGTCTGAAGCTTGAAGGAAAAGGAAACCAATCCTTTGCAGGCTCTTTCTAGGTTGTTTATATACATTTATTGTGCTTGGTAGTGTCTTTTGCTTCTGTAATTCGTTTGTGTGCATAAATTCAACCAGTAGCTTTAGCCTGTACCATTTGGGTCCTGAGTGTAATATTTTCCATGTTTTGAGTGACACAAGATGCAGTGGGAAATCTCCTGTTAGGTTTCTGGGTTTTTTCTAATGACCCAGATTATTTTGACGCTCTTATCTTAGATCATTTAAATGGGCGAGTTCCATTTTTCCCACCCTTTAAGAATGTCTATTGTAGAATCTTAAAATGGTTACAGCACAAGAGGAGGCTATTTGGCCAATTGAGCCCATGCCAAGATCTCGGTTAGCTTTTGGTGACAAGCCTGGAAAACGAACAGCAAACCTTGTACGGTCATTGCTTTTCGTTTCCAGACTTGTATCGCACTTCCATTAGATTTCAGTCCATTCATCAAAAGTGGTAGAACACATCAGTCCTCATTTTAATTGAAAAATATTCAACAAATTTATTAAACAAAAGGTGAACTAGTACAGATGTAACTAATAGAAATTTACAGTAAACATTTTTCCAACTAACTCCCAAGTGGTCTGAAATAGTAAAAAAGATAGCAACTCTAAAAGCTAAGCTAATTCATATATTTTATAAATAACTTTTAAGTGTTAGTGTTTCTTTTCCTTGAATTTCTTACCACTGCAGCAGCCTAATTAATTTACACTTGTTTCTTGGAAACTCAAACCAATCTTTTTCTCTTTCATAAGTTTCAAATTGACTCTGATTTGAACAAAACTGTTCTTTTATATTTCCTGGAATATTGTTAGCAGGACTTCCTAGGTTTTCCTAGACTCCCAACACACAAAACATTTTACAATTATATTAGGAAAAAGAAGGTGGTCAAGAGCAATGTGGGCTCCTTAAAAACTTATAATGGTGATATTGTAAATGAAAACAAGGAAATGGCGGACGTATTAAATAATTACTTTGCGTCAGTATTTACAGTAGAGGAAAAGGATAGCATGCTGAACACCCCAAGGAAACTAATTTTGAATTGGGGACGGGGGCTCACCATAATTAACGTAAGCAAATTGACAGTAATGAAGAAATTGGAGGCACTTAAGGAGTGACAAATCCCCAGGATCAGATGGTTTCCATCCCAGGGTTTTAAATGAAGTGATGAGAACACTGCACATGCCCTAACAATAATCTTCCAAATTTCTCTCGATTCAGGAACCGTTCCTTTAGATTGGAAAATTGCGCATGTCACTCCGCTATTTAAGAAAAGTAAGAGAGGGAAACCAGGAAATTATAGACCAGTTAGCCTAACATCTGTTGTCGGGAAATTACTAGAGTCTATAAGTAAGGAGAGAGTGACTGATCATCTTGAAAATTTTCAGCTGATCAGAGAGAGCCAGCATGGATTTGTAAAGGGTAGGTCGTGCCTGATGAACTTAATTGAATTTTTTGAAGAGGTGGCTGAAGTAGTGGACAGGATGAATGTCTATGGATATTGTTTATATGGACTTCTGGAAGGCATTCGATAAAGCCCCTCATAAGAGACTGTTAGCTAAAGTTAAATTCATGGAATTGAGGACAAATTATTGACCTGGTTAGGAAATTGGCAGAGTGGCAGGAGACAGAGAGTAGGGATAATGCGCAGGTACTCAAATTGACCATAAGACCATAGGAGATAGGAGCAGGAGTAGGCCATTGGCCCCTCGAGCCTGCTGTGCCATTCAGTGAGATCATGGCTGATCTGATTTTTACCTCCACTTTTTCCCCATATCCTTTGACTCCCTTGCTGATCAAAAATTTGTCTAACTCAGCCTTGAATGTATTCAATGACTCAGCCTCCACAGCTTTTTGGGGTAAAGAATTCCAAAGAATCACAACCCTCTGGGAGAAGAAATTCTTCCTCATTTCTGTCTTAAATGGGCGACCCCTTACTCTGAGACTATGCCCCCTAGTTTCAGATTCCCCCATGAGGGGTAACATCCTCTCAGCATCTAACCTATCGAGTCCCTTCAGAATCTTACATGTTTCAATAAGATCTCCTCTCATTCTTCTAAACTCCAATGAGTATAGACCCAACCTATTCAATCTTTCCTCATGAGGCAACCCTTCCATATTCGGAATCAATCTAGTGAACCTTCTCTGAACTGCCTCCAATGCAAGTATGATTGGCAGGATGTGACTAGTGGTGTCCCACAGGGATCTATGTTGGGGCCTCAAGCATTCATTGTATTTATTAATGATTTAGATGACAGGATAGAGAGCCATATATCCAAGTTTGCTGATGACACAAAGATAGGCAGCATTGTAAGCAGTGCAGATGGAAACATAAAATTACAGAGAGATATTAATAGATTATGTGAATGGGCAAAACTGTGGCAAATGGATTTCAACGTAGGCAAGTGTGAGGTCATCCACCTTGGATCTAAAAAGGATAGATCAGAGTACTTTCTAAATGGTGAAAAGCTCGAAACAATGGAGGTCCAAAGAAACTTAGGGGTCCATGTACATAGGCCATTAAAATGTCATGGACAGGTAGAAAGTCCTACAAGAGAGGGGGCGGTACTGGACCTAATTCTAGGGAATGTGGCCGGCCAAGTGGAAGAAGTGCTAGTAGGTGAGCACTTTGGTGACAGTGACCATAATTCGGTGAGATTTAAGGTGGTCATGGAAAAGGACAGGGAGGGGCCGGAAATAAAGGTTCTAAATTGGGGGAAGGCCGATTTTAATAGGATAAGGCAGGATCTGGCCAAAATGGACTGGGATCAGCTGCTTGTAGGAAAATCCGCATCGGAGCAATGGGAGTCTTTCAGAAGGGAGATTGAGACCATACAATGGCAACATGTTCCCGTAAAGGTCAAGGGTGGTTCCAAGAACTCCAGGGAACCTTGGATGTCAGGGGATATACGAGAATGGATTAGGAAAAAAAGGAGGGCTTTTGGCAGATACAAAAGACTAAAGACGGAGGAAGCCCTAGAGGAGTACAAAAAGTGCAGGGGGATACTTAAAAAAGAAATTAGGAGATCAAGGAGGGGCCATGAAATAACACTGGCGAGCAAAATAAAGGAAAATCCTAAGATGTTTTATAAGTATATTAAGGGTAAGAGGATGACTAGGGAAAAAATAGGGCCCATTAGGGACAAAAATGGAAATCTGTGTGTGGAGCCGGCAGATGTAGGAGGGGTTCTAAATGAATTTTTTGCATCTGTTTTCACTATGGAGAAGGACGATGTAGACATAGAAATACGGCAGGGGGACTGTGATATACTCGAACATATTAACATCGAGCGGGAGGAGGTATTGGCGGTTTTAGCAGGCCTAAAAATGGATAAATCCCCAGGCCCGGACGAAATGTATCCCAGGCTACTGTGTGAGGCAAAGGAGGAGATTGCGGGGGCTCTGACACATATATTCAGAACCTCTCTGGCCACAGGGGATGTGCCAGAGGACTGGAGAACCGCTAATGTAATACCATTATTCAAGAAGGGGAGTAGGGAAAAACCGGGGAACTACAGGCCAGTGAGCCTAACATCAGTGGTCGGAAAATTATTGGAAAAAATTCTGAAGGACAAAATTAGTCTCCACTTGGAGAAGCAAGGATTAATCAGGGATAGTCAACATGGCTTTGTCAAGGGAAGATCATGTCTGACTAATTTGATTGAATTTTTTGAGGGGGTGACTAGGCGTGTGGATGAGGGTAACGCAGTGGATGTGGTATACATGGATTTCAGTAAGGCCTTCGATAAAGTCCCCCAAAGGAGACTGGTCAAGAAGGTACGAGCCCATGGAATCCAGGGTGCCTTGGCACTTTGGATACAAAACTGGCTTAGTGGCAGAAGGCAGAGGGTGATGGTCGAAGGTTGTTTTTGTGACTGGAAGCCTGTGGCCAGTGGGGTACCACAGGGATCGGTGCTGGGTCCCTTGCTGTTTGTGGTCTACATTAATGACTTGGATATGAATGTAAAAGGTATGATCAGTAAGTTCGCTGATGATACAAAAATTGGTAGGGTGGTAAATAGCGAGGAGGATAGCCTCAGTCTGCAGGACGATATAGATGGGTTGGTCAGATGGGCGGAACAGTGGCAAATGGAATTTAACCCGGAAAAGTGCGAGGTGATGCACTTTGGAGGGACTAACAAGGCAAGGGAATACACAATGAATGGGAGGACCCTAGGCAAGACAGAGGGTCAGAGGGATCTTGGTGTGCAAGTTCACAGATCCCTGAAGGCGGCGGAACAGGTAGAAAAGGTGGTAAAGAAGGCATATGGGATACTTGCCTTTATTAGCCGAGGCATAGAATATAAGAGCAAGGAGGTTATGATGGAGCTGTATAAAACACTGGTTAGGCCACAGCTGGAGTACTGTGTGCAGTTCTGGTCGCCACACTACAGGAAGGATGTGATCGCTTTGGAGAGGGTGCAGAGGAGATTCACCAGGATGTTACCAGGGCTGGAGCGCTTCAGCTATGAAGAGAGACTGGGAAGATTGGGTTTGTTTTCCTTGGAGCAGAGGAGGCTGAGGGGGGACATGATTGAGGTGTACAAAATTATGAGGGGCACAGATAGGATGGATACTAAGGAGCTTTTTCCCTTCGTTGAGGGTACTATAACAAGGGGACATAGATTCAAGGTAAAAGGGGATTTGAGAAAGAACTTTTTCACCCAGAGGGTGGTTGGAGTCTGGAACTCACTGCCTGAAAGGGTTGTGGAGGCAGGAACCCTCACAACATTCAAGAAGCATTTGGATGAGCACTTGAAATGCCATAGCATACAAGGCTACGGACCAAATGCTGGAATATGGGATTAGAGTAGACAGGGCTGATGGCCGGCGCGGACACGATGGGCCGAAGGGCCTCTATCCGTGCTGTATAACTCTATGACTCTCTAGGTGCAGAAAATAATCAAAAAGGCTAATGGAATGCTGGCCTTTTTATCTCGAGGACTGGAATCGAAGGGGGTCGAAGTTATGCTACAGCTATACAAAGCTCTGGTTAGACCACATCTGGAGTACTGTGTTCAGTTCTGGGCACCACATCTTAGGAAGGATATATTGGCCTTGGAGGGAGTGCAGTGTAGATTTACCAGAATGATACCTGAACTCCAAGGGTTAAATTACGAGGAGAGATTACACAAACTAGGCTTGCATTCCCTGGAATTTAGAAGATTAAGGAGTGATTTGATCAAAGTTTTCAAGCTATTAAGGGGAACTGATAGTGTAGATAGAGAGAAACTATTTCCACTGGTAGGGGAGTCTAGGACTAGGGGACATTGCCTAAAAATGAGAGCCAAGACTTTCAGGAGAGAAGTTAGGAAACACTTCTACACGCAAAGGGTGGAAAAAGTTTTCTGCAATCAGCAGTTGATGCGAGCTCAATTGTTAATTTTAAATCTGAGATTGATAGATTTTTGTTTACCAAAGGTATTAAGGGATATGGGGCTAAGGCGTTTACAGATAAGCCATGACCTCACTGAATGGCGTAACAGGCTCCAGGGGCTAAATGGCCTACTCCTGTTCCTATCTTCCTGTGTTCCTGTGTTTTGAAAATCTAACCAATCAGTCATGGAGAAGCTGAACCGAACACACAGCATTGTTTAAGTTTGAATTATTTCTCACTGCGAATTGTAACCAAGAAAACTTGCAACGTTTTCTTGATACAGGCTTGGTAGATGAATTTGAACTGTCATTGGTTTTTAAAGTGCTTATTTACTGAGGCTGGGGATTTCCTCACAGCTGCTTCCACTGTGCCCTGTTGACTCCTCTGGTCCACTGGGGTTGCCAACTCTGGTTGGATGTATTCCTGGAGGTTACATCACATGATCTCTCACTTCCAACTGCCCCGCACAGTGAAACAGCCTTTTCCCCCATCTCTAATATATTTGCAAAGAATGAACAAAAAGTTTTCAAAGAATGAAAAAAACACTTTTTTTAATGTCCCCTATGATTTTTCTCCCTGGTTGCTTGCAACAGTGCCCAGGAGGTCAACCTTTGATTCTGGAGACTCCAGGACAATCCTATGGTAAACGTGTAAACGGCGTTTCTGCTGCACTTCTAGTGAGGCTATTGTGGCAGAGCAGGAGCAGCTTTTAGGAAATTCCCACCCTTTGATTGCATTTAAAGGGACAGACACGAATCAGAAGTCGACAACAATATCTCATTTTTGAGATAACTACATGAATTCAAATATTAATGCTGAAAAGGGTAACTGTTAGCATGGGACTATGACCCAGACAATCAGCTCATGAAGGGCATGTTCTTTGTCCATCAGGAATCTGATACAACCATTGAAATAGAAATATTGGGGCAATTTTAACCCATCCACCCGATTGGAATGGGCCAGCCGCGCAAGTTAAAATTGCCTTTGAACACTTACTGCCTCATTCCCATCTCGTTCCCATCCTATTCCCGCATGTTGCCACCTCAACTGATCCCTTTTTTTAAGTGACTGAGGCCTCTTCCTGACTCATGTGGGAGCCTCATTACAACTGCAGAGCTGGGTCCAATGTTGTCATTAGGACCCTGATGGCATTTTAATTGCCGACTGAGTGGGACAACAGCCCCACTCACTGAACCTGGTCAGTAGAAAGAAGAGGCCCCAGAATGTAAGTGTTAAACTTTCCATAGTGTGACCAGGAAGAGCAGGAGTTCTCCTCCGAGGACCCACAGGGAAAGTCTAGGCCTCTCTTGCCCCTATCCCACCTGTGTGACTGGGCAGAAACCTTTGCCACACGACATATCTGAGTGTCCAATCTTCGCCCACTAGCAGTCAGCTAACTGCCTCTTTTTATGCCCACTTCACACGGGCGCTGGTTGGCGGGATGCAAATAAGGCCTGGGAGTTCAAATACCTCAGGACACAAATTGATGAAATATGGTAGTGCTTCACCATTGCCTCGCTCCCCTCCCCAATTGCCCTTAAGAAGGTGGTGGTGAGCCGCTGCCTTGAACCGCTGCAGTCCGTGTGGTGAAGGTTCTCCCACAGTGCTGTTAGCAAGGGAATTCCGTGATTTTGACCCAGCGACGATAAAGGAACGGCGATATATTTCCAAGTCGGGATGATGTGCGATTTGGAGCGGAACGTGCAGGTGGTGTTATTCCCATGCGCCTGCTGCTCTTGTCCTTCTAGGTGGTAGAGGTCGCGGGTTTGGGAGGTGCTGTCGAAGAAGCCTTGGCGAGTTGCTGCAGTGCATCCTGTGGATGGTACACACTGCAGCCACTGTGCGCCAGTGGTGAAGGGAGTGAACGTTTAGGGTGGTGGATGGGGTACCAATCAAGCGGGCTGCTTTGTTTTGAATGGTGTCGAGCTTCTTGAGTGTTGTTGGAGCTGCACTCATCCAGGCAAGTGGAGAGTTTTCCCCCTGACTTCAATTTGACTAGGACTCCTTGATGCCACACTCGGTCAAATGCTGCCTTGATGTCAAGGGCAGTCACTCTGACCTCACCTCTGGAAATCAGCTCTTTTGTCCATGTTTGGACCAAGGCTGCAATGAGGTCTGGAGCCGAGTGGTCCTGGCGGACCCCAAACTGAGCATCGGTGAGCAGGTTATTGGTGAGTAAGTGCCGCTTGATAGCACTGTCGACGACACCTTCCATCACTTTGCTGATGACTGAGAGTAGACTGATGGGTGATAATTGGCTGGATTGGATTTGTCCTGCTTTTTGTGGACAGGACATACCTGGGCAATTTTCCACATTGTCAGGTAGATGCCAGTGTTGGAGATGTACTGGAACAGCTTGGCTAGAGGCACGGCTAGTTCTGGAGCACAAGTCTTCAGCACTACAGCCGGCATGTTGTCGGGGCCCGTAGCCTTTGTTGTATCCAGTGCACTCAGCCATTTCTTGATATCACGTGGAGTGAATCGAATTGGCTGAAGACTGGCTTCTGTGATGGTGGGGATATCGGGAGGAGGCCGAGATGAATCAACCACTCAACACTTCTGGCTGAAGATGGTTGCAAATGCTTCAGCCTTGTCTTTTGCACTCACGTGCTGGACTCCGCCATCATTGAGGATGGGGATGTTTACAGAGCCTCCTCCTCCCATTAGTTGTTTAATTGTCCACCACCATTCACGACTGGATGTGGCAGGACTGCAGAGCTTTGATCTGATCCATTGGTTGTGGAATCACTTGGCTCTGTGTATATCCAGCTGCCATGTTTCATCCAATAATGTGCATACTTCTTCAGTAAGTTCCAGTAAATCTGTGAAATGTCCGTGCAAGGAATTGGAGCACTTTCTCATTTTGGACACCCTAGATATTCTGCTTTTGCAAATTGGGGCCCGTCTTCAACATATCAAAACTTCTACCTGCCATGAAGATGGAGTGGAGGTGGAGGTGGAGCTGAGCAGTGGGAGGCCTGTCGCAATGTAACAGTTGATGGCAAACTCTGTGCTACCAGTGTAAGTTCAAAACTGTTTCTTTTGTTTTGAATTTGGTACCTGAGCCTGTGCAATCAATCGCAGTTCCGTAGGCTTTCAGGGCAGTTGAATTTTAAATGCCTCCGGTACTGCCCACATCAAAGCTGGTTGCCAAGGGTGACCAGGCAGACCCTGTCGTCCGTTGTTGCTATAGATTTAATGATGGAAATAACTTTGGGTGACATATATGCATCATTTGCATATTATTATAATATACCCATCCATAATTAGGTGAATATATTGTGCATCCCCATCACTTCCTGCAGGAAATCCTGGAAGTGACGAAGAAGAGTGGGGATTTGGTGGTTTGGTTCACTTCACATTTCCCCCCCCCGCCACCAAAAGTCCATTTAAGCTGGGAAGCTGGTGTAACTTGAGCAGAAAATCTCAACTCCTGTCCACATGAGCATAGCAGAGAAGGACAATGTTATTTGTCTTGATGGCGACCTCTGCAGAGCGCCCCCTGCTGCTCCGGTGTGAATTTTTATTTTTGCACATCAGCTGCCCGAGTGGTGCCGGAGTGAGATTGCCACTTCGTGCTCAATTAGGACAACATAGCATATTGAGACTGCCAAATCTCATTTTACCCAGCACGCTTATGAGAGAGAGAAACACACTTTTTTTTGGCTGACATAGATTGTAATTGAGGAAAATCAAACTTATTAGCAGACTTGACCTGGATATAGGTTTAAATAAATGTTGCTTCCATGTAGGCTTATATTGTGATTTCCAATTTTGTTGTATGAATAAAACCTCATATCAGTGTGGCATATGATGAATAGGAAACGTGTGGAATAGTTCTAATCCAATAAGGACTTAAAAAGCAATAATTTAAAAATACTCAAATGCTACATACATTCGTGTTATCACAACAATTAAGGAATCTTACAACACCAGGTTATTAAGAACAGCCATAAGCTGTTTCCATAGAGATGTTAGCTCTGCACTATCCAAGATAGAGCTAGAATATGAGCTGTCGTAGTGTGTACAACAATGTGATTTTGGAAGAGCTTCAAAATTAATTTGTCACCATCCGGGTTATAGAAATAAGAATGATTGAAGCAAGGCTTTGTGGCTTACTGGCCAGAGATTTCCAGTGATGATCCTGTTTTAAAAAGTGAACAAAACTCATCTTAGACTTCACATGTTTCTGAATATATTAGTATATTTTTTCAGCAAATACACTGAGGCCAAAAATGAAAGCTTAAAGAATTTTATGATATATTTTTCTTATAATTTCTTTAAGATTAAACTGAAACATCGCACCTGTATCATCCTCAAAGTCAAATGGTGGCCAACTTCACTCAATGTCTGTTGTTGATCAACCTCTAACTTTGAAAGTTTACCACAGAGGGGCTATGGATGCTGAGATAGATAAATTCTTGTTTGGTTAGGGTAACAAGGAATATGGAGCAAAGTCGGGAAAATTGAGTTGAGTTGCCGATCAGCCATGATCTAATTGAATGGCGGAACAGGCCCGAGGGGCTGAATGGCCTATTCATGTTCTTAATGTTCCTCTGTTCATCCACTTTGCCCGAAGAAGCCACATGCTGGCTGAGTCATGACAATTCTTAGGCTATTAACCTTCCCTTGGATCCCAGTGGTCAGAATAGGGTTGGTTAAAGCTCGGACGGAGGAAGGATATGCCCATGCCCCCAAACTATTTTCCATATCCATACCGTAGAATCGTACACAACAAGCCTATTAAATAATGCTGGTTTACAAGTGTCTGTGAAGGATTACTGAGTTGCCTGCTGCTTCTTCATTGTGTATGCATAGGGGCTGCATTAAATGTGCTTCAGTATCAGTGGTTGGAATCTTGGATGATTTTTGTTTTTCTCCGTCAGAGCCCAGTAGCTCTAAGATCAATTGTAATGCCCTTATTTCTGCTTCCACTGAGAGATCATTTAACTCAACATTGACCAGTGGTGAAATGTTGGACCATCCTCATCTGAATGACTCAGCTGCTCTGGATAAACCCTCTAAGCTGTTGAGGGAGCCTCTTACCTAACTCTTGACCGATGAAAGTGTCGTGCAACAGAGGCAGAGGAGACATGACAAGAAGTCTTAGTAAATATAAGGTCTTGGTAACCTTCAAGAAAACTCATCGAGGAAATAGATTATGTGTATCATGGGTCCTGTCCTATTTTTTTCCTTTCCACAGAGTAATAGTTCCTTTTAATATTGGATTTTGTGATTCTGTGCAAAATAGTTTGGCACTTTTGTGTCAAAATAAGTCATTCAGTAGCTTGTTATGCCACGGACATCAATGTCCTGATCAAATGCATGGTATGTAAAATGTATCCCATGTCACAGGTCAGTTTGCAGATGATTACATTTGTAAAAAGTACCAAATACTTTCTCAGTAGAGTAAGCAAGAATGGATTTTCATATAAGTAATAAAAAAAAAATCAATAAACAATGTTTATTGAGCAAATCAATTTATTTTATATTACTTTCTATTTTATCTAACTTTCTATTTTTACTAATATAAACACTATAGATATAACGAAATTAGGAAAAGAAATCGGTCGAAACATTTTGAACATTTGAGCACAAACAACGTCAATCTTTCTGACAGGGTGTTCCCAAGAAAATACAAAACAGATGGTGGTATATAAGGTTCTTGTAAATTTAAACAGGCTGGCCTAAAGGTATTCTATAGTATAGCCTGCTGGTAAAACACGGCCCCCTCTCTGGGTTTGGTGTAACTGCTGATCCAGTTATGTTGCAGTGGTCGGGATATCTGCATGTTGATGATGCAAAGCAACATTTTTATTTGATCGTTGCGAATCTCAAACCTGATTTAATCTCTAGCAATCTGCTTCCTCACCAAATTGAATCATTATGGATGAAATATTATGACACTAATATCATTGTCAGGGCATCTTTACAGTCTTCAATTAAAAGAAAGCATAACATATTTATCAATTATTCTTTCAGTTTGATTGCTTGGCATGATTTATTGTAACGATTATGATGTTTCCTGATGTAGAGAGCGTACGCCCACTATTATTAACAGCCTCACTCTTGAGTTTTCACTCTCCTTTTCCCTGCACTCTGCTTTTCTTTCCTTATGCCTTATTGGGGTGACCATTGCATGATGGGGGTTTATTTTTTGTGATTTATTGATTAAAACTTTTGTTGAATACAGTCATTCTTCTATAACACATGGATCTACATTACACATTGAGGGAGTAGGTGATCTTTCCAGAGTGGCTTGGGTCATGAATGACGTTTGAGATTGATTCCAGAAGGTGGTATTGGTGCGTACTCAATTTCTGATGCGTTTTGGTTGTGCCACTGAAGCTTTTGAGTTACCCTTTTGGAGTGAAGTAGAGCATGTATAGTCTATGACCTATTGAGGGTGTTACTGAGAAAGGCATTTTACTTCTTTCTTTCATGGAATGCTAGAAGTGTTGATCATAACAGCTGCATTTGATTACTTTGGCACTAATTGCTAAACCACGCCGTGCATGTCCTGCCGCTGCTATTAGCTATGTACAAAAATTACACCATATTTTAATTACATTTTTGTCCATGCGCAATTTTTATTTTGCCTCATTATGGAAATTATTGTTATAATATGGTGTTGGATGTGGTGGAAGAATTTTCATGGCCCACCAACCACAGCCCTGTGCCTCCATTTAGTCATATTTGAGACGGGGAGTAGTAGCACTCTGATGCCATTCGCTGTGTTCAATGTTTACACAGATAAACAACTGTATTTAGCACAATTGCTATCAAAATAAGCAGATTTCTTGTTAAAAAATGTTTGCCTTCTATAAATCACAGTAGCTTTAAAGTTTAGTTTAAACAGCAATAATTTGCTTCCTACATTTAATTTAATCTGCTCTACTTCATTAATTTACCTCATCAGAATCTGTAGGGGTGATTTGGAAAGGCTTCACTCCTGACATGGAGCCTCACTAGACAGGACTGCATGTTGAAGATAGGACTGTAGTATTATAAGACTCACTTTGTGAATCATGCTCCTGTTCAGCAATGCTGCATGGTGGGAGTGGAACTTGGCAACATTTCCCCTTTCTAAAGATCCAACTGTGTTTTTTTATTACTGAATCATTAGAATTATCTGGATTCATGTCTGTACAGAATTAAGTGAATTGTCTTTTAGTTCAGGTGCACCTTCCACTGTCCTTTCCAACTTCAGTTATCATTATTACAAAATTACAGTCACCTCCAGTGTCTCTCTTTAGCTATTGACTACAGTTGACTAATGGAATCCGTTGAGATCATTAACTGGAGCTTCCACCCTTTACTATTATTCTGGGGAAATATTGATGGCTTTCGAAGTAATCACAAAATAAATGAACTCCTCCAGTTTATAGATTGGTCCCCAGGTCTGCTTGGAGATATTATGATGTAGCCAAAATCCCAATGAAGTGACTAGACCTCACCAGTGTAATTCAAAGACAATCCAGTCAGGCACATATTTCATATTTTAACCTTGTGAGAAGTAAGCTGTCACCTCGAATTGCCAGGGCAGCACTTAGTGTGAGGCGTATATTGATTGCCAGTTTTTGTTGGAAAGCTTCATGCAGAATGAAAGTCGTGTAGAGCACTTCCATAAAAGATAAAACAGCAACCCATCTTCCATACCTCCACATCTAGCTCCCCAGCATCAATGATTTATCCCTCACCGCTTCTATATAATGTTGTTCGGGTGTAATATATGAGCGTTTATTTTAATTTGAACTCTCATTTGTGTGTACTTTTCCAGTATTAATGTTTCTATTGTATTCAACGATTATTTTTGAGTGGTGATATTGCGGTATTCTGCAATATGTTGCTTTTAAATTATGAAATGCATTGGTTTTCCAGAGCAGATGTTAGTGATTGGAAGTTTTAAATTGGAATTCGTAACAGTTGCCTTGCATACAATAATGATAGGCTGTTCCAGCTCACTTTCTCAGCGAGAAACTGATTCAGAAAATAAACTCTTCCAATTTTGTTCATCTCATTCTAAAGGCAGGTGTGAGATATCAACACCTTCTGTCTGTCCCCAAGTTAGTTTTTCTAATTTTCCAATTTTGGTCTCAATGTATCATTGAGTGTCGCATTTATGAAATTTGTCCGAGTCTCTTGCCATCGACTTTTACTTATTTATTTTTGGATAATAATAGAATTTGGATAATAGTCGAATAATATAATAGTGGAAAATTGCCACTATTAGAATCTTACAAATGTGAAACTTGTATCATTGTTTTTCTGTATATGAGCATGAAATCTCTATGATATTTCTTACAAGATTTATTGACATTCTTCTAATGTTCCAGTGACTGAAGCGTTAAATGTTGTTAAAGAAAGAAATTACATTTATATAGTGTCTTTCTTGTCTTCAGAATGTTTCACAACCAGTGAATTACTGTTGAAGTGTGGTTAGCTATGTGGGCAAATGCAGCAACCAATTTGCGAACAGTAAATGACTATTTGGTCAGTTTTGGTTGAGGGATAAGTGTTTTCCAGGACTCCAGGAGAGCTCTCTTCTCATTGAATAGTGCCGTGGTTTCTTTTACATCACCTGAACAGGCAGGCAGGCAGACAGGGTCTTGGTTTGATGTCTCATCCAAAAGACGACACCGTCCCCAGCAGCAATATACATTGTGCCACTGAGGCAGCAGTTGCAATCTCTTCATGAGATCTCAAGATATGTTTGGATGAAGATAGCCCTTTAGAATATTTGATCTCATCCTTGCAGAATACCTACACTGGAATCTTCTCATTACAGAATCTGGCTTTTTCTTAGAGGAGTCCAGTATCCTTGCCTCAAACACAATTCCTCACAACCTGGTCATAGGAACATAGGAACAGAGTAGGCCATTCAGTCCCTGTTCCGCCATTCAACTAGGTCACGGCTAGTCAAACTGTTGATCACCTTCTGTGTAAAGAAATACTATCTGTCTCTATCCTAAATTTTCGATTCACAACCCTGAACCTGTATTCTCTTGTCTTGGCCTATCTGAAAGTAATACTTCAGATTTAAGCACTGGAATTCCTTCCCCAAACGTGTCCACCTGTCTTCCTCTCTCTCCTCCTTTAAGACGCTCCTTAAAACCTACTTCTTTGACCAAGCTTTTGGTCACCTGTCCTAATATCTCCTTATATGGCTCGGTGTCAAATTTTGTTTCATAAGATTCCTGTGAAGCGCCTTTGGAGGTTTTACTATGTTAAAGGCGCTATGTAAATGCAAGTTGTTGTTGCTTACTTTATCCCACTAAGTGGCTTCTGCACATCTATAGGACCCCTCAGATGTCTCTTTTTGGGACTGAGTTGTCCTGGCTTATCAAGTTATTCCTCATACCTTTCCCCTATGACATTGTTCCCCTCTTTGCTACCTCTTGGGCCCATTATATCTCAATGAGCAGAATTGTGCTGCACCTTCAGCATGATCATCCAGTGGAGATCAGCAATGTTTTTTTTTCCACTCACTGGCTGTTATGGACCTTGCCCAATCACTGAGGGCAGCCAGAAAATCAAATCGTAAACTGAGCTTGTTTTTTTGTGTTGTTCTGGTGCTTTGGAATTGCCCTGAAATTTAACCCGGGCAGGTCCCAAAATCCATGGGCGGCATAGGCCTTATTTCAGAACTGCTTCAGGGAGAGGTGATATACATCAAGGTCTCAGTTATATCTGCCTATTGTCCTGGACTCCGGCTGAAAGAACAGGTAAAATGACTGCAGACTTGTGGTCTCTGTCAAAGCAGTTCCTCAGATAATCGTTAGGTAGGGAGTGCTGAAACATGGCCTTACTTAATGTTGTATTGTGTTTTGTAATTATATTTCCCTCCTTCTGATCTGCTAGGAGTATCTCCTCTATTCGCCGCTGTGCACCCCAGCACAGTTGAGTTTTGCAAGCCACTGTTCAGAAGAAGCCTGATGTGAATGTCCATCAAGGCTGGGATTTGAACCCAGGTCACTCAGTCGTGGCATAGTTGAATAATTTGACTTCTATTCACACACAGCACTGAAAATCTGATGTGCTGTGTTGAAACAGAGTGGGAGTATTCTTTTCTTAAATGATATCCTGTGAGAATATATTCTTATAATTATTGTTCACACTAAAGTCTTGCATTTCATTATTTTGGACACTGCAGCAGTTAACTGCTTCTTCAATACCTATAACAACCATTTCTGATGGTGTGCCAGGGTGATTATGTACAGCTCTTCCAACCTGACAGATTACATATAACAGGAATCTATTCTATTTGGTTCTGCAGCTATATGTCTCTATGGGGGTCAGAAGCTTGCTGAAGGGCAGCGAGCATTGAAATCCAACTGTCGGGAGTGCAGAGTAAGTATGAAATTGGCTTTATTTTTGTTACTGGATTCTGCATTACACAATCATCAAATTAGATGAAGCATTCACTAAAAATGGGGACAATTTGAAAATGTAAAACTAACAATCCATGATAGGGCCTGATTGTAATGAGATGCTCATTGATCACAACCAGTTTCCAGCTCCAGTCTCACAGACACAACTTGGCCATTTTTAAATTGCTTTCATGCTACAGGCATTGTTTTTACATCCACTGATGACAATATTTTGCCACCAAGCGCCAAAAAACAAATTATCGTATGTGAAATAAAATAGCCCAGCTAGCCCGCTGCTTTCTGGAACAATGCCAAACATCGGACCTGAAATGTCTAATGAGTAAACAGAATAATTACTGTGGGTGCTAATGCCTTTGACTGCTGGGAAGGACCTTTGTAACTCACTTGTACCAGCAGTCAGTGGATCTGTGACACTTGTGAAAGAACAACGGGAATGTACCATTACCAGTAATTACTTTAATAGTTCACTGCATTTTATGTTCTGGTAACTCTTGGAGGACTGGAGCTGTGTTGACTCCTAAAGTTGTACCGGTGGAATATTTTAGTTTGTTCAGTGTATTACGAACATATATTCACCTTCATGAATAGAACTCCATATACAATCCAAATAATCCATATGGAGTAAGTTGCCTTGGAATGCTGTCTCATCAAGAATTAAATGCATACTTGCTGATCCAACCTCCGCCCTCAGCATATTGCATTATTCAGGATATATCTTCAGTTCTGTCATCTGTTGTTGACAGCACAGTTAGCACTGGGTCAGTACATTAAGGATTTTGATTTCCATTGTATTCTGGTTCTACGTGCACAGTATTGGTAGTGTTTTTCTTTCATTTTCTATTGAATTTTGAAATGATCTTGGTTTGATGGATGCCCTTCACAATTTCATGCCTAAGGGGCTTCTGGTTTTGTTTAGTCTGATTTGCCTTCCTGGTTCCTATTGATGCTGGCTTCTGGATTTAAGATTTGTGTTGACTGTCTTGGATCCAGTTCAGTAACTCATACTGAGTACCTGTTTACACGGTCTTCTGATGTTGTGTGCATTTTACAAGTGCAAAGCTTGTTCCAAGGTGTAGCAAGAGGGTCAAGTGTTGCAACCTCATTTGCTGGATGTCCGAGCTTGATGGCCCCAAGTATGAGGAGGCTTTGAGAGCTACGCCAAAGAAATGTGGCCTTTCATTCCAGAACAAATGGGGAATTGATTGGAGACAGGAATTATTCATGTGAATGACCGACCAAAAATGTATCAGCTGAGCAATGCTCTATGATGACGTGGGCCGGGAGTCCTTATTGACTCAAGTCTCCTGCTTTAACGTCAGTTACAAGACTGCTAAACCTCAGAGCGGTAGCAATGATTAATGTATGTCTTGGACTTGAACCCCGTTAAGATTACAATTTCAAATTTTGGACCCAGGCACATACTAAATGCAGTGATGATTAGCTGGAAAATCCCAATAATCAATGTAAGAAATATATTAGAATTTACCCTTGTATGTCTAGGGTTTAATATGTGATGTTATTTGAGTTGACCTACATCAGCCAACATGAATAATATTAATTAAGATTATATTCTCCCAACAGCCTAAATAAAGTGCAGTATCTGTTGAAAACCATTTAACTCTTGAATCACCAGAGATCAGGAAATGAATGGCAACAGAATTGCATCTCTTAACACTACTTTATTTTCCTAAACCAAGGGCCAAGAGATTGATTAAGAAGGGAAAAATAGAGTATGAGAGTAAACTTGCAAGGAACATAAAAGTGGACTGTAAAAGCTTCTACAAGTATGTAAAAAGAAAAAGATTAGTGAAGACAAATGTAGGCCCCTTACAGTCAGAAACGGGAGAATTTATAATGGGGAACAGGGAAATGGCAGAGCAATTAAACAAATACTTTGGTTCTGACTTCACAGAAGAGGACACAAATAACTTCCCAGCAATGCTAGAGAACCAAGGGACTAGTGAGAAGGAGGAATTAAAGGAAATTAGTATTAGTAAAAAAAAAAGTGCTGGAGAAATTAATGGGATTGAAAGCCGATAAATCCCCAGAGCCTGATAATCTGCATCCCAGAGCACTAAAAGAGGTAGCCATGGAAATAGTGGATGCATTGGTTGTCATCTTCCAAAATTCTATACATTATGAAACAGTTCCTGCAGATTGGAGGGTGGGAAATATAACCCCACTATTTAAAAAGGGAGGGAGAGAGAGAACAGGGAACTACAGACCGGTTAGCCTAACATCAGTAGTAGGGAAAATGCTAGAGTCTATTATAAAGGATGTGATAACAGGACATTTAGAAAATATCAGTGGGATTACACAAAGTCAATGTGGATTTATGAAAGGGAAATCATGTTTGACAAACCTACTGGAGTTTTTTGAGGATGTAACTGGTAGACTAGATAAGGGGGAACCAGTGGATGTGGTGTATTTGGATTTTCAGAAGGCCTTTGATAAAGTCCCACATAAGAGGTTAGTGTGCAAAATTAAAGCAATGAGATTGGTGGTAATATACTGGCATGGATTGAAAATTGGTTAACAGGCAGGAAACAGAGAGTAGGAATAAATGGGTCTTTTTTGGGGTGGCAGGCACTGACCAGTGGGGTACAGCAGGGATCGGTGCTTGGGCCCCAGCTATTCACAATATATATCAATGATTTGGATGAGGGAACCAAATGTAATATTTCCAAGTTTGCTGACGACACAAAACTAGGTGGGATCATGAGTTGTGAGGAGGATGCAAAGAGGCTTCAAGGCGATTTAGATAAGTTGAGTGAGTGGGCAAATACATGGCAGATGCAGTATAACGTGGATAAATGTGAAGTTATACTGCATCTGCCATGTATTTGCCCACTCACTCAACTTGTCTAAATCGCCTTGAAGCCTCTTTGCATCCTCCTCACAACTCACAATCCCACCTAGTTTTGTGTTGTCAGCAAACTTGGAAATATTACATTTGGTTCCCTCATCCAAATCATTGATATATACTGTGAATAACTGGGGCCCAAGTACCGATCCCTGCGTTGATGTACAAAGGGACCTGGGTGTCCTTGTACACCAGTCACTGAAAGCAAACATGTTGGTGCAGCAAGCAGTTAGGAAGGCAAAGGGTATGTTGGCCTTCATTGCAAGAGGATTTGAGTACAGGAGCAAGGATGTCTTACTGCAGCTATACAGGGCCTTGGTGAGACCACACCTGGAGTATTGTGTGCAGCTTTGGTCTCCTTACCCAAGAAAGGATATACTTGCCATAGAGGGAGTGCAGCAGAGGTTCACCATACTGATACCTAGTTTGGCAGGACTGTCGTATGAGGAGAGATTGGGTCGACTCGGCCTGTATTCACTCGAGTTTAGAAGAATGAGAGGGGATCTCATTGAAACATATAAAATTCTGACAGGGCTAGACAGACTGGATGCAGGGAGGATGTTTCCTCTGGATGGAGGGTCCAGAATGAGAGGTCACAGTCTCAGGATAGGGGGTAAGACATTTAGGACTGAGATGAGAAGAAATTTCTTCACTCGGAGGGTGGTGAGCCTGTGGAATTTTCTACCGCAGAAGGCTATGGGGGCCAAGTCACTGAACATATTGAAGAAGGAGCTAGATAGATTTCGAGACACAAAAGGCATCAAGGGATAGAGGATCAGCCATGATCATATTGAATGGAGGAGCAGGCGCGAAGGGCCGAATGGCCGACTCCTGCTCCTGTTTTCTATGTTTCTATGTTAACTCTTTGGATGCAAAGATACCTTGGTTATTAGAGGAATTATTACTAATAATACGATAATAGGAAGATAGGAACAGGAGTAGGCCATTCAGCCCCTTAAGCCTGTTCTGCCATTCAATTAGATCACGGCTGATCTGTATCTTAACTCCATCTACCTGTCTTGGTTCCATATCCCTTAATAACCTTGCCTAACAAAATTCTATCAATTTCAGTTTTGAAATTTTCAATTGACCCCCAGCCAAACAGCTTTTTGGGGTAGAACGTTCCAGATTTCCACTACCCTTTGTGTGAAGAAGTGCTTCCTGACATCACCCCTGGACGACCTAGCTCTAATTTTAAGGTTGTGCCCCCTTGTTCTGCACTCCCCCACCAGAGGAAATAGTTTCTCTCTAGTCACCCTATCAACTCTTTTAATCATCTTAAACACCTCAATTAGATCACCCCTTAATCTTCTATACTCAAAGGAATACAAGCCGAGTCCATGCAACCTCTCCTCATAAATTAACCCTTTTCAGTATCATTCTGGTGAATCTGCACTGCACCCCCTCCAAGGCCAATATATCCTTCCTGAGATGCGGTGCCAGAACTGAATGCAGTATGGGGTTTAACCAGAGCTTCATACAACTGTAACATAACTTCCACCCCTTTGTATGCCAAATCCCTTGAGATAAAGGCCAACATTCCTTTTAAATTATTTTTTCTACCTGTCCACTAGCTTTTAGCGATTTCTGTACATGGACCCTAAAGCTCTCTGCTGCTCCACAGATCCTAGCTTCTCATCATTTAGAATATGCTCTGATCTATCTGCCACAGTTTTGCCCACTCATTTAATCTATCAATGTCCCTTTTCATCTTTCAGCTCCCATTGGGAGAAGGGTCGGTAACCAGCGGACACAGATTTAAGGTGATCGGCAAAAGAGCCAGAGGGGACATGAGGAAACATTTTTTTAAGCAGCGAGTTGTAACGATCTGGAAAGCACTGCCTGAAAGGGTGGTGGGAACAGATTCAATAGTAACTTTCAAAAGGGAATTGAATAAATACTTGAAGGGAAAAGATTTACAGGGCTATGGGGAAAGAGCAGGGAAATGGGACTAATTGAATAGCTCTTTCAAAGAGCTGGCACAGGCATGATGGGCCGCATGGCCTCCTGTGCTGTACCTACGATGATTTGGTTTGGTTCAAGGTTCTCTAGTAGCTAGTAAGGAGTCATTCCAGTATGAAGAACATTGGACATGCAGTGACATTATTGCAGCAATCAGTTGTATACACTATTAATGGAGGCGACAGAACAGCAGCTCAAGGGATCATCCTGTGCAGATTTTCCTGGCTGAGAAATGCATGTTTTCTTTGCAAATTGCAAAAGGGTATTTCTGTTTGAACGAGCAGGTTCTTTCCACCTTATTCAGCCAACAACAGCCCCAGTAGACATTCTGCAAAGTGCATTTTGAGCCGAGCCCAAGAGTCTTGACATTTTTCTTGGTGAGCCTGGGAAAATGAAATGACAATCCTTTTGTGCTAAGTTGTAATTATCCTGGGAATCAAGGGGTTGATGTAGCGCTGATTGGGGTAGGGAAAATGGACAAGAAGGAGCCTTCTGCATCCTCTCCAACTATCTCACAGCAATGATTTATCAACATAGCTCCCTGTTACTAGCCCATGGATCATCTGGGGTGGGGAGATGGCATCTGATGGTTATTAAGTCGTGATTTGCCTAGCCAGATGAAGGGGTAAAAGAAAAAAGGTAATAGAGGGATGGTTACTGTACATTTTTGATAATATGCTCAGACTTGGGGAGAGGGTGTAAAAATGCAGATGAACTGAGTTGCATGTTTCGTTGTGAAAAACTTTGGGTGAGGTAAAAGTAGATTGTATGCTGACCTGAAGCATTATTAATCCATACTGGTCTATGAATGGAGTACTGTCCCCTATTCTAGCATTGTTTTGGTTTACTGCTAAGTGTATATGGAGGTTTAGATAAAAAGGAAGATGATATTTTTCTCACCTTTGGTTGTAACCTTTCTCATTCATTAAATGAGATTCAGCCTTTTCGCTCCACTCGATCTATCTGTCAACTCTTGTGTATGAATTGGAATTATTATTGACATAAATAATTTTGTTGGACTGGCAATGTAATGTACTTTTTAGTCTTGTTACTGCCTGCGCTGGCTAAAGATGCTGAGGAAGTGTTGAATGGATCTATATATGCAGCTGAGTTGAGGAAGGAAGCCCGGTGTGCATGTAGCTATTAAAGGGATACTGGAGGAAGGTGTCCCTTGTGTCTCATGTGCAACAAAACTGTAAACTCATTTAAAAAGAGCAGGTTGACAATTTTTTTGCACATAGTGTACAGGGGGAACCCTCTCCCAGTGTGTCTTCGTCCATTGTGGCCAGGTGTTTATGTCAGCAGGTCGGAGGCTGTGTATTCTGCGGCGAGTGACTCACCTCCTGACTCCCCATAGCCTTTCCACCATCTACAAGGCACAGGTCAGGAGTGTGATGGAATACTCTCCACTTGCCTGGATGAGTGCAGCTCCAACAACACTCAAGAAGCTCGACACCATCCAGGGCAAAGCAGCCTGCTTGATTGGCACCCCATCCACCACCCTAAACATTCACTCCCTGCATCACTGGCGCACTGTGGCTGCAGTGTGTACCATCCACAGGATGCACTGCAGCAACTCGCCAAGGCTTCTTCGACAGCACCTCCCAAACCCGCGACCTCTACCACCTAGAAGGACAAGGGGAGCAGGCACATGGGAACAACACCACCTGCACATTCCCCTCCAAGTCATACACCATCCCGACTTGGAAATATATCGCCGTTCCTTCATCATCGCTGGGTCAAAATCCTGGAACTCCCTTCCTAACAGCACTGTGGGAGAACCGTCACCACACGGACTGCAGCGGTTCAAGAAGGTGGCTCACCACCACCTTCTCAAGGGCAATTAGGGATGGGCAATAAATGCCGGCCTCGCCAGCGACGCCCACATCCCATGAATGAATAAAAAAAATGACAAATTATAGAGCTTGTGTTTAAGGATTGAGCTTCATTTGAAGAATGGGTAAGATTGCACTGATTGGGAGGGGGGTCTGGGCATGAATTACTTTGTTTGTTACATGTAGCAAGATGGTAAATGCCTTCAAAAGGAACATATTTACGATGTCACTACACATAGCAACCAGAACAATGCTTCCCCTAGAGTAAGGAATCTACCATTTTCTATCAATCTTTGTTGCAGCCCTATATTCTA
Organism: Heptranchias perlo; assembly: GCF_035084215.1. Taxonomy (NCBI): domain Eukaryota; kingdom Metazoa; phylum Chordata; class Chondrichthyes; order Hexanchiformes; family Hexanchidae; genus Heptranchias; species Heptranchias perlo. Next base: position 52,130,291 of record NC_090336.1, on the reverse strand, counting down.
TTAAAAAATCTGTTTTTACAGAATCTAACTATAGACAAAGTTATTTAGAATGTCAATCATTAACTGAAAATGGATTCAAGTTCTGAAAGGGCTAACTGTAATGACATGCCTGTAGCTCCAAATCAGCTTTACTTTAAGATACAGTAGAGGTCTGTATAGAGGTCTGTATTCATCAAAGGATCTCCACATATAACTGATTGAGACACTGCAAGAATTTTTGTTGCATACACTGTATTAAAGTTTCATAAGTAATGTTCTTCATTGTGGTGTGAAAGTAAATTGTTCTAATAATAGCTCTGATTCACGCTTGACAGAATCGAACAATGGCCATTGTTCATGAGACGTGTCCAGCTCTGGATTGCCCGCTGATTGAACGCATTCAGCCTGAAAACAGGTGCTGTAATGTATGCCGTGGTAAGTATGAATGTTTCAACTTAACACTCCAGTCACCTGTTTGAAGCTGTTTAAAATTCAGATGCTTATTAGGACCTGGTTTTTTTTGACAGCATTTGAAATGCTTTGGGCTGCAGCAGTATACAGACAGCATAACAAAGCTTCCCCAAAAACCCCCATCAAGTGTTGAGATTTCCAATGGATGCTAATTATATAGCTATGTAACACAGCAGTGCAAAGAGTTGAGCTCTAAACTGTACCACTTAAGAACATAATTCTACTTGAGAGCAAATTTACCACTACCCCCATTCTTTGTAAAATGCCTGGTAGGAAAATTTGGACAAATGCTAGATGAGCCCCAATCATCTTCACATGAACATACAGCATCTAATCTTTAGTCCACAATTCAGACTCCTTTTAAAGAAAGTACTTGCACTTATATCACACCTGTCATGTCCTCAGGACATCCAAAAGTGCTGCACAGCCAATGAAGTATAGGAGGTGAAATTCAAGTTCGGGGAACAAAACGGGTGGTAGCAGATTAGCTGCCTGACATACCACCTGCCTGATTTTTCCAAAGTCGGCCAGAGTGTATATCGGGCTGCCAGTCCACTACCACCCATTTTGTGCCCCTGCTGAGGTTGAATTTCACCTCCCAAGTCGCTGTTGTAATGTAGGTAAAAGTGACAGTCAATTTGCACACAGCAAGATTCCACAAACAGCAATGAGAAAAATGGCCGGTTCACCATTCCGGTTGTGGTAATTGACGGATAAATGTTGGCCAGGAAACTGGGTGATCTCTTCAAATGGTTTAATGACCAACAGTTATACAAAAAAAGGCAACATATACAGCGGGAGAAATTGATCCTTGATGCGCACAAAGTACCAATTTCTGGGGGCAATTCACTGCAATGCAAGGAGCCCTGAAAGATGTCTGACCCTATATTGAGCCTCTTGCATATCTGAATGAGGGACCTAATGTCCGTTTTTTTGGCCCTCTGCTAAACTGGCCACCACCCAGCAGAGCAGAATCCCCAGGCCTGCTCCGCTCAGGAATCTTCTGCGGTTGCTTCAACAAAAAAGAGCTTTATTTTATATAATGTGAGGTGGAGCCAGAAGAAGCAGACATGCACCTCCAGACTCCACAACACTCCCAAGACCTGTTGCTGGCCTGCAATCGGCTTACTTCTCATTCTGCATTCTCACAACTCTGCCATTGGTGGCTGCTCCTTCAGTCACCTTTCCCAGCTCTCTGGAACTCACTCCCTCAATGTCTCCGTCTTGCTAATCCCTGCCTGTCTTCCGAAACCTTCCATTAAACTGTGCTTTACTTTCTACTGACCCTCTTCCTTTCCGCCACCCACCCTAGACTTTTCTATCTGCTGTCCTGTAAAATGCTCAGAGATATCTCTTTATTCATGATGAGGTGGAAAGAAATGTAAGTTGCTGTTACCCTCAGGAAACTCTAAGGGCCTCCAAACTGATGGAGATGGTAAAAAATCAATAGAACACAACTCCTTGTTTAATAAGTGTTAATCATTTCACCTGGGACAGCACTTGGGCACTTCAATTGGCCTCAGTGGGTTATGTGGATAGGTAAAATCAACCAAGGTTCCTGTTCCTAATTGCTATCCAGTGCCCCTTGTTGGAAAGTGCATGTGTGCAAATGTCGAGTCCAGACTGGATTGGGATTGCCTTTTGTGCCACCCCCATGGTCAAATAGCCTGCCAACACCCACTGCCAAGGATAATGCATGAAAAATGGCCACATGGCTGAGATATTGGAATGCGATCAGCACCTGTGGAACTTAACTCTAGTAGGAGACGATCTCTTCAGGAGAGGTAGAGAGAAAATTGGGGAAGGATCATTATGGATACTTGCTGACATATAGGGGTCAATTTTAATGTGCCGCAATCGGCATTAACGAGGCGGTAATGGTCTCAAAATGGGGTCGGTAGACTTACCACCCTGTTAATGCTGGCAATCTTCCCACTGCCATTTCTGCAGGGGCCTATCGCAGGGTGGCTGAAGCAGCTGCCTGTCGCAAATCGGGGCCTTATGACGTATAGAAAAATCCAAATTTTTCTTGAGAAACAAATGAGTTCTTTTACTGTGAGGGAGGTGAAATGCCTCGACAGGGGAAATCTGTTATAAAAGCATCTGATTGTAATAGAAAACTGAAGTTGAGGACTGGAGGGGTTGCTGACAGGAGTGGCATTGCCTGTGAAGATAATGGACAATGAGTTGGACTGCGGAGAGTTCCAGAGCCTGACCGACCTGCCTTCATGGCTGAAGAAGGAAGCATGGCAGTGGATAGACAGCAATAGGAGATTTAAAAGTAAATAGCCTATTTTGTCCATATCCCTTCCTTTGTTTTAATGTTTTTTTCTGTCAAAACCTCTGCATTTTCCTTCACACAGTATCTATAAAAATGATTTTTTTTGTCTCAGTTTCTAATTACGATGAACATTCAAGAGTTTTTCCCCTTTAAAACAAAACAGCAGCCTAAATTCCAGTTTTTTAAAAATGATTTATCTCAGCGCAGTAAATAAAGTGAGTCTGACACAGGTCAGCTCAATGCTGCAAATGAGCCACTAAAGGAGTAGTCTATTCTGTGCCTCACTGCATGTTGCAGTGTGTTCAAGTAGCAAGACATTCTGGGCCATTGTTATAGCTGCATTGTATTAACGTTTTATCTATGTAAATGAGCCATTTTGCTACCAGTTGTGATTTTAATCACCATCAATGAGTTTCAAAGTCCCAATGTTCTATCATTGTTTACTGCACTCTGTCGCAGAGTAAATGATCAGACACAGTATAGAGTAGCTGGCAAATTTTCTTTTTATAATGGATTTGAAAGGGGCTAATGACTATTGCAGGTGCCAGCTTGCTTGCAACTCAGGAAAGAAAGGCACCCCTCAGGATTCACAGACGATTAGTTTTATTGATTGATCTGACAAGTGCTTTTTTTGGGAGAATTAGTTTTAATAAGAAAATGCTGCATAATGAGTTAAGAGGATTTGGAGAGTCTCGCAATTATTTCTCATTGGTGCCAATGTATGCTGCTCACCTTGTATTCACTGTGACCTTCAGACACCTGCTGGAGGAACTGGGGCTATCAGCCAGTCACTGATATCTAAAGTTATTCCTCGAAACTCGTCGCTGCCTGTGTTCAGGAGGACATGATGTCCCCGCTGCAGCAAATGGCAAACCTAAAGGACAACGTCTGCAACTGCTGACATCCCCAATGCCTTGGGTCACATTGACTGCTGTCACATATTCACCCCTGTACTTGCTGAGAATGCTGACCTCTGTGTTCACCTGACGAAGGGGGAAGCCTCCGAAAGCTTGTGAATTTAAAATAAAATTGCTGGACTATAACTTGGTGTTGTAAAATTGTTTACAATTAACAGCAAAAGACATCTATGAATGTACAAGCGGAGTGAAATGCTAACGGTATCTGTATGGGGGTAATTTTAACCGCTAAGAATGGGTGGGTTGGAGGCGGGTGGGCAGTGAAAATACTAACTTGGGAGCGGGACCGCATTCCGGCTCCAACGCGCCCATTTCTGGGCTTGACCCAGGTGCGTTTGGGTGCATGCGCAAACAGATACCTGGAAGTCCCGTCGGCACTTAAAACTAGCAGGCCGACATGTAAAGGGCCAATTAACGCTGTTGAGCCACTCAAGGCGATTAAGTCTTTGTGTGTTCAGCCAGGCAAACAATTTTAACTTTCCCTGAACGTGTTTCCCATGGCCTCTGAAACATGCCATGGAAACAGAAGTGAGTTGCAGATGACCCTCATTTGGACCTTTTAAACCAGTGATTGACACATGTGAATAAAAGATGAGCTTCTGCAGTAGGAGACACAGTTCTCTCAGATAAACCTTTGGCTGGGAGTTCTTTATGTTTAGACTGAGATTTCTTGGTTGAGACTGAGAATTCTTGTGTTCAGATAAATATAACTACATTTTGGACCCCCTCAAACTGACATCATCAGGATGGGGAGCACAATGGATCTGTTCCACAGTACATCTGAGGAGGAGGCACATCACCATCTGCGGCAGGCACGGCGTGCAGTTCTGAGAGTTGCAGGTGCACAAAACATAGGTGCACCACAAGGACCTAAAGAGCAGAGCAGTGAGGGAACCAACGGAGGGGCCGAGGTTGCAGGAGGCACTATCCATGTGAGAGGGTTTACAGCAGAGGCTGAGCTTCCTGGATCTCTCTGACGAGCAGTGCCGACACAGGCTCAGATTGAGTTGCCATATGGTCGTGGACATTTGAATGCTCCTTCATACAGAGCTGCTCCCGACTGGACCTGGTAGCATTGCCGTTTGCAGTTAAAGTCACCACTGCCCTCACTTTCTTCAGCTCCGGGTCCTTCCAGGGCACCACCAGTGACATCTCCAGGGTGTCTCAGTCGTCTGCAAGTAAGTGTATACGACAGATGATGGATGGCTTGTTTGACAGGTCATGCCACAATGTGAACTTCCCCTGCGACGACACCAGCCAGACTGTTAGCCTTTATTGCAAGAGGGTTGGAGTATAAGAGTCAGGAGGTCCTGCTGCAATTAAATAATCGGGTACAGTAGCATAGTGGTTATGTTACTGGGCTAGTAATCCGGAGGCCTGGACTAATAATCCGGAGTCATGAGTTCACATCCCACCACGGCAGCTGGGGAATTTAAATTCAATTAAATAAATAAAAATCTGGAATTTAAAAAAAACTAGTACCAGTAATGGTGGCCATGAAACTACCGGATTGTCGTATAAACCCATCTGGTTCACGGATGCCCTTTAGGGAAGGAAACCTGCCGTCCTTACCTGGTCTGTGACTCCAGACCCACTGCAATGCGGTTGATTCTTAATCACCCTCTGAAATGGCCTAACAAGCCACTCAGTTGTACAATCTTGCTACAAAAAGTCATAATAAGAATAAAACCGGACGGACCACTGGGGCACCGGAGATGACAACGGCAAACCAAGCCCAGTCGACCCTGCAAAGCCCTCTTCACTAACATCTGGGGACTTGTGCCAAAATTGGGAGAGCTGTCCCACAGACTAGTCAAGCAACAGCCTGACATAGCCATACTCACAGAATCATACCTTTCAGCCAATGTCCCAGACTCTTCCATCACCATCCCTGGGTATGTCCTGTCCCACCGGCAGGACAGACCCACCAGAGGTGGCAGTACAGTGATATACAATCAGGAGGGATTGGCCTGGGAGTTCTCAACATTGACTCTGGACCCCATGAAATCTCATGGCATCAGGTCAAACATGGGCAAGGAAACCTCCTGCTGATTACCATCTACCGTCCTCCCTCAGCTGATGAATCAGTCCTCCTCCATGTTGAGCACCACTTGGAGGAAGCACTGAGGGTAGCAAGGGCACAGAATGTACTCTGGGTGGGGGACTTCAATGTCCATCACCAAGAGTGGCTCGGTAGCACCACTACTGACCGAGCTGGCCGAGTCCTGAAGAACATAACTGCCAGACTGGGCCTGCGGCAGATGATGAGTGAATCTATTTGACCTCGTCCTCACCAATCCATCTGACGCAGATGCATCTGTCCATGACAGTATTGGTAGGAGTGACCACCGCACAATCCTCGTGGAGACGAAGTCCTGTCTTCGCATTGAGGACACCATCCAACGTGTTGTGTGGCACTACCACCGTGTTAAATGGGATAGATTCAGAATAGATCTGGCAGCTCAAAACTGGGAATCCATGAGGTGCTGTGGGCCATCAGCAGCAGCAGAATTGTATTCCAGCACAAATCTGTAATCTCATGGCCTGGCATGTTCCTCACTCTACCATACGATGACACTGGCACAACAAATATACTTTTCATGCTGGTGGCTTCAAAACAGCTGATTTATGATTTCTTGAAGCAACCAGAACTCACCTATTCTGTGTATGGGTGTTGTGTGTGTGTGTGTGTGTGTTTGTGTTTGTGAGATGATGCAGTGCATTCACAGAAGAGACGAGCCACTGTGACTCATGGGGTGACATCAGGTAGCTTAAAATCAGACTTTTCCAGCCTCCAGTGCCAAGGGAGAGTTGGCATGTCATGTACTTTTTCAAAAATTAACTTCTCTCCTATAATCTGTTTGCATTCAAGGCCAGATTGGGCAGGTAGCTGGCTGATGCACTAGAGGTTGGGTCAGCTGGGAGCTGGCAACTACAGGATCTGATTGGGAAGAAATTAGCATTAAGAAACAAAGCAAGCTGGAGGAGAGGTGCTCCAGAGCTAGCCGCGCCTCTCGCCAAGCTGTTCCAGTACAGCCAAAACACTGGCATCTACCTGACAATGTGGAAAATTGCCCAGGTGTGTCCTGCCACAAAAAGCAGGACAAATCCAATCCTGCCAATTCCTGCCCATCAGTCTACTCTCAATCATCAGCAAAGTGATGGAAGGTGTCATCGAAAGTGCTATCAAGCGGCACTTACTCATCAAAAACCTGCTCACCGATGCTCAGTTTGGGATCCGCCAGGACCACTCGGCTCCAGACCTCATTACAGCCTTGGACCAAACATGGACAAAAGAGCTGAATTCCAGAGGTGAAATGAGAATGACTGCGCTTGACATCAGGGCAGCATTTGACTGAGTGTGGCACCAAGGAGCCCTAGTAAAATTGAAGTCAATGGGAATCAGGGGGAAAACTCTCCAGTGTCTGGAGTCATACCTAGCACAAAGGAAGATGGTAGTAGTTGTTGGAGGCCAATCATCTCAGCCCCAGGGCATTGCTGCAGCAGTTCCTCAGGGCAGTGTCCTAGGCCCAACCATCTTCAGCTGCTTCATCAATGACCTTCCCTCCATCATAATGTCAGAAATGGGGATGTTCGCTGATGACTGCACAGTGTTCAGTTCCATTCGCAACCCCTCAGATAATGAAGCGGTCCGTGCCTGCATGCAGCAAGACCCGGACAACATCCAGGCTTGGGCTCATAAATGGCAAGTAACATTCGTGCCAGACAAGTGTCAGGCAATGACCATCTCCAACAAGAGAGAGTCTAACCACCTCCCCTTGACATTCAACGGCATTACCATCGCTGAATCCCCCACCATCAACATCCTGGGGGTCACCATTGACCAGAAACATAACTGGACCAGCCATATAAATACTGTGGATACAAAAGCAGGTCAGAGGCTGGGTATTCTGTGGCGAGTGACTCACCTCCTGACTCCCCAAAGCCTTTCCACCATCTACAAGGCACAAGTCAGGAGTGTGATGGAATACTCTCCACTTGCTTGAATGAGTGCAGCTCCAACAACACTCAAGAAGCTCGAAACCATCCAGGACAAAGCAGCCCACTTGATTGGCACCCCGTCCACCACCCAAAACATTCACTCCCTTCACCACCGGTACACTGTGGCTGCAGTGTGTACCATCCACAGGATGCACTGCAGCAACTCGCCAAGGCTTCTTCGACATCACCTCCCAAACCCGCGACCTCTACCACCTAGAAGGACAAGAGCAGCAGGCACATGGGAACAACACCACCTGCACATTCCCCTCCAAGTCACACACCATCCCGACTTGGAAATATATCGCCGTTCCTTCATCGTCGCTGGGTGAAAATCCTGGAACTCCCTTCCTAACAGCACTGTGGGAGAACCTTCACCACACGGACTGCAGCGGTTCAAGAAGGCGGCTCACCACCACCTTCTCAAGGGCAATTTGGGATGGGCAATAAATGCTGGCCTCGCCAGCGACGCCCACTTCCCATGAACGAATAAAAAAAGAAAATAGGGTGCTGGTGAGACCACACCTGATATACTGTGTACAGTTTTGGCCTCCTTACCTAAGGAAAGATATACTTGCCTTGGAGGGGGTGCAATGAAGGTTCACCAAACTGATTCTTGGGATGTCACATGAGGAGAGATTGAGTGGAATGGGCCTATATTCTCTGGAGTTTAGAAGAATGAGAGGTGATCTCATTGAAACGTATAAAATTGTTAGGGTGGATGCTGAAAGGCTGTTTCCCCTGGCTGGGGACTCTAGAACTAGGGTTCATAGTCTCAAGATAAGGGATCGGGCATTTAGGACCGAGAAGAGGAAAAATTTCTTCACCCTGAGGGTTGTGAATCTTTGGAATTCGCTCCCCATAGGGCTGTGGATGCTCAGTTGTTGAGTATGTTCAAGACTGAGATTGATGGATATTTGGACACTCAGGGAATCAAGGGATATGGGGATTGGATGGGAAAGTGGAGTTGAGGTAGAAGATCAGCCATGATCTTATTGAATGGTGGAATAGGATCGAGGGGCCGAATGGCTTACTCCTGCTCCTATTTCCTATGTTCTAATGAGAGGGCAGTGGGTTTCAGCACTCCGGCTAGCTTCCCACGGGTGCAGTAGCAATATGAGAATCTCCACATCAACCAAGACTGTTCATAAACTGAAAGGGATATCACTCCATCAATGCACAGCTGCTGTGCCACCATCGGAGGAGGTTTCCGCAGGTGTGTGCCAGATTCCGTGGCAGCTACCATGATTCCTTTATTCTGCGTGAGTCCAACATCCCGGACCTCTTCCATGCACAATACAGACTTAAGGGCTGGCTCCTTGGAGACCTGCAGACATGGCTAATGACACTTGTGAGAAATTCCACTCATGAGGCACAGCAACGATACGACGACAGTCACATCACCACCAGGCCTGTCATTGAACAAGCCATAGGAATGCTGAAGATGCGCTTCAGGTACCTGGATCGATCTGGGGGAGCCCTTCAGTACTCACCAGTGAGGTTATGCAGAATAATAGTCATCTGTTGTGTCCTGCACAACGTCGCTCAGCAGAGAGGGTTACAGGTGGAGGAGCTCGAATGTGCTCATGAAGCATCTGCATCTGCCGGCAACATGGAAGAAGAGGAGGGTGAAGATGGACAACACATCACCAGAGCAGCAGCGCACATGGCTGCCCGTGATGCCATGGATGCACTCATATCTAACAGGTTCTGATAATGAAATCGCAACTGAAGATCGCGAAGTACTCGGGCTGCCTGGAACAACCATCAGCACCAGCACCAGCACCAGCCCCTCCGTTTGTACAAAACAGTCCTTCAACCACGCATGCACCCATTATACACCCACCCATCACGTTTTGGCATTCATGAAAGGCCGATTTCACAAAAGGGACTCGAATGGGCAAGACGTGGCAGTGGTGATGAGAATTATAACATTTAATGTGCATTTAACAAAAACAAATATAAATGAAAAACATGACTTTCAGTCTGGCACCGTTGTGCATGCCCTTGGTAATTACAAAACATTAGTCTTTCTAGTGCTTCTATGTGGTGCATCCCCTGTGGCTTCAGCAGAGGTAGTGGCAGGTTGCTCAGATCCCTGCCCTGACTGATGAGATGCTTTCAGCCTACGACCTCTGGGTTTTGGAGCCCGTGTGGGCACCGACAAAGACTGCTCCACCTGCACCTGTGTCGGGGCAGACTCGGCCGTCGGGAGAGGAGACAGTATTGTGGGTACTGGTTGAGGGGGCCAACAGGTGAGATGTGGGAGCGCTTTGGGTGGAGTCCCCACTTCCATGTCCCCTTTTGCCATCATCCCTTTCCTGGTCCGGCACAACATCACTCCCACCGCTCTGCTGGCTAGCAGGCTGGTGAGGATATTTGGCGCTTTCTAAGGCCACGGATGAAGTTTCTGGCTGTCTGTTTAAGGCAGCAGACATGTTTGTATCCAGAGTCCACACGGCCATTGTCATGGCCTGCATGGACTCATTTGAGAGCCGTGCTTGAAGCTCAATGAGGGCTGCCATTCCCTCACTTACCTGCGACATTAAACCACTAGCGATGGATTTAGACTCCTCCATCTTATCTGCCATTGTGGAGAGTGTGTGACACCTTTTCCATTACCTCACAAAGGTGCAGCTGTACCTCTTATCATTCTCACTCTCAACGATGTCCCCCAGGGTTCAGCATCTGTATCCACTGAGCAGAGCTTGGAGAGGAGTGCACCCCCCCTGCACGGACTCTTCGCAGCTGCCCCTGCCACCTGTGTCTGCTCACTTGTGAGTGAATCACCAGGTGACAATCCAACTATCTGGCTAACAGGATGCACCGAGGTGTGAGTATCTGCGCTGGTGCATGGCTGGTGATGGTGTGCCCTCAGAGGAACTGAGCTCCTCTTCCATGGCCCCGACCTCCTCATCAATCTGTAAAGGCCCTGGAAGAGAACATAAAGCAGTATTAAAAAATCATCACAGAAGTTAGTTTCCATTGAGCATACTGGGGTGTACAACAGATCAAACATTGACAATATCAATTCATGATGTGTGTGAAGGATGTTAAAGTTCTGTCACCAGCTGTCTGCATGTTCCCAGTCTCACCATCTCCGACGGCCAGGCAGTCAACGTGTGACTGATGTCCATCGCCTCCTCCTCCGCATCTGTCAGGGGCACTATTAGTGGTGGCCCCCCTCCTGTCCTATTCTTATCCCGTGCACTTTGCTCTCTCTTCTCCTATAAGTGCAATGTAATGTGTCCAAGTTTGCTGACAATACAAAGCTAGGTGGGAAAGTAAACTGTGAGGAGGACACAAAGTCTACAAAGGGATATAGACAGGTTAAATGAGTGGGCAAGAAGATGGCAGATGGAGTATAATGTGGAGAAATGTGAGTTTATTCACTTTGGTAGGAGGAATAGAAAAACAGAATATTTTTAGAACGGTGAGAAACGATTAAATGTTGGTGTTCAGAGAGACTTGGGTGTCCTCGTACAAGAAACACAAACTGTACTCACTTTTCCTGACCTGGTTAGGTCATTAAAACACTTCCTGAGCTGCACCCATAACCTGGACACCATGCTCCTGCTGCTGAGCTCCTTTGCCACCTCCAGCCATGCCGCCTTGGTGGCAGAAGCAGGGCGCTTCCTCCGATGAGCCGGTATTGTACATCCCTCCTGCTTCTGACACCAGCCAGTCGCAACTCAAAGGAGGAGTCGCTGAAATGGGGTGCTGCCTTCGCCCATATTTGAATTTTCCTCCTTTCTCCTTCAAAATCCATGCTTGCAATGGCCCTTTAAATACTCCAGGTCACAGCACGTCGTTTGTGTGCGCAGTATGCCCACTGCGCAGCTTGGAAACGCGAAACCCGGAAGTAAAATTTAGGGCCTTCAATTAATTCGTAATCGCTCGAACCAATGCACAGAAAATTTTTCCGGGTTTCCCACGTAACTACTCACCCACCCGCTGACTTCCTGCCGCCATGTTGAAAATAATGTCCTCTTTATTAATTACAGGGGTAATACCCATATATCATTGATTCTTGGCAAATGTAGGCTCAGTGGTTGTTTTTCCTTGGGTGAGATTTGGCTTGTGGATGACTCTGTATTAAACTCTGATCATCAGTGTCTGGATATATTGTCCATAACGTAAAACGTCTGCCTCATTCTCAAATAATAAATGTAAACAATTTTACAACACCAAGTTATAGTCCAGCAATTTTATTTTAAATTCACAAGCTTTCGGAGATTTTCTCCTTCCTCAGGCAAATGTTTTTCTCCTGATGCTGCTGTCTCCAACTTGTTTACCAACCCGAATCCTAATACTGCTGCTTCTACCTGCCATCTGAGTCCTGCTGCTGCCTCCAACTCGGCCACTAAATTAAGTCTGGATACAACTTAATCCAGACTTAAGTAGTATCCACAGTTCCAGAGACAAACAGAGAAAGGTCAAGACAGAAGCACAAGAAAAAAGAAAAGAGAAAGAGACAGTATTAAAGGCAAAAAGGGAAGGAAGTAGAAACCCCTCTGGAGAGACACACAAATAAGTGAAGAAAGAAAGAAAGATTTAAGGAGGAAAGACAAATAAAAGAGGAGTGAGTTGCCTGAGGAAGGAGAAAATCTCCGAAAGCTTGTGAATTTAAAATAAAATTGCTGGACTATAACTTGGTGTTGTAAAATTGTTTACAATTGTCAACCCCAGTCCATCACCGGCATCTCCACATCATCAAATAATAAAGGTGAGGTTTTAAAACAGTGGCTCATGATTTCAGAGTCAACTGTGTGTATGGGATATGTTATCGGGTACACATACTCCTGGAGCGCACACATGGGACTTGCTATTTGCATTTCATCAGGAAAATTAGTGTGCAGCCTGGAGAAAGGCTGCTTACTCATCTTTTATATCCTGCACACTTCATGTTTGAACTTGTCAGAGTAAATATGAAGGACCGGCGGAGTTAGGAACAAGATCATTTATCTGTCTAATATGATCGCAATATCACTGCCTCTTTTAGAGCAGTGGGCCAGGTCCTTACGATACAACTAGTGAGTGGACTGTTTTTGATTGGGATCATTTACCCCACAACTTTAGCATGGGTGTGACGTAGATTCCACTTAGTGCTGATGCTGAAGTTGGACTGAAAATGAATCCTACTTGACTCACTCCTCTTTTATTTGTCTTTCCTCCTTAAATCTTTCTTTCTTTCTTCACTTATTTGTGTGTCTCTCCAGAGGGGTTTCTATTTCCTTCCCTTTTTGCCTTTAATACTGTCTCTTTCTCTTTTCTTTTTTCTTGTGCTTCTGTCTTGACCTTTCTCTGTTTGTCTCTGGAACTGTGGATACTACTTAAGTCTGGATTAAGTTGTATCCAGACTTAATTTAGTGGCCGAGTTGGAGGCAGCAGCAGGACTCAGATGGCAGGTAGAAGCAGCAGTATTAGGATGCGGGTCGGTAAACAAGTTAGAGACAGCAGCATCAGTGGCCGCTGCATTGGAGACATAATGGCAGTGGTGATATTGCTTATTCTGGGAATGGGGTGAAGGATCTCCCTATCTCTGTAACCTCCCTCCAGGTCTATAACCCTCCGATGTCTCTACGTTCCTCCAACTCTGGCCTCTTGGGCACCCACACTTCCTTTGCCCCACCATTGCTGGCCAAGCCTTCTGCCATCTAGTGACTCAGCTCTGGAATTCCCTCCTTTAACCTTTCCACCTCTCTCTCCTCCTTTAAGAAGGCTCCTTAAAACCAAGCTCTTTTACCAACCCTTTGGTAACCTGTCCTAATGTCTCTTTGGTTTGGTGTCAAATTTTGTTTGATGATTCTTTTGTTTGATATAGCACCTTGGGGTGTTTCACTACGTTAAAGGCGCTATCTAAATGCAAGTTTTTGTTGTTGATTCATAGGTGTCTATGGAGAATGCAGTTCATTCGGCAGCAGGGGGGGCGGGGGGTGCGGTTGGGGAGGGAAGGGTTGGGGTGGGGGAAGGGAAGGGGGCAAGCAGGCTGATATCTTCAGGATCAGCCTTTGTGGGCCTAGATCAGTCAGTTGCCCTAACATGAGCTATCGTCCTTTCCACTCCCCCACCAATCACACAACCACACAAGTGAGATGAGGCGCTGACAGCACCTTGTGCAGCTGATCTGCCGGTGAGAATGTAGGAATTTAAAACAGTCACAGGCGGCACTACCGGCTTTCTGAGCAGGAGCGCAATGGATTGCCATACAGCTTCCACTGTCTCAGGAATCCTCATTACAGCAGGTCCTGATTGAAGAAGCAGGGCAGCGCTGCTGGAATTCGGAGCTATCATGTTAATCCAGTGCACTCCTGCTGAGTAAATCGCTAGAGCCGTATGTGAGGTTTCGTAATTCCAGCAGCAGTTCTACTGTTTCTGTCAGCTGGAAGGACCAAAAGGCAGAGCTCCATGAGATTGAGAAGTCAGCCTGATTCAGCCTGTAAACTTGAGCTCATTCAAAACTCTGCTGCCCGTATCCTAACTTGCACCAAGTCCCGTTCACCCATCACCCCTGTACTCGCTGACCTACATTGGCTCCCGGTCTGGCACTGCCTCGATTTTAAAATTCTCATCCTTGTTTTCAAATCCTTCCATGGCCTGGCCCCTCCCTATCTCTGTAACCTCCTCCAGCACTACAACCCGCAGAGATCTCTGTGTTCCTCCAATTCTGGCCTCTTGTGCATCCCCGATTTCCATCGCTCCACCATTGGCGGATGTGCCTTCAGCTGCCTAGGCCTTAAGCTCTGGATTTCCCTCCCTAAACCTCTTTGCCTCTCTACCTCTCTACCTCTCTCTCCTCCTTTAAGAAGTTCCTTAAAACTTACCTCTGCGACCAAACCTTTGGTCAGCTTTCCTAATATTGTCTGTGTGGCTTGGTGTCAAATTTTGTTCATCAACATTCCTATGAAGCGCCTTGGGATGTTTTACTATGTTAAAGGTAATATAGAAATGCAAGTTGTTGTTGTTGTTGTTGTTGTGGGCCATGGGTTTGACACCCTTGCCTTATGCCATTATGCAAAAGTAATTAGGTGCCACTTGGATAGCCAGATACAGTACATTGTAAAGGAAAAGTGTGATAACTGTGCATGTACCTTTTTCTTATTTCTGTTACACCTTATAGGCCTCAGCTGTACCAGCTCTACTTTTTGGAACTCTCTTCCTAAACCCTGCTGTCTTGCTGCCTTTCTCCCAACCTCTAACCATGCTTCACCCTTCTCCACTGCTACTGTTTGGGATATGTTTCACCTCTGTGTAACGTCATGGGACATTTTCTTTGTTAAAAATGCAATACGAACATAAGTTGTCCGTCCTGGCATGTGTTAACATGAAAAGTGTAGAGGGGCTACAGGGGGCAAATCTAAATGAGTAGGTCTTACTCCAAATGAGTTAAACTTGAATCCCAAAATTAAGGAGTGATAGAGGAAGACAGAATAGGAGTTCAAGAAGACTTTCAACACAGAAGAAAAAATTGGTTATTTATTGCAATTTGTTGGTTCACTTTGTGTAAGTCAGCATCCTAAGAATACCCAGAAGGATATCTCTATAAATGCAGGGAATTTGGTTAATAAACTGGGGAGAATTTGTGCCTGGAGAAACAGGTACTCTAGGAGACAGCAACATAACATTCTCAAATTCTACTCCTGAAGAGCTGAAGACTGCCTGTGTAGAAGAGCACTTAAACATTCGAGGGTAGATTGTATGACTTAGTGCTGCCGGTGTGGAGCTTTGTGGCGCGGGATCACACATCGAGAATTCAGGTGTAGAGGTCAGCACACCCAACACAATTTCCTATCCATTAAAGCTGACCTCCATGGCTGAATTCCTGGTTTGAACCGTTGCATGAAGCTCTAATTCATACAATCTAACTGCATACGGCTTATGGAAGTTTAACTATCTGTTATGAATAATGCATTTAAATTGAGTTTGAGTGGAACTCCGGGGAGATAACTTTGAGGCTATTTATTTACATCTGCGTATATTTTCTGACTGTTTGCTTTGGTTGATTGGTTGTGCTACTGAACCCTGAAGAAGGTAGGAGAGTTGAGCAGTAAAGCTGAGACTTTTTGTATTGAAAAGATTCTGGATTTTATTACTGCAGTTCCAAATTTCTTTTCGCTGCAGTTGTGTAATCAATACATTGATCTTTTAAATAAGTCTTATTGGTTTCCACAGGATTGTTTGGTGTAAGATATAACACTGACAGGAAAATGATTTTGTGCATTTATATTTATATAGAACTACATAGAATCTACAGCACAGAAATAGGCCATTTGGCCCAACAGGTATATGCCTGTGTTTATACTTCACTCCAGCCTCCTCCCACTCTAATTACATCTTCCTACCCTGCCCCCATATCCCTCTTTTTCCTTCTCCCTCCCCTTAAATGCATCAATGTTATTTACTTCAACCGCTCAATGTGACAATGAGTTCCAGATTCTCACCACTCTCTAATTTCTCCTAAATTCTTCATTTGATCTGTTGGTGCCTATCTTATATTTATGCCCCTTTGTTCTGGACTCACCCACAAGTGGAAACAGTTTTTGCACATTTGCCCTAATGAACACCTTCATAATTTTAAAGACCTCCATCAGGTCTCCTCTTAATCTTCTCTTTTCCAGAGAAAAGAGCCCCAGCCTGACCTCACATTCCTGATAGTTGCACCCTCTCAATTCTGGTAACCTCCACGTGAACCGTTTCTGCACTTTCTCCATTGCTTCAGTATCCCTTTTGTAATATGGAGACCAGAACTGTACACAGTACTCCAAGTGTGGTCTAACCAAGGCTTTATTTAAATTTAACATTAACTCCCTGCTTTTGTATTCTGTTCTCCCAGAAGTGAAACTCAGTGCTTTGTTTGCACTCTTTGCAGCTTTATCAACTTGTATTGCTACTTTTAGCAATTTTTATATCTCTATTCCCAGATCTCTCTGCTCCTCTACTCCATTTAGTTTCTTATGCTATTGGAATCATTGATGTCTAGAATTACAATTGTTTTCTATTTAATTTTAATGTAGAAATTCTATGAATATCCAAAGCATTATGTTTAAAAGTGCTGTACTTGTTATTCTCATTGCATAGGCCCATCACTAGTATACTTGAACATAGGTTTAAATGAAATGTTTCTCTTCCGTTTCCTTATATCAGTCAGTGTGATGGGGATCTCCATATGTTCCATTGCAGATGTCCATTGTATATTTTAAGTTTTGCAAAACTTGTTCATCTGCAGCTGAGATTAAAGGCAGTAATGATATAATTGTAATACAAAGAAAATACAATTATTTTAATGGAAAGTTGAATTATCTACCGAGATTACAACATCTTTGAATTGCCAACCACTCAACTGCTTTGCTGGGTCTAGCAGTAACAATTGCCTAATCTTGTAAATGTCCTCAACTTTTCTTCAAGACAGAGTGGATTACAGATAATTTAAAATGACACATTTCTCAGGTCAGTAACCCAAAGTGTTGGCCTTGGAGAGCTGGCAGAAGGTTACTAATGGAAGTAAGAAAGTGAACTTTAGAAAATCATAGGAACATGAGGTATTCTTGGTTTCTCACAAAATTGTTGACACAAAGACAGAGAGGCTACTATTCCAACCTGTCTTCTCACTGAATTTTAAAGAAATTATTCCACTGCTTTAACACCCCAGCAATATCAAAACATTTGGCCCAACAGTAATTAGGGCCCTGTTGCTTCTCCATTAGCAACTGCAATTACTAATCAGAAGCTTCTATTCTCGATGTTCACACCGCCCACCATCAGGTGGCATTGGGAATAATTAGTCTCTTCAGGAATAGCCAAGAATGACCGTTACATAAAATATAGTGTCTCATACCTCCAGAGATTCCACTTTCCAGAGACTTAACAAACTAAGAATCTTGCTGAATGCATAAAAGCAATTAGCAGGAAGAGTGTTAATTCAGACACATCAGAACATTTTGAAATATGACATTTTATCCGGCCAATCCAACATCCTGTGAAGCAAATATATATATTTAGATGTCATTTAACAGAATATGCCGAATTTTCATATTTGAGTGGGCTGGAAATTTTCAAAATATTTTCTATATTTCCACAGGTGCTAGATGACAATAGTTTGATATCCTTTACTTTTCAAATACTCTAAACAAAGCATATGTAATAAATGGATTACCAAAGGCCTCCCAGTGAAATATGCAGTTTATTTTCACTCATGAAACTGTCTAACTCATTCGCAATTTTTCCAACCTAAATTATCCAGGCAGTCTCAGTCATGGAAATACAAACCCTTCTTTGATTGACGGGCACTGAATATCTTAACACAAGTCAACCAGTAGAAGGAAAATTCCAATATAAAAATGCCTGAATAGTTGCAACCTAATAGGACATTAAGACCTTTTGTGCAATTCAGTGACAGAGTTCAAAATGTTGTGAATGATTTCAGTTTGTAACACTGAATGCTGAATCTTTGGACGCTCCAATCCCGGCCTGGAGTCTTGATCACCTAAATTAATAACTGTAAAATCGGGAGTGCCACAAATCAGCTGACCTCTGTATTTGGTTCTCTAATCCTCCTTTTCTTCATGAAACTTATACTAAATCTTGAATTAATAAGTTGAACATGTTGATAGCCAAGATATCAATCACAGATGCCAGTTCTTTGATAAACACTTTGTTAACCACATATGTTTTATGTTAGGAATGGATGCATTTTGGTTTGGAATACAGAGCAGCTTGTTCATATATGTAAATAATTTAGCTTTTCTTTTGTTGCAACTCTCTTCTGCTATAACCATATTTACATTGCAGGCCATGATTTCTGTGCTGAGGGGCATCAATGCGGTGAAAATTCTGAGTGCTGGAATCTGAACACAAAAGCTATATGCATGTGCAAGAATGGCTTTGTTCCCATACAAGGCGACTCGGCATATTGTGAAGGTAGGAGGTGGTTTTCATTAGCACTTTTGACTGTTTAGGCCTTTTTGTTGTGGCTTGGAATACAGAGCGATTTGATCATGCCCTCAAACAAATGGGCGTTCTGCAGCTATTTGTGTTGTGAAAGTCAATTGTGAAAGAGGCAGTCTTTTGTTTTGGTAACTGTCTGATGGAGAAGTTGAAAAGTGGGTATCCATACTATCTCTCCACTTTTAAGAAGTGGCGTTGAGGTAGTGATTAAGTTAGTGGTTTTAAGATTTGCCAGACCACCAAGGAGACATTGTCAATTCGTTCGTACTTCATAAAAAAAATTCATTCTCAGGATATAGGCGTCGCCAACATTTATTGCCAATCCCTAGTTGTCCTCTGGAAGATGGTGGTAAGCCGCCTTCTTGAATGCAGCATAATTTTGTGACAAAATATGAAGCACCGGACCATAGCATTACGGTTTGCTGATACACCAGAACTGCATAGGATGAATACTGAATGTGTTATGAAGTATACAACATAATTTCTATTCATTATATAGTCAGTAGCATAATTAAGGTGAGTTAATACAAAAGTTAGAAACCCATTTGAAGTTGTACATCTGATACGGTTGATCAAATTATGCGTGCATGTACATTTCTGCAGTACTATTTGGCTGTCGAGAACAGTCCAGGGACTGTTTGGGAGAATTTTTCAGTGTTGACCAACTGATGTGAATCCTCAGGGGTCCTAGTACAAGAGTGCTTGAGGATAAATTTTGAACATTGTTTTGAGGTGAATTATCCAGGTATTTGCAAGTTTTGCTGCTTTGCATCAGTGATTTTCTATTTCAGATCAGAAGCTGCCGCATTGTATAATGGTACTTCTCCCCCAGAAACTGATGTACTTTTGAAATTTATGAGCCTTAGTTGTGTGTGATCCCAAGTGCTGCCTTGCATTTAAGAAGTGCACTCACTGTCAGCTATTATAAATAATGTTCTCAAAATTGAAACATGAGCAATAATGCTGCACTTAACAAACAATCAGCAACTGAGGGAATAAAAATTACAACATTTTTGTGGTAATAATAATCGTGATCTCAGACACCGTGGCACTAATTGATCGGTACTATAGAGGGAATTGGGCTCTTTCACAGATGGTCTACAGTGTTTTGAAAGCATTTTTCACGGTAGAAAAACAATCAGTGAAAGATGAGTGCTTCTTGACAAAGGTGTTTTTTTCTTAAAAAAGCAATAAAAATCTCAAGAAAGTGGAAGTTAAAAATACATAAGCAACTGGCGAGAGGCAGCACTTCGGATCCATTAATGATCAGCGGTTCGGGAAATGTAACTGAAATATTTGCACTGGCATGGCAACAACAACTCAGTGAAGGATTTTATTCCCACAGTACTGATCTTTCTAGCAATCTGTTCTACTTTGATCAAACTCTTTTATTTTTGTGCTGTGCATAAATTTTTATCAAGAAATTCCAGTCGGCAAGATAGAACGCAACTTTCTGTCTCCAGTGGTGAAATGTTATGAGCACCTGATAGGGGACATTAGGGTGATAGGGGTGGGGGGGAGGGGAGGGGAATTTAACTGTTGGCAGATTTAATTTTGCTACTGATTTCTGTATAACAATTTCATTATGACATTGTCTCCACCCTGTCACTAGGATTGTGAAAAATGGAATGGGGAAGGGGTGGTGGTGTTTGTCGATTGTGGTTTTAAAGACAATGCAGACATTTTAGTTGTCCAGCGGTCCAAAGAACTGTGCACCTGATGTTCAAGTGCCTTTGACAATTATCTTGCATTGGGCAACTGTCTTTCAATTTTCATCTACGAAAACACTGATTCACCTTGTTCGTCAACCTGGACTTTAAGGGTGGTATAGGGTTAGAACCATTCTGGTTAGTATGCACTCCTTCAAGATCAAACAATTCCTGTGAACAAGCAAAAAGTGTAAAGTAATTGTTATTTTGAATAATTGTCGCTATTTCTAGTTATACAGAAAATGACTGGTTCTTGTCACAGAGCTGCTGACTGTAAATGCTCCTGGGACCTGCCAGAAAGGAATCTTCACTTATCTTTAATAAGAGTGAGCATTGAATGAATGATTGATTGATTGAAAACCAATACTTAACTCCAAATGACTTGACTTTAATGGAGCCTGATGAACAAAGTTGGTTTTGAGAATGGATGTGACATATTTTCTTGACAATAATAGCTTCTTTCCATTACCTTCCAATTATCTCCCCTCCTGCCCTGAAGGCACTGAGTCATGCTGGGTAAGGTTCCACGGGCATGTTGCCATGGCCTTCAAGCCTCCTCCGATACCATCGCCCAAATTGCCATTCTTCATATGTTAACTAAGGCAGCAAGTGTTGGCAGGATACGTGACCATGGGAGCCTGATGATTAAACTTAATCCTGCCCTCATCCATGTACACCTTCCAGCAGGAGTAACTGGGTAGTAGCTTGGAGGGAGGGACCCTGGTTGATTTCTTCCCTCCCTCCCTGTTGCAACTTAGAACACCCTTCTTTTCATCCTGCTCAAATCAGCTAACACAGTGATTGAAATTTGTGATTCGAATAGCTCAGATTCCTGCAGAACTATAAGGGGAGCCTTGCATCGGTTTCTTTGAAGCAAAGGTTAAAAGTGTTCTTGCAATCCTTTTTGGTCTTGAAGTGAGAAGATGCTGTCAACTGCGAAGGGTTTGATTTAGTATTACAGTGAGGTCATTTGAGGGACTAATCTACACTCTTGATCTTGCAGTCCTCCAGTAAACTGAATCAAAGTATAAAATAATTCAATTGGTTCAAGAAAATAATTGCTAACAAACGGTTATATGTAAAGTACCATCTGTTAGAGACCTAGCAGCTGGCTATTAAGCATTTGTGAATCATATTTCTACATGATCTGGCTTATATTAGAAACCAACAACAATAATGATAGGAAAATAGAGGGACTAATGGATAATAAGCACTCTCATTGTAGAAATTCACTTAACAAGCAAGAGTAGTCGACAATAGATAAATGGAATCTATCAATTTAAAATCATTATTTTAGGTATTGATTAATTGCCAGTTAACCAATGATGAGAAAACATGGGCTTTCTGAAGGTGGTCCTGGGTGAAGTTGAATTCATAATTAATGATTGATTTCAATATTCCAGCTGAATGTTGAACACTAGAATGCTTAAGATAATTTTCATAGAATCATAGAAGTTACAACATGGAAACAGGCCCTTCGGCCCAACATGTCCATGTCGCCCAGTTTATACCACTAAGCTAGTCCCAATTGCCTGCACTTGGCCCATATCCCTCTATACCCATCTTCCCCATGTAACTGTCCAAATGCTTTTTAAAAGACAAAATTGTACCCGCCTCTACTACTGCCTCTGGCAGCTCGTTCCAGACACTCACCACCCTTTGAGTGAAAAAATTGCCCCTCTGGATCCTTTTGTATCTCTCCCCTCTCACCTTAAATCTGTGCCCCCTCGTTATGTCAAGGAAATAAGAGATGAGAAAACATTCCTTGCTAACCTTAATGACCACTGACCCGCACTCAACTTTTAAAAAGGGGATTCAAATATGGGATTAAATTTTGCAACTGAGAAAAATGTGAAGTAACCCTGGACAAATCCATATGTCGGTGAGGTTCCTGGGTTACTGTCCCTCAACATTTCCTGGTGAATTGCTTTTAGGAAAGATCCAATTATGTTTTTAAGGGGAAAAACATCTCAGCAAAATCTAATCAGAACATTTTCATATTAATACCTACCTCTTCCCAAAATTCATAGCCATTTTGACTATTATATTAAAATTCTATCCTGTTAACAAGGTGTCATGCAAAATCCTAAAGACAGAATTGTCTACAGATAGACTTTGTTTTATTAACAAGCTTCGTGTACAGGAAATTCAGTGCAAAGGAAAAGGAGGAAAGATGGAACACATAAAGTTCAAAAGGATCTTGGGGGGGAGGAGGGAAATAAAAGATGCAACAGAATTTGTTTAACGAGGAACCGTTTTAAAATTATAAACTAATTAGCAGCAGAAAGTAACCTCACCTGTAACCGATCAATAGATGTGCCATTCGCTTTGATCTCAACTGCCATAGCCCCACCGTCCTATTCGCTTCTTTGTTTCTCTGTCATCTTCCATTCATAGGATTACATTGAATTTACAACACAGGAACAGGCCATTCTGCCCAACTGATCTATGCCGGTATTTATGCTCCACACGAGCCTCCAACTCATTTTACTTCATGTAACCCTATCAGCAAATCCTCCTAGGATGTGCTGATAGGGTTAGATGACATATTCGTTTGTCATAGTTTCAGGGTTACAACTGTGCAAAGATAACAGTATCAACTTGTAGCTACCAAAGCTCTGGCCTTGGTCCATTCTCGATTTCCATGCCACCTATGAATGGGACTATACCGCTAGACGAATGCTGTTCCAACTTTCTCAGGCTGGGTCAGATATCTATATCCTTCAAGCCACTCCTGCCTTATTACCTGTAGATGCTGATATACTGGTAAGACTAATAGACTATGGTCAGCTGAGAGAAAAGAAGGACAAAGAATCTGACCAGGAAATGTAATCAATCTCGCCACATTTCACATTTTTTTCATTTTCTTATAATGCAATTTCGAGTGAAATCTGATAAGTGAAGTTGTATGATACAGTATGTGCAGACAATAATCTTTAAGAGGGTTTATTTTTGTTATTTTTTGCCAGCTTTATAAATTCACAGATTAGAACCAAGATGAGAGATCGGGGAAAAAGTAAACATCTTTGACCAGGAGAAGGGTACAACAGTAAAGTAATGTACAGTTTAAAAACCCATGGGAAATGTTAACGCTTGTATCTATATTTGTTTAGAACCATTAAGCACTGTAACTGATTGCTTACATTTCTAACAGATCCTCTTTTACTGCTTCTGGGTAACAATGATCTCCTTCACTTCCTCCTCCCCCTCTACCCCATCCCACTACTTTACTCTGCCGCCATCACTTTTGGTAGCTGATCCATGGCATTTATTTCCTGGAGCATGTTTTCTTTGTTCTTTCCCTCCACGCCACCAGCACCCATCCTCACCCCCTCCAACCTCCGCTGTCTCCCCTCCAGGACTACCCGACATTGACTTTAAAATTCCTGCTCACATCTTCTTTCCAACCACTCTGACATATGGTAACGTGGGTGACCTGATTGCCACCTGTCATGGACTAGCCATGGAGCTGTGGGCTTCCTAAAGGTGCCTTTACATGTGCTGCCTCCAGTAGTTCAGATTGCAGATTTCAGATTCTGTTATGCTGGCTCCCCGCATTTACATTGCTGGAACTGGCTCCTTTTCTACCAGCAACATAATCATACTTGCGACCTCCAGGATATGAGAGCCGATTTTAGCAGGACACCAGCACACAGACGTCGCTCTCTTGTGATCTGAACTGCGGAAGCAGTCAATATCAAAGAGCCTCGAACAGAAAGGCACAGTATCTGTGTCATTGTTTTGTTTCTTGCTTCCCGCCATGTCTCACCTTGGCGGGCCGCAGACTCCACCAGTGGAGCACAGTCCAAAGTGTGAGAACCGCTGCACTTGAAAGGCAATGCCATCATTGGACAGAGACAGTGCCTTAATTATGAATTGCCCTTGCTGATCTGATGAAGGACTTTGTGTTACATTTACATTTAGTACACATGGCAGCAGCATCATTTTGTTAATTTTCCTTCTTGAGCTGATGAAAGGCTTTCACCAGTTCAAAGGTAGTTAGCAAAACAAAACTGTTAACTATGTGACTCACTGCCAGTATAGAGTGTAGCTAACACTGGAATGCACAACTCTCATTGAAAGGTTGCAGCACGGAAGGAGGTCATTCGGCCCATCGAGTCCATGCCGGCTCTATGCTAGAGCAGTCCAGCTAGTCCCACTCCCCCGCCCTATCCCCGTAGCCCTGCAAATTTTTTTCCTTTTAAGTACTTATCCAGTTCCCTTTTGAAGGCCATGATTGAATCTGCCTCCACCATCCCCTCAGGCAGTGCATTCCAGATCCTAACCACTCGCTTGTAAAAAAGTTTTTCCGCATGTCACCTTTGGTTCTTTTGCCAATCACCTTAAATCTCTGTCCTCTGGTTCTTGACCCCTCCACCAATGGGAACAGTTTCTCTCTATCTACTCCGTCTAGACCCCTTACGACCCGGAATACCTCCACCAAATCTCCTCGCAACCGTCTCCGTTCCATTGGAACATGAGTAGGCCATTCTAGATTCTCGAACGGTCCCAGTGGATTGGAATGTAGCAAATGTAACACCGCTATTCAAGAAAGGAGGGAGAGAGAAAACAGGGAACTACAGGCCAGTTAGCCTGACATCAGACGTCAGGAAATGCTGCAATCCATGATTAAGGACGTGGTAACAGCGCATTTAGAAAATCATCATGTGATTAGGCAGAGTCAACATGGATTTATGAAAGGGAAATCGTGTTTGACAAATCTATTAGAGTTTTTTGTGGATGTAACTGGCAAGGTAGATAAAGGGGAACCAGTGGATGTAGTATATTTGGATTTTCAAAATGCATTCTATAAAGTGCCACATAAAAGGTTGTTACACAAGATTAGGGCTCATGGAGTTGGGGGTAATATATTAGCATGGATTGAGGATTGGTTAACGGACAGAAATCAGAGAGTCGGAATAAACGGGTCATTTTCAGGTTGGCAGGCTGTAACTAGTGGGGTGCCGCAAGGATCGGTGCTTGGGCCTCAGCTATTTACAATCTATATTAATGACTTAGATGAAGGGACTGAGTGTAATGTATCCAAGTTTGCTGACGATACAAAGCTGGGTGGGAAAGTAAGCTGTGAGGAGGACACAGAGGGTGATTTTAAGAGGCAAATGTGGGTCCGTTGGGGGCGGGAGGGGCTCCGAAAATTGCAAAAATCCCGTTCGGGTTCGGAAACCGGCTCAAACCCGAGTTTCCCAAGGGCGCGCCTGTGTGCGCGCAGGTGACCCGAAACAGGAAGTCCCGCTGGCAATTAAAGCCGGCGGGATGACAGTTAAAGAGCCAAATGTACCTAATTGAGGTACTTAAGGCACTTTACCTGTGACAGAATAAGTGATTAGAAAGATTTTTAACTTCCCTGGGCAGCTTGCCCACTGCTTCTGATTCACACCTGGTGAAACCAGGCATGAATGGTCGGATCAGGGAAAAAGAAACAAAATAAATTAAATAAAAAACCATACAAGAAAGTTAAAACACAAAATGCACCTACCTTTGAAACCTGCACCGATGTCCCCCTGATTCCCCCCCCCCCCCCCCCCGATCTTCTAGTCCAGCGCCGGATCTTCCATCCCGCCCCCCCCCCCCCACCGCTGGTCTCCTGTTCCTGCCAATCAGGCTAGCTGCCGGGTGCGAAAGCCGGAGAGGACGTTAGCCACTATCAATCAACGTGTGATCGCATCAGAAATGCTAAGTTTGGTTCATGCGGGTTTGCCATGCGCCCAATCGCCCCTCAGCTGCCACCCCGCCTCCCCATTAATATAGGGGCCACAGAGTCTGCAAAGGGATATAGACAGGTTAAGTGAGTGGGCAAGAAGGTAGCAGATGGAGTATAATGTGGGGAAATGTGAGGTTATTCACTTTGGTAGGAAGAATAGAAAAACAGAATATTTTTTAAATGGTGAGAAACTATTAAATGTTGGTGTTCAGAGGGATTTGGGTGTCCTGGTACATGAAACACAGAAAGTTAACATGCAGGTATAGCAAACAAGTAGGAAGGTAAATGGTATGTTGACCTTTATTGCAAGGGGTTTAGAGTACAAAGTAAGGAAATCTTGCTGCAATTGTACAGGGCTTTGGTGAGACCACATCTGGAGTACAGTTTTGGTCTCTTTACCTAAAGAAGGATATACTTGCCTTCGAGGCATTGCAACAAAGGTTCATTAGATTGATTTCTGGGTTGAGAGGGTCCTCCTATGAGGAGAGATTGAGTAGAATGGGCCTATACTCTCTGGAGTTTAGAAGAATGAGAGGTGATCTCATTGAAACATAAACGATTCTGAGGGGGCTTGACAGGGTAGATGCTGAGAAGCTGTTTCCCCTGGCTGGAGAGTCTAGAACTAGGGGGCATATTCTCAGGATAAGGGGTCGGCCATATATGACTGAGATGAGGAAAAATTTCTTCACTCAGATGATTGTGAATCTTTGGAATTCTCTACCCCAGAGGGCTGTGGATGCTCAGCCGTTGAGTATATCGGGATCGGGCGGGAGAATGGTGTTGAGGTTGAAGATCAGCCATGTTCTTATTGAATGGCTGAGCAGGCTCAAGGGGCTGTATGGCCTACTCCTGCTCCTATTTCTTATGTTCTTATGTTCTTATTCAGCCCCATGAGCCTGTTCCACCATTCAATTGGATCACAGCTGATCTGTATCTTAATTCCATCTACTCGCCTTGGTTCCATAATCCTTAATACCCTTGTCTAAGAAAAATCTATCAATCTCAGTTTTGAAATTTTCAGCTGACTTAGCCTCAACAGCTTTTTGGGAGAGAGAATTCCAGATTTTCACTACCCTTTGTGTGATGAAGTGCTTCCTGACTTCACCCCTGAACGGCCTAGCTCATTTTTAAGGTTATGCCCTCTTGTTCTGGACACCCCAAACCAGAGGAAATAATTTCTATCTACCTTATCAACTCCTTTAATTGTAAATACCTCAATTAGATCACCTCTTAATCTTCTATATTCAAGAGAATACAAGCCTCGTCTATGCAACCTGTCCTCATAATTTAACCCTTTTAGCCCCGGTATCATTCTGGTGATCTCATATAAATCTTAGGTTTTCAATCTAAGTACTGAAATTCCAAATTCAGTACTTTCCCCCTATTATGTTTTTTTTACGACATGACAGAACTGTAACTTCCTTTCACACATTCTTAAACCGCCCAGAAATCTGAAACTTCTTGTTGTTTTGTGCTGAGAATTTGGCCCGGAGATGTCTGGAAGGCTAAAGACAAAATGATCATATTTTACACGTGAGTTAGTGAGTAGTTCAGAAGAAATCTACGTTTTATTTTACCCATTTTTTCTTTTCAACTTCCAGCCAGAAAACCTTTCTGGTGATATTTCCAAATCTTCCCCTTGGCTATACTCCATAAGCGCAAGGAAAACCAGGAGCAAAATGTTGAAACTTTGATTGGACTGTGGAGTTGTGGAATGCTGCATGAGTTCATCATCAAGGCCTTAATAACACTGAAACTTTTTGGTCACTTTTCGTGATGTGTTTTTACCCCTTTTTTTTGGAGGGGTCTGAATTCTCACTGAACATGGACAAATCACGTGGTGATGTTCACTCCTGCTAGCGCACTACTTTTTACTTGTGTCTACTTTTCATGAAGAATAGCGAGAAGAGAGCGGCCTACATTTTCCTATGAGCGCACAAAGAAAAAGATGTCAACTAATGAACTGTTTTACCCTCCTCCCATGGTTTCAAATGGTTAGAATTTTCCTCACCCAGCTCCGGTGCAATCTAAACCGAGGTATTGAACAAGGGTGCCAGGAGAACATGAGTTCAAATCTCACCATGGCAGTTTGAGAATTTGAATTCAGTTTTAAAAAAAAAATCTGGAAATAAGAAGTTGAGATCTGTTAAAGTGACCATGAAGCTGTTGGATTTTCATACGAACCCAACTGGATCACGAATGTCCTTTAGGGAAGGAAACCTGCCGTCCTTATCTGGTCTGGCCTCCGCGTGACTCCAGTCCCACACCAACATGGTTGACTCTTAACTGCCCTCTGAGGTGACCGAGGAAGCCAGTCAATCGGCTCACAGCCACCTTCTCAGAGCAGTTTGAGAATTTGAATTCAGTTTAAAAATAAATCTGGAAATAAGAAGTTGATCTCTGATGGGCGATAAATGCCAGCCCACATCTCGAGAATGAATATAAAAAAAACCAAAGTGGTGTCTCAGTTGTCTGAAGAAAATATACGCATTTGCCCTTTTCTCAGAGAATCTCTGCAGCCTTTTTGATCATTTATTGATGGAAAATAAATCCTGTTGTAATAGCTGCTTGTAGATCCATTATTGGGTCAGGGCTCGGGTAAATTATGGGTTTGCCTCTGGAGATGAGAGGCATTGCGTGATAATGAACAGTGTGAAGAAAAATGAAAAAAGTGCAGCTGGCTAACACTCAATGGTGCCCATCATGTAATGTCTTCCAGAATCTGAAAGTACGATTGTATAATAAACAATACTGTGGTTCATTCAGTCGTGTAATTATCATCCTAAGTCCCTTGTTTTTGCATTCATATTCAATTATTCTAACGATGTCTATGGTTAAAATTTGTGGATTGGATCAGGAGTTCGCTAATTTAATTAGACTTGAATGAGCATGCGGTTTCTGTCGCCTGAACCTTGACTTCATTTCACTAACCGTGTTTAATACAAGTGCAAAGCTCGAAACAATATACCACAGGAGGTCTCCATTCAATCAAGTGTGTCATCCAGTTCTGTGTGTCACTGGTGTCCAATTAAAAAAAAACAATTTTCAAGTCTGAGTTTTTCTGTAAGAAAATACAGAAATTTACATTTTAAGCGAACCTTCTAATCACTTGAGATGTGAAAACTGGGCTATGTAATTGGGTGTTTAAACTATGCAGTCAATCAGTCCATCCTTTTTTAAAATCAAAATGTTTTCTCTCGTTTTGGAGAATTTGAAGTCTCAAATATATGAGTGTGCTGGATAATTCTGATCGTGTTATAATCTGCAAGGGTTATTAGCTGTGCAGTTGGCAGTTTTTTCTTGTTGCCTTTAGGTTTATGTCCCAAGCGATTAAAGCAGAAGCACTGACAATAGCTTCATGGATCTTCACTGAAGTGTGGAGGCTTTCCGGAGCTCAGACTTCTTTCTGGTGAAGTGTGGCTTGGTTTGAAAGAACACAAGGCGGCTCTTTGACTGTAACCTGTTCTTTCATTGTAAACGTGAGCACATGGGGGAAAGTTGGTTGCTGTTTTTCGCTGCTGGCATACATTTACAGCACGCTGCGTAGAGAAGGGCTGTGCGCTAGATGAAGGCTTGCAACGAAAGATATGGTGGAATTTTTGGTGTTCTTAGTCTGGCTTTGGACTAAATAAAATTCAAACTTGCATATCATTCTGATGGCTTGTATAGCAACATTCTTTTATTATGATTCACATTCTCATAAATGATCACCGCTTGTGAGAACACACAACTTGTTTATTCCAAACTGGTGTTGAATTATTCCTCAAGCCCATATAGCAGAAATGACCCAGTCATATGTCAAATAGCATTCAACAATAGACTGCTCATCTGGAGCAATGATCAATGAAATGCCATAATAAGTAACAGTAGAGTTGACCATTGGACTTTATCCGATTTATTACCAGTAAAAGGGAATTCATGAGCCAAAACAAGAACATACTGACCCAGTCCCATTGGGTTAAATGGCCTCCTCCTGGGTTATAATTTCTACAAGTCCATGAATAAGTAATCTCAGTTCAGTTGCTACATTTACTGTGCAGAATAACATTTTCAAAACTTCTGATTTGCCATTGTCCTCTGATCCATTGATGGACAGATGAAGGTCAAGGCGGATGATTCCAAGTACATTGATTTTTGTATTCTTGGCGTAATTCCCAATAGCACACCTGGGATGAATAGGTGTCTCGTTGCATTCCCAATATTAAGCAGTCTTTACTGATGATGCTGCTGAACCTTATTTGGTGCAAGTTTCCTTTGGTAATACAAGAGTTGCTGAGTCACTTGTTTATATCAAAGGGTAATTAACTTAAATACATGTGAGGCAGTCTGGCTTTTAGAAAGAGGACTCTGTCCAAGCAGTCAAGCAACAAAAGGCTGCAAAAGACAGCAGACTGCAGGGAAAAGAAGTTCTGCCCTGGCCTTTCGGACAGAATGCAGAGGAGTTAGTCAGCATACGTCAAGTGAGATGACCCACTGAATTGGGGTAGCATAGTATGTTCATTATTTTTATATTTTGTGGTGATAGGTAGTATTGATTGAACTCAGTGAATCTGATCTTAACTTGCTCTGTCCCTTGCTTTGAAAAAATGATTCAAACTAACCCCATCTAATGTTAACTCTTATCTGCCTTCAGAGAGATTGAAGAAATACATGTACAATAGACACACATAGCCAGTTCAGGTCACAAGGGAGCTCCATTGTTACCACCTCCCCTGCTCTCTGAATTGCATAAGTAGATAGAGAACTGTATAAGTCAACTCCTATGAAAGTAAGATGCTCAGACCATTTATGTCAGTGAATGACGCCACTGAACCCGAGAAGGTATCTGGAACCAAATTTGCAACAATGAAAGACTTCTGATAAGGTTACTTGAAGCAACACTAAGATTGATACCAGAAGATATCCTGACAGAAGTCTTTGCTTTGGCAGAAATCCCGGAGCATCTTGGTTGGTGCCATGGATGAAGGTGCTCTGGGGTTCCGCCAACACAAAGACTTCTGCCAGGATGTCTTCTGGTAGTAACCGTGTTGTTGATTTCCGGGCCATGTCACTTGCACGACTCATGCCCATTGCACGAGCCGTGGCGTTGTACGAGGGTTGGCTCCAGGTTAGGCAGCTAGAGAGTCTGATCAATTTGTTTAGTAAATACTGGGCCAGATTTTGTTGTAGCAAGCAATTAACGACATCTGCCGTTAGTTAGATTTGCCCCTTGCACCCTTCAGCTCAAAAAATCTTTTGCCCACAAAGTTGCTGAAAGTGCGAGCTGATAACGACGCAGCGAGGGAAACAGGGCATCTGGGACCAGAGTGAACAGGGCAAGCAACAGGGTATCTCCTTCACCAATGAAATTTAAGCATTGGGAAATAAACAGCGGAGGGACTGAGAAGGGGCAGTGAATTGAAGAGGGTGAATTTAACGTCAAATCAGGTAAAGAAAGAGAAGGAAATAAAGATTGGATTAAGAGAGAGAGAAAAAAGTGACAGAAAGGAAAAGTACGGAAAATAAAATTAATATTTGACAGTAAATTTTTGGTGCCAGAGAGGTTGATTGGCAGTCATCGCATCGTTAAGCGGGTACTTGTGTTTTATAATTACTTGCCCTAAATATCTGCGGTAGGTTTAGTTTGTATTTACCGCACAAATACAGCAACTTCATGATATTCAATTCCTGTCAATGGTGAGGCAGACACCGAAATGACCTTTTCTCAAAGCTAACGGCGGACAGGCGCAACTCGGACGGTAACTTTTGGATATGCGCATTTAACCGCACATCTGCTCCTCGCCTGAAGTCGCTGTACCATTTACGCATAAATAACGGCGAACGCCATGAGCCTCATTGTTATTTTGACAGCAAAATCTGGCCCAATATAAATTTGGTGGGGTTGTGGAGTTAAATTGATCACCCAGCGATCGAATCAACTGCTTGCAGGCCCCTTAAAATTCAAATCCCCCGTCCAATCGCCATACTGACATTGCACACTGGAATGCACAGATGTTCCCGGTGCCTAGCATTTCAATAGTGCAGATGATAGAAAGTACATTGGATAATCTACTTATGTCATTTGCTTAGCATCATAATAAATGCCCTCCACCCACCATATGGAGCCAGACATATTACGTAGCCCTCCGTCACACTGGGGGAAGTAGAGCAACTCCTGAACATTAATCTGCCACACTCCACTGCATTTACACTAGAGAGCCGGCGTGCGTCCAGCTGAAAGTGCAGGCTCCTTTAGACCATGCCTATTCCTGTCGATCTCTGGAATGCCTTTGCGCTGACAGCAAGTGCCACAACCCTTACTGTGCAAACTGACTGGGCGGAGTTACTCAGTCTGGCGATATGCGAGCTGAATTAACGTCGATAGACACAATCATTAAAAGCTGAGGTGCTTCAGCGACCTTGTTATTTTAATTGCGGACGTTCATTTGTCTCTGTCACACAGTTGGGCTCAAAAGCTTCGCCGAGCCAGCACTCCCGATGGTGATGGTAGGGCTCAGAAATATAGGAGAGAAAGATAAAGGATGTGAAAAATAATCACGTTAAAATGCTTTTTTTTTAAAAGGCTTATTGATGGTCAGCCCACGTCTTCAGAATAAAAAAAATGTGCACAGGAAGCTCTTTGGAAAAGTGATGTGCTTTGAATAGGAATGAAACCGAAGGATGATTTACATGTCTGCCACAATAATGACCTTGGGGAACAGTGGTAATCCAGGTCCTCTTTAATCTTGCACGTTATATGGGCATACCTGTGAATTCTCCTGCATCCAAATGCAACCTCATTTAATAAAGTGGTATTGTTAATTCTAATACGGATACCATTGATCCCAAACATTGGGTAATGATTCCTTTATAGGGAATAGATTTTCAGGCCTCAGTGTATTTGGAATCAACATGAGTTATTTTTGCTTAGCAGGGACTATGATTCAATATTCATCATCCCAATTAACAAATGGCAGCTGCAGTGCTATAAAACACTTAAATACAAGATAATCGGAATACAAGTATGGAAGTAGAAAAGTATATTGAAACCATCCAATTTGCTTCTTCCAGTACTGTACAATTTGCATGATTATGGCATCTGTCCGACCTAGTTAATTAGCACAGGCAAAGGTTTTGGGAAAAGGTCTGAGATTTTTTCCCTGCCTTCGCCCAAAGATAATGCTTTTGTGGAATCATGAGAACTATCACGCTGACTCTGTAATGGGCACTTTTGGAGAGGAGTGCTGCTCGTAGGGATTGCTGGCTTGGGAAACCACTGATCGCTGAGATCACTGCTGAGGAAACCGCAGGCCCACTGTTCAGGATTTTCCATCTGTCAATTCAAATGGGTGGAAAATAGAGATCTGCAGGCCTCTGATTTCCCAATCAGCACCCTCAGTGAGCTGGAGAATCATCTGTATGTCCATTCGTAAAAACCACCGTTGTGTTTGGAAATCAGGGGCGCTATATTGGGCAATGTAGCGCCCATTGTTTCAGCGCTATGCGGCCCCCTGAAGCGCCAAGATGGCGTCTTGACTGCATAGGCACGTTTCCAGCGTGACGTGCGCCGGATGCCCCCCATCATGGTATAGGAGTTAGCGCAGGCACAGGTAACGAACGCCGAAAGCATGTAAAGTAGAGAAAATGGATACAACCAGTGTGCAATGCTGATTTAAAGTGACAGACACCATTTTGGCACTTAACGCTCAACTCAACGCACAGTCTTAACCCCGACCATCTGAACATGTCTTAGAGTGCCAGGAGGACCCCCACCAGCGCTATTTAAAGGGGCCATGCAGGATTTACAGGTTAGTGGCTGGATTATTGCTTTTGGCTGCCGAGACATTTGTAACTGTTTTCGGAGGTCTCCTATACTTGAATACTAGGACTAGGGGACATAGCCTAACATTTAGAGCCAGGACGTGCAGGAGTGAAGTTAGGAAACACTGCTACACGCAAAGGGTGGGAGAAGTTTGGAACGCTCTTCTGCAAATGGCAGTTGATGCTAGCTCACTTGTGAATTCTAAATCTGAGATTGAGTATTAAGGGATTTGGGGCTAAGGCAGGTATATGCAGTTAGGTCACAGGTCCACCATGATCTCATTGAATAGCGGATCAGGCTTGAGGGGCTAAATACCACTGCCACTTGCTGCCTCCTGATATGTGCCACCTTCTGCAAGAAAGTGGGACGTGTCTGGGTGATGTGCCTGCCATGGTTGAACAGCTGCCAGTGTGTTTGGCCTGTGAGTTGAGGGTGAGCGGCTTGCAACAGTGGTAATGTGTAAGGGTGAGAGGAAGCGTCTGATTGGAAGTGTTGAGTACTGATTGAAAGAGTTTGTTGGCATGTGGGTGATGGGGGTGTAGTGCATGGAGCAGTGGATGCGGCTAGTGGTGCAGTTGGTAAGAGATGCCACTTGACAGTTGACCCCACCTCACCTTGACCACTCATGTCAAAGCATTGAACTGATTCCTGCACAGCATCCATGTTCACAATGCTGTGCGCCTGGCATTGACTTCATCCCCCGCAGCCTCCCACTGCCTTTTGGGTATATATCTGGAGGGCCTCTTGCCCAATGCCCACCCTCCGGATATAGGATGTCCCTCCTTCTGTCCACCTCTTATATCAAGGCCTCTCGTAAATTAGCAGAAAACCTTGGTGCACGCACTCTCGCAGGGCTGGTGCAAACTCAGATTGGCAGATTGATGAGGTCAGGTATGCAGATTGGAGGATGTGGGATTTAGTAGTGCTCAACCTTTATTCAATCCTTTAACATAACTCATCAGTTTGTAATCATAGGGACGGGAGCTGCATCTGTGTTTTGCATGTACGATGTCTGATCTTTGTTCAGACTCCGTGCAGACTGTTATTTTCAGCAAATAACAGTTACCAGCTACCTTCAAGAGATTTTTTAAAAAGACAGCCTGCCTTTAAGAGCGTGGAATGCCCCCTGCTGGTGGAAAGTGCAAATTGCATGGAATCCTCGTTCAATGCTGATTTGGAACTCTGCTTGCAGGTGAGTCCTCAGGCCTGACGAAAGTTTCGTCCTGCCTGCGCAGGGGCCATTGGACACGGGGTCATAGCGGATCGTGCTACCCCCATCCAATAACAGGCCCTATCCAATTTTTTCCCCCCAGGTGTTTATATATACACTGATCGACTTCATTTATAAGACCCATGCAGCCAGCAAAGAAAATAAATGTTCATTCTAAGCCCCATTCCTCCAGAGATGACTAGGCCATGTGCAAACAGAATATATTTTAGCATAGGGTAAGGCTATTTGAGAAATGAACTGGGTGAATTGATGCATTTCCCTACAGAGCCTCTGTATTGTATGTTCTCTCGCTTTATTTGACTTTAATGATGTTTTTATTTGATTTTAGAGAACAGAATTATCTATCCCCATAAAAAGAGGGAGAGTGACTTTAATATCGTCTGCGATCTGAAAAAGATTGTTTCTGATTTCATTGTTTTTCGATCACAGGGAATACTATATCTGTATTTCAGCGAGTTGTTGTGGAACGTATTGAAGAATTTTGGTAATGTAACCTGAATAACACTAGAACATTACCTATTTCAAAGACTAATTCCTCCAAACTTTACCTAGAAATAACGGCAAAGAGGTTTGCATCCAGTCAGTGCAAGTCAAAAAGCTGACGTGCCAATTTCTACTTTAAACAGAATGCAAGGAGTCCCTTGAGATCCAGTGTTGGTTATCCTGCCTCTTCTCATGGCTGGCACTGCTGTTGACATGGCATCGGGTTGCTGGTCCTGTGTGCGATCCCATGGTATTTTTTTGGCGGTGCAGGACCAATTAAGTTCTTGAAGTTCTGGGATAATTCACCAATGTGAGAGCGCAACTGTGTGTGGGTGGGAGGTGCAATAGTGAGACAGGAACATAGCATGTGAGTGTTTGATGGTGGGAGAGCGAATAAGAGATGCTAATTGGGATTAAATGTCTAATCTATATTTAATGTTTGCTTTTAGCTGCTGTTTGAATTGTCGTTTGTCATGCCTTTAATATAAACAGGTAAACTGGTTGCTGTGTCTATTGGCACTCTTTGTTCAGACTAAAATGGTAGGATAAGAGGCAGCTGTTCGACTCCTTTTTATAACGCTTGCATTGGTTTGCATTTTATTTCTAAATAGCATTCTGGAAAACACTGTGTAGAGATAATTACTGTGTATCATCAAGCAGAACATTGTTCACTGTAACAGTACAGGAATATGGCCCATTTCGATGACAGTTCACAAAGCTCAATACAAATGAAGGGAAGTCATGCAGCCCATCTTGGTCATTCCATAGACCTCCTAATTACAACATCTCACTGTCTCTAGAATAATTTCAAAGATTCTACCCTCATTATTTTACCCAGAGGACCAATCCTGGTTTTGGTCACATTTTGTGTGAAGAAGTACTTTCTCATATCAGTTCCAAGCCTACCATTAATACCAGTCTTCTTGTCCTGGGTTTACTTTCTCTCTTCCAACAGGCACCAATCCAGTGGAACATGCCCCATTCATGCACTCCCCAATAATACACTTCGTAGGTTTCGTCCAATCTCATGTCGGACTCTCCTGTATGTACTGTTCATGCCTGGGATCCATTTTAAGGAACTGTCTTGGCCATCACCGACCACTTTGTATCCCTCACTAACCGCATTCCCCTACCCCCTTTCAATCCAACTTCCTTCTATGTCCACTCCTGGATAAAACCCTTCCTCCAAGTCACTTATAACTGCACTTTGAAATTCCCAACTGTTTAACCTTTGACTCTCCATTCAGCACAATACTTCTGCAGCCATCAATTTGCTCAACAACTCCCTCACGTCCACTTAGCAAAATCTTTACTTTCTTCCATCCCAGTCATTTCCCTTGGTATTGGCTGCATCCACAAGACTAAGGGGCACGGATTTGAGTGCATCTGGCACACAACTGATTTAGCCATCCATTACCAACAACAACAACTTGCATTTATATAGCGCCTTTAACGTAGTATAACTTCCCAAGGTGCTTCAAAGGAGTGATTATCAAACTAAATTTGATACCGAGCCACATAAGGAGATTAAGACAGGTGACCAACAGCTTGGTCAAAGAGATAGGTTTTAAGGAGGAGAGAGAGGTAGAGAGATAGAGAGGTTTGGGGAGGGAATTCCAGAACTTAGGGCTAAGGCAGCAGAAGGCACAGCCACCAATAGTGGGGCGATGGAGTGCTGAGCTCTCGAAGGGTTGTAGGGCTGGAGGAATTTACAGACATAGGGAGGATACCACATCAAGCACTATTGGGTCTCACTCTTCTCTGCCAAAATCACCCACTACTCCAGGATCATCCAGGAGGGCAAAGATTACCCCTGGCTTTCTTTCTCCACTTCAAACAGTCTCCTTCAATCTCTCCCCTTGCCCCCTCCACACTCACCTCCAACAACAAGTCCGAGGAGTTCATGGATTTCTTTCACAAAGAATGAGACCATTTGTTCAGCTGCGTTTGCTGCTTCCCCTCTCCCCTTACCTTTGCCCACTAAGCCGAACCTCCCCTTCCTTTTCCTCTCCAAGGTTTTTGAACTTGTTATCTCCTCCCAAATCCGTGTCCATCTTTCGTGCAACTCCCTGTTTAAACCTCTTCAATCAGATTTCCACCCCTGTCACAGCACCGAAATGGCCCAACCAAAATCATAGGCCTCGATATTAACCATCCAAGCAGAGCATCTCCAGCAATAGCTTCCCTTTCCACCTCCACACCATTATCTCCAGAATCCCCCAAGGATCTATCCTTGGCCCTTTCCTCTTCCAAATCTACATGCTGCCTCTTGGCGACATGGGGTCAGCTTCCACATGTACACTGGCAGGTGGAGAGCTCTATCCCACAATCACCTCTCTTGACCCCCTCTACTGCCTTGGCGTAGTCAGACTGCTTGTCCAACATCCAGTCTTGGATGAGTCGCAGTTTCTTCCAGTTAAACTTTGTCTTCACCACCAGCAACCACCCCCCGCCCCTCCCTGACCCCGGCACAAACTCTGTACCCTTGCCATTGATTCTGGCCTCTATCGCAAGCTGAACCATACTGTTCACAACCTTCATGTCCTAGTTGACTTTGAGCTGAGCTTCTGACCCCATTTCTGGCTACTTTTACTCCTGTAACACCATCTGCCCTCACCCCTAACTCAGATCATCTGCTGCTGAAACCCTCACCTACAACTTTGTCACCTCTGGACTCATCTATTCCAGTGCTCTCCTGGCTGGGATCCCATCCTCCACCTTATGTAAACTGCATCTCATCTAAAGTTCTGCTGCCTGTGTTCTATCCCACACCAAGTCTCCTCAACCATCGCCCCTGTTCTTGGTGACCTACATTGGCTCCCGGTCCCCCAATGCCTAGAATTTTAAATTCTCATGGTCATGTTTAAATCTCTTCACATCCTCACCCCTCCTTATTTCTGTAACCCCCTCCAGCTCTACAACTTCCTCCCTTTCTCCCCCCCCCCCCCACCCTCCAAACAGACTCTTCAATCCTCCGACTCTGGTTTCTTGTGCATCCCTTTTCCCATCGCTTGGTGATTGGTGGTCGTGCCTTTGGCCCTCCAAGCCCTGCAATTTCGTCCCTAAATCTCTCTGCCTCTCCACCTGCCTCTCCTCCTTTATGACCCTGCTTTAAAACTCAACTCTTTCACCAGTATATCCTTCTTTGGCTCAGCGTCTATTTATTTCACTATGCCTTTGTGAAGCACTGTACAAGGTTTTTCTATGTTAAAAGTGCTATAAAAATGCATGTGGTTGTTGTTGAGTCATTTGAGCTAGTCAAGGACCTCTATCTTGGAGATATTGATCTTGTTGCATTTAGTTGAAGAACCTCTTGTGATGGGTGGCATTGCTAGATTCTTAGGGAATACTTTCAGGTATTGATCATCTGGTTTGCGAACAATTTTTAGTTCATCCTCAGTTTTAGAACCCCTCCCCTCCCATTTGCATCCTTAAGGTATCTTGTATATTGTTCTCAGTGGTTTTCCTCCCCTTTCTCCCTACAAAGAATCGAAAGAAAGAACTTGCATTTATATAGCGT
Source organism: Heptranchias perlo (assembly GCF_035084215.1). Classification (NCBI taxonomy): domain Eukaryota; kingdom Metazoa; phylum Chordata; class Chondrichthyes; order Hexanchiformes; family Hexanchidae; genus Heptranchias; species Heptranchias perlo. Next base: position 52,091,234 of record NC_090336.1, on the reverse strand, counting down.
CTTTCACGACTTCAAGGCATCTCAAAGTGCTTTACAGCCAATTAAGTACTTTTGAAATGTAGTCACTGTTGTAATGTAGGAAACATGGCGGCCAATTTGCGCACAGCAAGGACCCACAAACAGCAATGAAATTAATGACCAGATCATCTGTTGTTAGTGATGTTGGTTGAGGGATAAATGTTGGCCAGGACACTGGGAGAATTCACCTGCTTATCTTCGAATAGGGCCGTGGGACCTTTTACGTTCTCCTCAGAGGGCAGCCGAGGCCTCGGGTTTAACGTCTCATCCAAAAGATACTCCCTCAATACTGCACTGAGATATCAACTTAGGTTATGTGCTCAGGTGTCTGGAGTGGGACTTGAACCCACAACCTTCTGACTCAGAGGCGAACGTGCTGCCACTGAGCCATGTCTAACACTTTAAAAAAAAATTATATGGTGATTACCTGAAATAAACTGAAATTGTTCTGGATCTGTGGAACATAAATATTAGAAAGGAAGAACTTGCATTTATAGAACACCTTACCACCTACTCAGGATGAGCGAAAGTACTTCACAGCCAATGGATTACTCTTTGAAGTGCAGTCTCTGTTATTATGAAGGCGAATGCAGCAGCCAATTTGTGTACGGCGAGGACCCACAAACAGCAAATAAGACAAATGAATAGTGAGGGTTTTTTTGGTAATGTTGGCTGAGAAGAAAATGTCAGCTGGAACACTGGGTGAACGTCCTGCTTTTTTTCAAATTGGGTTTGTGGGATCATCTGCACTTATCTCAAAAGTCAGATGGGGCCTTGGTTATCTTCTCATCTGAAAGATGGCACCCCTGAAACAATGCAGCACTTCCGTAGTACCACACTACAATGTCCACCGAGATTGCAGGCTCAAGTCTTGAACCCTCAACCCTTTGACCGGGGTGAGGGTGCTAACAACTGTGCTGAGCTGACAGCTTGGGTAACACATGAGTCCCCTGCTTCTATAAGTACTTGGCCATCTGCAGTTTGCTCTGCTCCTGCAGGAAAAGGGGAGCTGCAAGCTGCATCCTGAATTCTGACTGGAAAGGATGTGCTAACGTAATAGTCTGCCATTTGCTTGTTAAAAAGTAGACTTTTTGCTGTAGTGTGAAAAACAATTTAAAAAAACATGTGAATAAACTGCAATTGAGATTGCTTTTTCACATCAGTGCACAGAAAATGATGCGTCATTACATTGTAAAACCCTTTCCCGTCTTAGCCAATAGTCCCTTCTTGTAGAAGCATCATTGCCCATGGACTGGATCCTTTACTTCAATTGATGAATCTTGTATTAGTCTTAGAAATTGCACAGGATTTAGGCTGAAGCGAAGCCATAGTGGCAGTGACAGAAGCTCATTTGTTTACTAGATGAATCCTGAAAAGATGCACAAAGCTGTCCTCCAGTGTTCTCTCTTCCTCTCCTTATGGTACTGGCTCTTGCTGAGCTCATGGGCGTGGCAACCCAAGTTGACCTTCTTTTTGTAAGAATCTAGACTATTGGTGTCAACAGGCTGTTTAACCATGGAAGAGACATGAAGGATTCCCGTGAAGCTGATCTCACCTGATGCCCACGCACATACATTCCAGGAGAGGTCATGGAATAGAAGTAGCCAGTGTGAATCCTGGATGATTTTCCCCAAGAGTACTGATCCCAATTGTACCACTCGTACCACTGCCGCAGCTCAAATCACCGAGCTCAGCACAGGCCAGCGACCAGATCTCAGATCAGCACAGTAAGCAAAGTGCTCCTAATATACAAGAAGAGATCTCCAAGCGATAACAGGCTGGAAGAAAATGATAGGTAATGAACAGGAGGAAAACAGATCAGAAGGATAGAATTGGGTGGAACAGTTCAAGAGAAGGCACAGTCAAGAGAAATGTTTTTAAGGAGACGGGGAGGTGGTAAGGCAGAGGGATTGGGTCGGGGTCGGGGTGAGGGCGGGGGGGGGCGGGTTTCGTATGAGTTCCAGAGGGTAGGGCAATTTTGGGTAAGATAAAAGCAGCCATTAATAGTGGATCAGAGGAAGGAGGGAACAAGGAGTAAATTGATGTCAGCATGTCTGGCTGGAGGAGATTATTACATAGAATTAAATGGAATTTACAACACAGAAACAGGCCATTCAGCCCAACTGGTCGATGCCGGTGTTTATGCTTCACACGAGCCTCCAACCACCCTACTTCTGCATCTCCTTCTATTCCTTTCCCCCTTATGTTTTTTATCTAGCTTAAATTTGCCTCAACTACTCCATGTAGCAAGTTCCACATTCTAATCACTCTCTGTTGCAGTAGCATGGGGTGAGGTCACAAAGCGGTTTGAAAGTAGTGAGTGCAAAGTGCGAGGGTACTTGAAATCAATTTGTTGAGACACCGCCAATGAAGTTTGATGAGGGTGAAGGTGTGGGACTTTATGCTGATGAGGATGGGGGCTGTGGCATGTTGAATGAGTTGTAAATTGTGAAGGATGGACAATTGTAAACAAATTTACAACACCAAGTTATAGTCCAACAATTTTATTTGAAATTCACAAGCTTTCGGAGGCTTCCTCCTTCCTCAGGTGAATGTGGAAATGAAATCCTCGAACCCTTCGCATTTATAAATCACAGAACAATACCTGGTGATTACAGATAGTCTTTCCAACTGCCCGTTGCCAAGGCAATCACAGTGTGCAGACAGAGAGGTGTTACCTACAGGGCCACCAAATGTACAAAAACAGAGAGAGAGAGGCAGAAACATAGAAACATCCGGAAGGAAGAGAAAGACAGCAAATGACCCGTTATATTAAAAACAGATAACTTTTGTTCGCTGGTGGGGTTACGTGTAGCGTGACATGAACCCAAGATCCTGGTTGAGGCCGTCCTCATGGGTACGGAACTTAGCTATCAATTTCTGCTCGACGATTTTGCGTTGTCGTGTGTCTCGAAGGCCGCCTTGGAGTACGCTTACCCGAAGGTCGGTGGCTGAACGTCCTTGACTGCTGAAGTGTTCCCCGACTGGGAGGGAACCCTCCTGTCTGGCGATTGTTGTGCGGTGTCCGTTCATCCGTTGTCGCAGCGTCTGCATGGTCTCGCCAATGTACCATGCTCTGGGGCATCCTTTCCTGCAACGTATGAGGTAGACAACATTGGCCGAGTCACAGGAGTATGAACCATGCACCTGGTGGGTGGTGTCTTCTCGTGTGATGGTGGTATCTGTGTCGATGATCTGGCATGTCTTGCAGAGGTTACCGTGGCAGGGTTGTGTGGTGTCGTGGACGCTGTTCTCCTGAAAGCTGGGTAATTTGCTGCGAACGATGGTCTGTTTGAGGTTGGGTGGCTGTTTAAAGGCGAGTAGTGGAGGTGTGGGGATGGCCATAGCGAGGTGTTCGTCATCATTGATGACATGTTGAAGGCTGCGGAGAACATGGCGTAGTTTCTCCGCTCCGGAGAAGTACTGGATGACGAAGGGTACTCTGTTGGTTGCGTCCCGTGTTAGACTTCTGAGGAGGTCTATGCGATTTTTCGCTGTGGCCCGTCGGAACTGTCGATCGATGAGTCGAGCGTCATATCCCGTTCTTACTAGGGCGTCTTTCAGCGTCTGTAGGTGTCCGTCGCGTTCCTCCTCGTCTGAGCAGACCCTGTGTATTCGCAGGGCCTGTCCATAGGGAATGGCCTCTTTGACGTGGTTAGGGTGGAAGCTGGAAAAGTGGAGCATCGTGAGGTTGTCCGTGGGATTGCGGTAGAGTGAGGTGCTGAGGTGCCCGTCTTTGATGGAGATTCGTGTGTCCAAGAAAGAAACTGATTCTGAGGAGTAGTCCATGGTGAGCTTGATGGTGGGATGGAACTTGTTGATGTTATCGTGTAGTGCACCTTAAATAACCAGTTCTTTACCCAAACACACGGAACAGCCATGGGGACCAAATTCGCACCACAATACGCCAACGTTTTCATGCACAAGTTCCAGCAGGACTTCTTCACTGCACAGGACCTCCAACCAACGCTATACACCAGATACATCGACGACATTTTCTTTCTATGGACCCACGGCGATGAATCACTAAAGAGACTACACGATAACATCAACAAGTTCCATCCCACCATCAAGCTCACCATGGACTACTCCTCAGAATCAGTTTCTTTCTTGGACACACGAATCTCCATCAAAGACGGGCACCTCAGCACCTCACTCTACCGCAAGCCCACGGACAACCTCACGATGCTCCACTTCTCCAGCTTCCACCCTAACCACGTCAAAGAGGCCATTCCCTATGGACAGGCCTTTCGAATACACAGGGTCTGCTCAGACGAGGAGGAATGCGATGGACACCTACAGACACTGAAAGACGCCCTAGTAAGAACGGGATATGACGCTCGACTCATCGATCGACAGTTCCGACGGGCCACAGCGAAAAATCGCATAGACCTCCTCAGAAGACTAACACGGGATGCAATCAACAGAGTACCCTTCGTCGTCCAGTACTTCCCCGGAGCGGAGAAACTACGCCATGTTCTCTGCAGCCTTCAACATGTCATCAATGACAACGAACACCTCGCTATGGCCATCCCCACACCTCCACTACTCGCCTTTAAACAGCCACCCAACCTCAAACAGACTATCGTTCGCAGCAAATTACCCAGCTTTCAGGAGAACAGCGTCCACGACACCACACAACCCTGCCACGGTAACCTCTGCAAGACATGCCAGATCATCGACACAGATACCACCATCACACGAGAGGACACCACCCACCAGGTGCATGGTTCATACTCCTGTTACTCGGCCAACGTTGTCTACCTCATACGTTGCAGGAAAGGATGCCCCAGAGCATGGTACATTGGCAAGACCATGCAGACGCTGCGACAACGGATGAACGGACACCGCGCAACAATCGCCAGACAGGAGGGTTCCCTCCCAGTCGGGGAACACTTCAGCAGTCAAGGACGTTCAGCCACCGACCTTCGGGTAAGCGTACTCCAAGGCGGCCTTCGAGACACACGACAACGCAAAATCGTCGAGCAGAAATTGATAGCCAAGTTCCGCATCCATGAGGACGGCCTCAACCGGGATTTTGGGTTCATGTCACGCTACACGTAACCCCACCAGCGAACAAAAGTTATCTGTTTTTAATATAACGGGTCATTTGCTGTCTTTCTCTTCCTTCCGGATGTTTCTATGTTTCTGCCTCTCTCTCTCTGTTTTTGTATATTTGGTGGCCCTGTAGGTAACACATCTCTGTCTGCACGCTGTGATTGCCTTGGCAACGGGCAGTTGGGAAAGACTATCTGTAATCACCAGGTATTGTTCTGTGATTTATAAATGCGAAGGGTTCGAGGATTTCATTTCCACATTCACCTGAGGAAGGAGGAAGCCTCCGAAAGCTTGTGAATTTCAAATAAAATTGTTGGACTATAACTTGGTGTTGTAAAATTGTTTACAATTGTCAACCCCCGTCCATCACCGGCATCTCCACATCGTGAAGGTTGGAGATATAATAGCTGGTTAGGGAAGCATTTAGAGAAGTTGATCATTGAGACGATAAATGATTTGGATTTTTGCGGCAGTAGTGGAAGGATAGGAGAGGTGGGCAATGTTATGGAGGTGTGAGAACGTGGTCTTGATAATGAATGGATATCGGGAAGAAATCTCAACTCCAAATTAAACAGTACAAAAAGTTCCTGCTCTTTTACTATAACAACAACTTGCACCTTTTCGTAGTAAAACATTCCAAGGTGCTTCACAGGAGTGTTATCAAACGAAATTTGACACCGAGCCACATGAGGTATTAGGACAGGTGACCAAAAGCTTTGTCAAAGAGGTAGGTTTTAAGGAGCGTCTTAAAGGAGGAGAGAGAGGTAAAGCGAGGGAATTACAGAGCTTTGGGCTTAGGCAGCTGAAGGCACGGTCGCCAATGGTGGAACGATTAAAATCGGGGATGCGCAAGAGGCAAGAATTGGAGTAGCTCAGAGATCTCGGAGGGATGTAGGGCTGGAGGAGGTTACAGAGATAGGGAGGGGCCAGGCCATGGAGGGAGTTGAAAGCAAGGACGAGAATTTTAAAATCGAGGCATTCCCGGACCGGGAGCCAATGTAGGTCAGTGAGCACAGGGGTAATAGGAGAATGGGACTTTGTACGAGTTAGGATATGGGCAGCAGAGTTTTGGAGGAGCGCAAGTTTATGGAGGGTGGAAGATGGGAGGCCAGCCGGGAGAGCATTGGAATAGTCCAGTCTGGAGGTAACAAAGGCATGGATAAGGGTTTCAGCAGCAGATGAGCTGAGCAGGAGCGGAAACAGGCGATGTTACGGAGGTGGAAGTAGGCGGTCTTTAGACTTGACCTGAGGTAGTGAGAGAGGTTAATGGAATCAAGGGCAGATGTATATTGTGCTGGAGGATAGCTTCAGTCTTGCCAATATTAAGTTAGAAGAAATTTTGCATCGGCCTTAATGTCAGACAGGAAACTCACAAGGAATAAAATTCTGCACTCATCCTATGGTAATGAAGAAGATTGTTCAAAACAACCTCCAAGAAATTGTTGAACTTTTTCTGAATCTCTGAAGGCCTCCCTCACCTCAGTTTCCCCACATGCAGTGTTTTTTTTTGTTGATTCCAAGTGTGGTTTATTGCTTTTCCACAGAGAATTCTGTTTACAAGTTTTTCTCTTTACCACTTTTGAAGTTCTTGCCTGAATGCAGCCTCCCGTAGCCACAAGAGTTTCCACTTCAAAGGGTGGTGGCAGGGGAGCCTCTATCCATCCTGTGTTTGTTTTGTTGGAGTGTCTACAGTTGCTTCCTAAAGCAAATTCACTGTTTCACTGAAAGTTTTGACTGCCCTGTTCTGTGCTTTGAGGTACTCACTTCAAAAGAGCCGAGTATATAGGTATTACATTGCAATTAAATCTTTCTACTAAAAAAGGAGAAAGTAAGATTTCAAAGGGCGGGAGGAGGAGAAGAGGCGCCGTATTAAACTGCTAGTACATTTGTGTTCTAAAAAAGATCACATTTGATATTCTGCTTTAAAAGATGATATAGTAATAAATATAATTTCTCGATTTCATCAGCGATTATTCGATTCCAGGTGACAGAGCTCTCTTAATCCATTCAGCCCATTCAGAGTTGCTGCAGAGTTCTAAGAGCAGATTTTGTGACACTCCTCTCGCAGCATAGATCCTTACTGAACAGAAGTGTGGGTTGCAGAATTGGACAGGGAGCTTCACGTGCTGCAAATTTTGCAACCAAGGGAGTTTTCTAATCTTTTTGAGGAGCAACGCGAGCCTCGTTACATTTTCAAAAACCATGCAGATTAGGGTCGCCAACTCTGGTTGGACATATTCCTGGAGGTGTCATCACATGACCTTTTGCATCCCGATAGCTTGGCCCCCCACGTTCCCGCCATTGGTCCCCAACAAGTCTATACTCATGGTACGCCGCCTTCCTGCGCCAATTGGAAAGCGAATAGACTCTTTATTATCCGATTGGATGTTTCTTGACTGTCAGTGCAACAGTTTTTTCCCCATGTCCAATATTTTTAGAACTAGTAAACAAAAGTGTTCAAAGAAAATTTTTGAAAAAACACTTTTTTTTAAAAGTCCCAATGGTTTTTCTCCTGGGTTGTTCTCAGCAGTGCCCTGGAGATTAGTCTTTATTTCCAGGAGACTCCAGGGCAATCCTGGAGGGTTGGCAACCCTAATGCAGATGCATTGTAATTGGTTGTTTGTCAAATCTCATGACATGGGAGAGTCTCCATGGGTGGTGGTGCTAATCTATAGGCACAAAATGGCCTGCTGTTTAAGAGCTGTATTCTTAAAATGTTGGTTAAAAAGTTTGCAATTTTGTTGCTTTTTACATTGATTTATTTGTATTTTTGGTGTTGCATTATTTCTTGTTTTGCAAGGCTTTTATTTATGGTGTCAGCTGCGGCTTAGTGGTAGCATTCTCTCCTCTGCGCCAGAAGGTTGTTGGTTCAAGTTCCACTCCAGAGACTTGAGCAGATAATCTCGGCTGACACTCCCAGTGCAGTACTGAGGGAGTGTTGGACTGTCGGAGGTGCTGGCTTTCGGATGAGACGTTAAACCGAGGCCCCGTTTGCCCTCTTTGGTGGATGTAAACAATCCCGTGGCACTATTCAAAGAAGAGTAAGGGAGTTCTCCCTGGTGTTCTGACCAATATTTATCCCTCAGTCAACATCACTAAAAAAACAGATTATCTGGTCATTATCACGTTGCTGTTTGTGGGACCTTGCTGTGGCTGCCACGTTTCCTACATTACAACAGTGACTTTGGCTTTGGGACGTCCTGAGGCCATAAAAGGCGTCGTATAAATGCAAGTCTTTGTTTTTACAAATCCTTTTTCCTACAGTTGACTTACTTCCAGCTGCTATTTCACATAGCAACTTGTTCCCTTGAAGTTTATGCTGTATTGTCACCCAAGAATGAAAGTAGTTTTGAGAGACTGTAAGTTGAAGGAGCAAATGTACAGTGATGAACATATGGCCAACCTTTGTATCAGTTAATACATTTTGCAGCTAGGTTTTGTTTCAATGCTTTGATGTGTGAGACCCATGGAAGATGTGAATGTGATGAGGTTTTTGAATTGTACCTTGGTCTTGAACACTTGCTGTGCTGAGAGAGGTTTGTGTGAGGGCTTGCATGGATAAGCAGTAAATGTGGAACAGGCTAATGGGTAAAAATTTGTGGCATGGAAGCTTGAGCCATCTGCCTCATACATGGCACTTCCATCCTCTGGGGAGGGAGCCCTCAGTGCCAAATAGGACAAACCCAACTCATACCCACGTTATGCAGCAGCATTTCCACTTTGCCAGACATCAAATGGGTACAGGCTGCTCTGCCACTTGCCCACATCATGCCTCCATTTTGACATGTCTATCCTTTCAGCCTGACCATTCATTTCGTCTCCCCCATCACCCCCCCCCACCCCCTGCCATCACCCCCCCCCATCACCCCCCCCCATCACCCCCCCCATCACCCCCCCCATCACCCCCCCCATCACCCCCCCAACTCCCACCCCAACTCCCACCCCAACTCCCACCCCAACTCCCACCCCAACTCCCACCCCAACTCCCACCCCAACTCCCACCCCAACTCCCACCCCAACTCCCACCCCAACTCCCACCCCAACTCCCACCCCAACTCCCACCCCAACTCCCACCCCAACTCCCACCCCAACTCCCACCCCAACTCCCACCCCAACTCCCACCCCAACTCCCACCCCAACTCCCACCCCAACTCCCACCCCCAACTGTCCCTCCCCAACTGTCCCTCCCCAACTGTCCCTCCCCAACTGTCCCTCCCCAACTGTCCCTCCCCAACTGTCCCTCCCCAACTGTCCCTCCCCAACTGTCCCTCCCCAACTCCCACCCCAACTCCCACCCCAACTCCCACCCCAACTCCCACCCCCAACTGTCCCTCCCCAACTGTCCCTCCCCAACTGTCCCTCCCCAACTCCCACCCCAACTCCCACCCCAACTCCCACCCCAACTCCCTCCCCAACTCCCTCCCCAACTCCCCGCAGAACATAAGAACATAACATAAGAAATAGGAGCAGGAGTAGGCCATCCAGCCCCTCGAGCCTGCTCCGCCATTCCACAAGATCATGGCTGATCTTCTACCTCAACACCATTTTCTTGCACCATCCCCATGTCCCTTGATGCCTTTGATATCTAGAAATCTATCGATCTCTGTTTCGAATGTACTCAATGACTGAGCCTCCACAGCCCTCTGGGGTAGAGAATTCCAAAGATTCACTACTCTCTGAATGAAGAAATTTCTCCTAATCTCAGTCCTAAATGACCCACCCCTTATTCTGAGACTGTGACCCCTGGTTCTGGATTCCCCAGCCAGGGGAAACATCCTCCCTGCATCTACCCTGTCGAGCCCTGTAAGAATTTTGTATGTTTCAATGAGATCACCTCTCATTCTTCTAAACTCCGGAGAATACAGGCCTATTCTACTCAATCTCTCCTCATACAACAATCCCGCCATCCCAGGAATCAGTCTGGTGAACCTTCGTTGCACTCTCTCTATGGCGAGTATATCCTTTCTTGGGTAAGGAGACCAAAATTGTACACAATACTCCAGGTGCGGTCTCACCAAGGCCCTATATAATTGCAGTTAGACAACTTTACTCTTCTCCTCAAATCCTCTTGTAATAAAGGCCAACATACCATTTGCCTTCCTAATTGCTTGCTGCACCTGCAGCAAGCAATTTCAGTCACTCATTTACAAGGACACCCAGGTCCCTTTGAACATCAACATTTCCCAATCTCTCTCCCTTTGAAAAATACTCTGCATTTCTGTTTTTCCTACCAAAGTGGATAACTTCACATTTTTCCACATTATATTCCATCTGCCATGTTCTTGCCCACTCGCTTAGCCTGTCTATATCCACTTGAAGCCTCTTTGCATCCTCCTCACAACTCACATTCCCACCTAGTTTTGTGTCATCAGCAAACTTGGAAATATTACATTTGGTCCCTTCATCCAAACCATTGATATAGATTGTGAATAGCTGGGGCCCAAGCACCGATCCCTGCAGTACCGCCTGTGCAAAGACTGCCAACATTTTGTAAAAAAGACTTGCTTTAATTTGTGGCCAGATCCACTTTTCTTTAAGTGACCACAATCCTTTCAAACTACAGCTGCAGCCTTTTAAGTTTTGCAAACTCCTGTGATTTCCTGCCACTGCTCCCATCTAATCACACACCTTGTGTGAGGCGTCAGTAGCACAGGGAGCTTATTTGATTTAAATGCAACAGCAGGTCTCGCATGATCCGATGAGCCCAGCTGCCTACTCTGTCAGCGCACACTGTAGCACAGGTGGCACTTATGTCAAGATGACATGATCGACACACTAGATAGCACATGGTTAGATGACATTCCAAGTAGATGGAGATTAAAGCATACTCAGCAGGAATTGACCCTATTTCCACGCGACTGATGTGACCAACATCGTTTGATGTGTTTGGTGCATTAAAGAACTATATTTGTGTCTACCTTGCATCAAACTAGCCTGCCATTGACTATGGACTCAAGCACAGCACAAGATACTTGCAATTTAAGCCATAAAAAGCCAAATTCCATTCTTGTAGTCAGAAACAATGGCAAACATGGGATTAATTTTTTAGATCTGATAATTAGTGAGTCTGAATGTGCCTATTGTAATCTTCTATCCAGATGAGAATGCAAACAATTAAATTCTTCCTGTAGTAGCCGCCCACTTCTATAACCCCCTACTGGATCCATCTGGAGTATCTGCCTTGGCTGGGTATCCGACTCTTGTGAAGTGTGAAGGATATGATCTAAAGACCTTGTTCTATGTTTACCTAGAATATGCAGTTGTGTTCTGACATAATCTCCAGTTCTGGAATATACTTTCCCTGCATTCTCATGTGCTAAATCTGCATTTGGGAGCTGTTATTTTACTATAATTAAATTGAAATTCAAATCACACTTTTGGCAGAAATTACAGCAAAATGCAACTCTGTGAATATGCCTTTAGAGACTTTAACGTTGACAGAGCACTAAGGGATGCTGTGTGTTGGATTCGGTGTCTATAGTGTTGTCAGCACACCTACTGTTTTGTAAGTGAAGTTGCATCAGGAACCCCTGTTGGGACTTGCTACTTGTCGAAATGTTTAAGGTGAACTGAGCTGTTTAAGAAACAATTGGTAACTCAGCGCATGCATTGAAAGTGGCTTCAAAATAGGCAGTGAACAAAAAACCTTTCTCATTCTTATAACCATTGAAACTAATTTGTTCAGATCCCCTCAGAGTACGATTAGTCACAGTGAACATTAAGTATGTGTGGTGGAGGACTGTACGCTACTGCTTAATAATTGTGTGGTTGTGCTGATGTGTGCTGAATAAACTTCAGCGGATCAATTTTGAGAGAAATGAAAAATAAATTGTAAATAATATATGGGAACAGGAGTGGGCCATTCAGCTCCTCGGGCCTGTTCTACCATTCTATTAGATCATGGCTGATCTGTGCTTTAACTCCATTTAACCGCCTTTGCTCCATATCCCATGATACCCTTACCTAAGAAAAATCTATCGATCTCATTCTTGAAAATTTCAATTGACCCAGCATCCACACCCATTTAGGGGAGAGCGTTCCAGATTTCCTCTACCCTTGGTGTGAAAAAGTACATCCTGATTTCACTCCTAAATGGTCTGGCTCTAATTTTAAGATTGGGTCCCCTTTTCGGGATTCCTCAACCAGAGAAAATCATTTCTTTGTATCTATCCTATCGATCCCATTATTATTTTAAACACCTCAATTAGCTCACCCTTCAACCTTCTAAACTCAAGGGAATACAACCCAAGTTTATGCAACCTGTGCTCATAATTTAATCCTTCAAGCTCTGGCATCATTCTGGGAATCTGTGGTTTATCCCTTATAAGGCCAATGTAGTCTTCCTGAGGTGGGGTGCCCAAAACTGAGCATAATACTCAAGATGGGGTCTGACCAAGGCTCTGTACAACTAAAGCATAACTTCCTCCCCTTTATATTCCAAACTCCTTGAGATAAAGGCCAACATTCTATTTGCCTTTTTGATTACTTTTTGCACTTCCTTTTAGTGATTTGTGTACATAGACATCAAAATCCCTTTGCTGCTCCACAGCGCCGATTAACCAGCTCACCATTAAGCATAATCCGATTTTGTCTTTCTCAGACCTAAACGAGATGACCTCACACTTCTCCACATTGAACTCCATCTGCCAAGGTTTAGTCTACTTTCCTTCCAGTTGTGGCCTAACCAATGTCTTGTGCAACTTCATTTTCTTGCTTTTACATTCAGTGCCACTTCGTTTAAAAAAAACAGAATCCCATTTGCCTTTTTTTTAATAGCCTTTTCTTTCTGCATTCCCATCTTCAACAATCTATGTATCTGCACCCCTACATCTCTCTGTTTCTACACTTTCAGAATCTTACCATTTAGGTTATACTTTAACTGTTCTTTTTCCCAAAATGTTCTACATGTTTATCTATACTGAACTGTATCTGCCCACTCTGCTAACCTAAATCCTTCTACAATCTCAATCATCCTCCCAAATTGCCATGCCTGCTAATTTGATTTCATCGACAAACTTCAATATAACTTCTCATCTGCCAATGTCTAAATCATTTACATAAATAGAAAACAAAAAAGCACACATTACCCAACTGGTTAGTGCATTTGCTATTTCCTCCCCAAGCTCCCTCGGTAATCTGGAATGCGTACCACCTGGGACTGGTGACTTTTCTATTTTTAATCACATTAATTTGAATATTTATCTCCAGGAATGGCTCTTCCACAACCTTCTCAGGTACTCCCGCAGTTTTATTTTCTCTTTTTGATGTAAAACCTGATGTGAAATATTAAGCATTCCCTCACTCTTCACTATGGCTCCCTTTGTCTCTAAGTGGTCCTACCCCTTCTTTATCACTCATGTGCTTATAAAAGTCCTTGTTATTTTTGTTTATGTTGATCTCCAGTTGTCTTTCATACACTCTGTTAGCCATCCTAATCTCCCCTTTTTTATACTTTTTATATTTCTTACAGTTTTCTGCTGTACCGTCGGCAAATATTTATCATATGTCTCCCCTTTTACCAATCTCATCTAATCTCCCTATTTACCCATAGAAACCCTGCCTTTGATGTGCCCTCTTTATTTTCAGTTGGAATGTACTTACCCTATAACTTATCCATCTTGTATTTAAATATCTCCCACTGCTAGTCTGCTGTTTGATCTGCCATTTTTTCTTCCCAACCAATTGAACTGGACTAGGTCTGCTTTCATTCAACTGTCCAACACCATTATCATGGACTCCTCTTTATCTGTTTTCAATGTAATTCTGATTAGGCTGTGGTCACTGTTTCCAAAGTGTTCTCCTACATTTAGGTTGCTCCCTGGTCCTGATTCATTACCTAGCACCAGATCTAGCATTGCATCATTCCTCGTTGGATATGTAACACGCTGATCAGAAAAGCAGTCCACAAACTTTCATCTTATCCCAGTTTCTACCTTCTAGATTTTTTGACATTATTTCTAATGCTTTAAATATTTGTATCTAAATACCCTGATTGTTTTCTTCTTTCCTTCACTATCCTCAGTACCTCCTTTGCCCTAAACTATGCCTCAATACCCTCTCGAGCTTGCAATTTAAGTCTTGCCTTTTCATGATACTTATTCTTGACCCCTCCCCTATCTGCTCTTTTTTTAAAAAGTAATTAAGCCATATTGGTCTTTTGAGGGATTTATGGGAGAAGGCTCGGTGTGTGGGTGAAATATGGCTGACTCGCTATGTCGGCCATATTTCACTTTGCACGAGTTTTAACCTATGAATACATGAGGCAGTCCTGGGAGAAGTGTGCAGCTAAAATTGCTTCAATAGAAGCAACTGCGGAAATGGTCTTGGCTAAGATTAAAGCACTTAAAGCTTATAGTGTAGCTGAACCCAATTCCATTTACTGCAGAATGCTCGAGGAAACTGGCTCACATAGTCAACAATTCATTGAGATCTGAGCTGCTCCTCATGGATTAGAGGGAGGCTCATGTGGTCCCATTATTTATGGGAAAGAAATAAGATTCTGCGATTTATAGACTCGTGAGTCTGACATTGGTTATATGGAAGCTGTTGAAAAGTATTAAATAGGATGTGATTTATGATCATTTGCAGAGTTCAGCAGTTATTGGGAATTCCCAGCATGGCTTCAGGAAATGTTGGCTCTGGCTCACTAGTCTGATTGAATGACAAGTATAGTGGATGATGGTCCTCCTGTTGATGCTAACTACCTTGATTTCCAAAAGGCATGTGATAAAGTAGCGTGTGGAAGGATATTGAATAAAATTAGGTAATATGGCATTATTGGACAGATGTTTTGCTGGATAGTTAACTGGTTGAAATCACTTTGGCAGAGGGGAATGGGAATGGATTTTAAAGGGGTCTGGTCATGAATGGAGATCTACTAAGCTTTGTGGTGGGTCCATTGTCATTCATCATTTTCATTAATGATTTAGATGAGAGCATAAATGGAACCTTCAATTTGCAGATGACATGAAAATGTGCATGGTAGGAGTAATTGAATGTGGGATGGTCACTGGTGGATGCCGTGGGGAATTCGGGAGAAACTTCTTTGCCCAGAGAGTGGTTGGAATGTGGAACTCGCTGCCACAGGGAGTGGTTGAGGCGACTAGCAGAGATGCATTTAAGAGGAGGCTAGATAAACACAAGAGGGAGAAAGGAATAGAAGAATATATTGATGGGGTTAGATGAAGTATGGAGGGAGGAGGCTCGTGTGGAGCATAAACACCGGCATGGACCTGTTGAACCGAATGACCTGTTTTTGTGCTGTACATTCGATGTAAACTATGTAATACTATGTCATTTAGACCAAATTAAGAGATTGCTAGTCAAATTAGGCGAACAGGATAAGTATCATGGGCTTGGGTTGAGAAATACCATGCAGGAGGGACTCATTAAGGGTAACAAATCAAGAACGAGATTTGGGGGTAGCAGTTGATCATTTGTTACAGTTGCAGAAGCAGTGTGAGATACCTATAGGGAAAGTAAGTAAGGGAATTGTTGGGACCATTAAATGTAAAATGAAGACAGTATACTTGGGCTGCATAAGGCTTTAGTACATCCGCTGTTGGATTATTGTCTACAGTTTTAGTCCCTACACACGGTGAAGTATATCATGGCTCTGGAGAAGGTGCAGAAGAGGATGGTCAGAATGATACCTAGTTTTAGGGCTCTGAATTATGAGGAAAGGGTCCAAGAGTTGATGTTATTTACCCAAGAGAAATGCAGAATTGGAGGGGAAATGATTGAGGATTGGATTCAGAGATGGTTTTCTTGGTTCTTTGAAATGGATGAGGATGGTAGAACTTGAATATATGGATATAAAATCTGCAGGAAAAGAGAACACGCATTGCAAGAGGTGTTACCCTGCAGCTAGAGAGGAATAGTGAGGCAGAGGGAGAAAAATGAGAGCACTTGGGTAAAGCAGGAAACCTCTCCGAGTCTCAAGTTGTCCGATCGGTATACAGTGCTAGGTACCTATAATATAAACAAGAATGGAATTGCAGAGGAGTGAAATCACAAGTAACACCACAGTACCGTGAAGCAAATCATTATCCAGTGTCCTGCCACATTGGGTGGACTTAGACTTGCGGTAAGTGAAATTTAAAGGGGAGTATCAGAATGGAGGGACAAAAATTCTCCAAGTCTTTAGAGAAGCACTGAAGGCATCACCATCCATTGGCACGCTTTGCCAAGGTTTCAGGGGAGGGCACTAAGCAACGACAGGCAAAAAAGGGAATGGAAACCGAGGATGTGGACATGAGACTGCAGACAAGTGACCGAGGAGCCGAGCGCCTGACTCCTTGTCTGATGGCTGCTGAAATAAAGTTGGTGATGCATGAGATGGTTCTGAGGAAGGTGTGCCATGAGCCATTCTACAATCCCCAGGGAACAGCATTGCCGCATAGCTGCAAGGAGCTGGAGCAAGGTTTCAGGTCGCAGCTAACTGTTGCTGTCACTGGATATGCGATCTCTATGTTGCAGGGTAGCTGCAGGTGCCTGTGTAGAAAATGGCACAGTCCGCACTCAGCTCTATGCTGGACACAAGTGAAGACATTTCCCCACAGTCAGAGCCAGCGAGGCGTGACAATACCCGCATCTATGGTCGGTGGCATTATAGTGGAGTAATAATATCTTTCAAGAATACAAGCAAAATATCCAGCATTGCAAAAAATTAATTGTGAAAATGCTGGTTCAGGCAAGCCATTTTATTCTTGTCCTTTTCTGTTTTAAATGCACACCATAAATGTTTGAGCCACCAATTTGATGTTGCTCTGTTTGACAAGTTAGGGTGACGAGCGGTTTGACTGCTCGTTATCCACCTGCCCAACTTTCTTTTCCATTGACTTCGGGCTGGGTGTATAACGGGTGGCCGATCTGCCACAGCCTATTTTCTGGCACCACCGAAAGTTACAGGAGCTTGACCAGTCCTGTCTGTTTATAGAAAAGCTTTGAGACCGTCTATTGTATGATAGTGATATGCAATGTGCACAAAACACTCTCAAATCACAACTGAACGATCTTCCTTCAAAAACCGCACACATGAAAAGAGAAAGCTCAATGGAATGAACGTCGGGTGGGTTCTGCGTCAGGCGGATTCTGAGTTCAGCGGGCGATCTGCTTTGCCCGGGCGGTGAATGGAAAAATCTTCCCGTGTCGTTCTTAGGTCTTGTTTCTCAATTTAAAAATTGAAATGCGAATTTTATTGAAAGCAAATTAGGCCAGTTTTCTTTTCGCTTTTGTAAATACAAATAAATAATTTTTCCATTCATCATGAGTCACAGCACGGGTACCAGTTTCATGCTTAATTAAGTAATGCCCCTGAGGCGATGTGAATTTTTCTGATAAAAATCGCACATCTGCGTACAAGCAGAAATGTGTTGCAACACTGTTTTCATAATATTTTCCTCCGGTGGGCAAAAATAACATTTATTTTCCCCTAGCAGGAGTGTGCAAATCCGAGAACAAAAAAGTTCAAATCATATGTCACAGTTTTATTGCATGTTCTATTTGACACCAGAATCTACTTGCAGAGTGGCATCAGTCAGCAGACAGTTCTGCTGCCCTGTTCCCGATGCATTAGGGTTGCCAACTCTAGTTCGATGTATTCCTGGAAGTTTCAGCACATGACTTCCTGCCTCCAACTGCCCCGTCCAAACAACTGTTTTTCCCATCTGCAATATTTTTATAACCATTAAACAAAAGTGTTCAAAGAAAATGAAAAAACAAACATTTATAGCACAGAAGCAGGCCATTTGGCCCAACTTCTCTGTGCTGGTGTTTGTGTTCCACACGAGCCTCCTCCCACCCTACTTCATCTCACCCTATCTGCATCCCCTTCTGTTCCTTTCTCCCTCATGTACTTATCTTGCTTCACCTTAAAGGCATCATTTTTAATACCCTGATGATTTTTCACCCGGGTTGCTTGCAGCAGTGCCCAGGAGATTAACCTTTAATTCCTGGAGGGTTGCCAATCCTACATTGCACTCTGCTGAGAGAAACTGTACTTCTGAGCATGCATATTTAAATGCGTGTGTAGAGTTCCATTCAACGGTGTTTGAATGACTGAGAGTAACAGTTTTAAAGTTAGTGAACAGTTATATATAATTAATATTAACATTAAAACTTGAAGATGGACCAGCAGATTTCCTGCCTGGAAGCTTTTAATTAAAAGGCTTGAAAAGTGAACCTTGCATCAGTTACAGTTATATAAATTAATCCATCTTCCAATTGACTAACTTACATTGAATTACATCAAAACTGCAGCACAGAATCAAGCCATTTGGCCCAACTGGTCTATGCCAGCGTTTATGCTCCACACGTGCCTCCTCCCTCCCTACTTCATCTAATGCTATCGGGATACCCTTCTATTCCTTTCCCCCCCCCATGTACTTATCTAGCTTCCCCTTAAATGCATCCATGCCATTTGCCACAACTACTTCTGGTGGCAGCACGTTCCACATTTTTATCACTCTTTGGGTGAAAAAGTTTCTCCTGAATTCCCTATTGGATTTATTAGCGACTATCTTATATTTCTGACCTCTAGTTTTGGACTTCCCCGCAAGTGGAATCATTTTCTCCACGTCTACCCTTTCAAACCAAATCATTATCTTAAATACCTCTATCAGGTCACCCCTCAGCCTACTCTTTTCTGGAGAAAAGAGCCCCAGCCTGTTGAGCCTTTCCTGATAAATATATCCTCTCAGTTCTAGTATCATCCTTGTGAATCTTTTTTGCACTCTCTCCAATGCCTCTATATCCTTTCTATAATATGGAGACCGGAACTGGGCACAGTACTCAGAGTGTGGTCTAACCAAGGCTCTCCAAGTTTAAGTTAACCTGCAATTACACCACACATTCTGCAGCAGTGTGTCAGAAATACTGATGCCAAATGATATGGAGTTAGATCACAGATCAGCCATGATCTTATCAAATGGCGGAGCAGGCACGAGGGGCTGAATGGCCTACTCCTGTTCCTCTGTTCCTATGTTCCTATGTTCCAAAGGGGTGATTTTAACATTGCCTGCTTGGTGGAAACTGGGCAGGTGCGCAGTTAAAATCACCTGCTGCCCCGATCCCACAGGCTATGATTTTAACCTGCTCTTCTGAGCAGGTGGATGGGATACTCCCCTCCTCCCTCTCCCACCAGAAACCGGCGAGGTCCTTCTTTAAATATGCAGATCGGGTTCTGATGATGTCATCCGGGCCCGACTGCTATTTTAACCATGGGCCTGAGCAGGTCCACCTAGAGGAGTCGGGCCCAAAAAATCTTTTTAGTTTTTTAAAAATTGCCTTGTGGGGCCAGAGGAAGCACGAATGCTCTTCCAGATCCCAACGGCTTCCCCTGCCCTCCTCCAATCGAGAGGCCCTCCCGAAACCCCCTCCCCACAAAATACCTGAGTATCGGGGAACAGTTCCTTCAGTCCCTGGTGGTGGCCTCCTGCCACCTGACGTTGCGCTTCTGCCCACCAGCCAGCTGCTGCCTCCCACCGGTTTCAGGCTGGAATCTGACCGGGGGCCATGGAGATGAGGGCCGGCAGTTAAAATCTCCAGGGCCTCTGCTCCCCCACCTGTCTGCCTCCCATCCCAAGTTAAAATTAGGGCTCAAATCTCACACAATGGACTTGATTTTGGAATCCAAGTGCAAGTATGTTGGGGGCGGGGGGGCTCCTAAAATTGGGGAAATCCCGAGCAGGCTCGGAACCCGGCTCCAACCTGCAGACTTCCGGGTTCCCCACTGACGCGTCAGGGTGTGCGCACGCCTCCCGAATGCGGAAGTCCCACCGGCAATTAAAGCCGGCGGGATGATAATTAAGACAGTTAGTTAGATAGTTGAAGTATTTGAAGTACTTAATTTTGTGCACATTGAGGCAGGGTCCGATTTTCAAACATCCTCAGCATGTTTCCCGTGCTGTGGGAAACACTCCATGTTCTACCAGATGTGTTTCAGCCGGCAGCCAGTTGGACATCCAAATGCCTGTTCGACATATGGGGAGAAAAGGTGAGTTATTGCTGCAGGGCACTCTGTTCTTTCAGACAAACTTTTGGCTGGGAGATCTTTGTGTTTACTTTCCACTCACAGTTCTTTTGTTCACACATATTTACCAACTTTTTGGACTCCCTCAAACTACACCATCAGGATGAGGGGGGGATGGGGTGCCATGGCTGCATTCAGTCCTGCAACTACACATACAACCACTATAAAGTGACCCACTGGGTGGCATCAAGTGTCGCCGTTCATGGTGAACCTCATGAAAGGGCCCTATCACCAAAGCCAGCAAGGAATAGCCAAGACGTGGCAGTGGTGGTGATAAACATAACATTTAATGTGAGTTTAACAAAAAACAAATATAAATGAAAAATATAACCATCTGTCAAACACCCTTGTGCATATCCTTCGCGATCACAAAACCTTAGTCTTTCTCTTCCTACTACTTCGACGTGGTGCATCCCCTATGGCTGCAGCAGAGGTAATGGCAGGTTGCTCATGTTCATTCCCTGACTGCTTAGATGCTTTCGGCCTATTCCCTCTGGGTTTTGGAGCCCGTAATGGCCCCTCCAAAGACCGCTGCACCTGCACCTGTGCAGGGGCAGACTCGGCCACCTGGAGAGGAGGCAGCATTGCAGGTATACTGGTTGAGAGGGGGGCAACAGGTGAGAGGTGGGAGCGCTTTGAGTGGTGTCCCCACTTCCATGTCCCCTTTCACCATCATCCCTCTCCCTGGACCAGGCCCACATCACTCCTACCACCCTGCTGGGCAACAGTGTGGTGGACGTGTGTGATGCCTTGGAAGGCACTTCTAAATTATTTGTCAGCCTGTTTAAGGCAGCAGAATGTTGTTCACTGTGAGTCCAAACGACAGTTGTCAGGGCCTGAATTTGCTAGCCTTCTCTCTATTGCAGACGTTCCTGCACTTACCTGCGACACTATCTCAGACATTTCAGCAGTTATGTGCGACACTATCTTAGATAGTTGCTCACGTACCTGCGACACTATCTCAGAGATTCCCTCCTGTACCTGTGCCACCATTCCACTCATGCAGGAGTTGGACTCTTCCATCCTCTGCGCTATTGTGGAGAGTTTGCGCGGCACCTGTTCCAGTACCTCGCAAATGTGCTGCTGTCCCTCGATCATTCTCCTTTTCAAGGATGGCCCCCGGGGTTCAGCATCTGCGTCCAGCTGAGCAGAGCCTGGAGAGGCGTGCGCCCACCGATGTGGACTCTCCACAGCTGCCCCTACCACCAGTGTCTGCTCGTGCTCACTTGTGTGTGGTGACTCATCAGGTGCCAACCCAACTTGGACCCACTGAGGTGTGAGTATCTGCACTGGTGGATGGCTCGCTAAGATGTGACGGTGCACCCTCAGAGGACGGCAGGTCCTCTGAGGAATCACCCTCTGCCATCCATGCAGTCGTTGAAGGGCCAGTAAGAGAACAGAAGGCGATATTAAGCATCTTCACAGATGTGTCATGTTGCGATGAGCATACTGAGGTGTTCAACATGCCAATCATTGTTAACATCAATTCATGCTGTGTGTGATGAATGTTAAAGTTGTCTCACCAGGTGTTTGTGGGGTACCAGTCTCGGCGTCCCCGACGGAAAGGCACTCAAGGGTGCGGCTGATCTTGAGCGCCTCCTCCTCTGCATTTGTGAGGAGCACTATTTGTTGTGGCCCTCCTCCATTCTTCGCCCTCTCGTGTGCATTTTGCGTTCTCTTCTCCTAGAAGGGGAGAAAATACAGACGTATGAGTGAGTGATGGTGAAATAGCTAACCAATGAATACATTGCTTTGGGTGAGGCTGACTGTAAAAGAGATGCATCAGAGGGTGAATATGAGACAGAGACATCACATTGGATGAGGATTGGGGTGAGTGGTGGGGTGACTAATGGAGAGGTGAGGAAGTGCAGGTAAGTTGAGGATGAGCCTTAAGTGGGTGTGAGGAGTGATGTGATGGAGTAGTCTTGGCAGTGCAGAATGAGTAGGGGTGGGGGGGTGGGAGTGATGTGTACCATGGAATGTAGGAGTATCAGTAAGTGTACTCACTTTTGCTGACCTAGTTAGGTCATTGAAACGATTCCTGCACTGAACTCAGGTGCGGGATATGTTGCTGCTGCTGGTGACCTCCTCTGCCACTTCGAGCCAGGCCTTCTTGGTGGCAGAGGCAGGGCCCTTTCTCCCGTCTGCGAGGTAAAACACTTCCCTCCTCCGCCTCACCCCGTCCAGTAGCTTCTGCAGTGAGACGTCATTGAACCTTGGAGCAGCCTTGACTTTGTGCTGCTCCATTGTGATTTCTGGGCCGTTGCTCCAGCAAAAGCCTTTGGAGCAATGGCCCTTTAAATAGAGCTCTTCCAGCTGACAGCCTGTGATGCCAGTGTGCAGTCCGCCCGCTGCGCAGCTTACGGACGGCAAACCCAGAAGCCACGTTTAGTGGCACCAATTCACTTGCAGTCACGTGGGAAACTGACATATATTTTATTGGTCGGGTTACCCAGGCGCCCATTCACCCCTCTGCTGCCATCCCGCCTCCATTCTAAAATCGGGGCGAATATGTAAGAGATTTTATGGGAAATTCCAATAGGTAACCTATATTAGTCAAAGCATATCAGACAAATCTTCCCCTTCTTCCCCCTTCACCAACCTCACACATCCAAAAATAATTTTTTTAAAATTCATATCTAGAGTTTCATATGATGCCTAAATTAACTTACTTCAAACCATCCCACATATTCCAGTCTAAATGATATTCATCGTTAACCAAGCCATGTGTGCACACAGCAGGACTGCTGTACAACACTGAGTGAAGTATAACTTAACTCCTACTTGCTGGAGGGATCAAAGATTGACTTGGTCACAGATACATTAAACCACACTATTTAACTGCGTCTGTTGTAATACAGTTAATACCATCAAATGTTTTAGAATTGGCGATTACAGTAAAAGTAAGCTGTTACTTAATGTCAATCAACAGAATGTAAATCATCTACATTTGGTTGCTGTCTTCAGTTCTTTGGTTTGGCTTATCTCGCATGTACTGTAATTTTCGGTTGCTGTGCTACAGTACATCTCTCTTTGCTTTGAAGCCTACACTATTTAATTAACTGTTGTGACACACTTTGTGATCTTCTAATTAAATCAAAATAACTTAACCTTTCTTAAATCCTCCAACATTTCATTCTTAAATACTCTCTCGACATCTGAATGCCTTTTTGAGCCTTTTGACCTAATTTTGGTGAATTGAGTCTGACCTTTCTTACCTTAAAAGCATCACAATGAAAATTCCTCTTCAAGGGATATGAACAGTAATGACCAATTCAGCCATATGGATAAATCTCAAAGTTGGATTTCAACTAAACATCTATGTGTCAGAAATTACATTCTCAAAGTTTAAGTAGTTTTGACAAAAGAACCAGATCTCCAATAATTTCTTCAGTTTATTTCTTTCCAGTGTCTAAATCACAATAAGGAGAAATATCCACTTATTTCCGAAGTCTCAATTCTGAATTGATGGCTGACACTTTCATGGTGTACATCTGATTTGGAAAAGAAGGATAAAATGGCAGCTCTAAACCTGCAATTATTTTCAAAGCAGTTTTTTTATTGCAGTGTTGTATTTTTTAGTTATATTTTTGACTGATATAGAGACCAACTTTGGCCATTTTCTCAAAAAAGTAGACATAAGTAAAAAGTAGTGAAATGTAGGGAGAAAAGTTATCACTAGATTATTCATCCATGTTCATTAGATATTCATCCATGTTTATCACTGATCTGAGCATTCACACCCTTCCATAAAAGGGGTTAAGAATGCTTGAGAAATGAGAGGGAAAAAGTACCAATTTTTGGTACTACAGCCATATTAAAGGTCATCGATGTTGAACTTGTGAAGCATTCCACAAATTAAAAAGGTACATATTTTAGACTGTGAGACCTAGCATTAGGTCTCAATGTGAAGAAAGATTTGGAAATATTACCACAGCAGTGTTCGGGTGAATAGTTAAAGGGGCTATATAAATGCAAGTTGCTGTTGTTGTTCTTGCATACATCTATAACAATTATGACTTTCCTTCATTATCTATATATGCTCTGTGCTGTTACTTTACTGTAATATTTATGCATTACCTTGTTGTGCCCTTCGTTGAGTTGTACAACTTCTGCACTTCCAATTAGGTTCTCTGAATTGTTGATAACTAAGGGTGCATTCATATCACAACTAAAGTGTTGGTGTGAAGTGGTTTGACTCTGCAACATCACTGCAGTTCCAGTACAAATGCAGTCAGAATCATCCCTCACAGGTCAACCTGACCCTACCACCAGTGTTGAGTGAGACTCCCTGGAAAAGACAATCTCCCGTTGCTCTGTATTGTTACATCGTGACTACAGTACAGAAACAGGCCAGTCGGCCCAACTGGTCTATGTCAGTGTTTATGCTCCACATGAGCCTCCTCCCTCCCTACTTCATCTAACCCTATCTGCATACCCTTCTATTCCTTTCTCCCTCACATGCTTATCTAGCTTCCCCTTAAATGCATCTATGTTAGTTGCCTCAACTACTCCTTGTGGTAGTGCGTTCCACATTCTTACCACTCTTTGGGTAAATAAGTTTCTCCTGAATTCCCTATTGGGTTTATTCGCAACTATTTTATATTTATGATCTCAAGTCTTGGACTCCCCACAAGTGGAAACATTTTCTCTGTTTACCCTATCAAACCCTTTCATTATCTTAAAGACCTCTAGCAGGTCACCCCTGAGCCTTCTCTTTTCTCGAGAAAAGAGCCCCAGCCTGTTCAGCCTTTCCTGATAAATATATCCTGTCCGTCTGGTATCATCCTTGTGAATCTTTTTTGCACCCTCTCCAATGCCTCTCTATCCTTTCTATAATATGGTGACCAGAACTGTGCACAATACTCCAAGTGTGGTTTAACTATTGGAGTCAGTTCAGACCTTCACATCCAATTTATATTCCACAGTTAGTGTAGGTGCCAAGTGATTTCGGCTTTGCACAGACGCTACACTTGTGGAGTGTGATATTTAGTTATTTAAGCTATCCTCCCCCATTGCAAATTTCCTCACATTGCTCCATTACAGAGATTACCAGCCTTTGGAAGGCATCATTGCTAAACTGGATTTTTCTCATTTGACACTGAGCCATTTTCACAAGGAACTGTGCACGATAGCACACTCCACAGTTGGATTACCAAACCTTTGGACAGTTATACCAGCTAAATGGCTCATTAGCTACTTGTGTTAAAGAACTGTTATTGTAGCTGTTTCATGATTGGCTGCTGATTTTTGGTTGCTAGTAACAAAATCACATTCTCAGAAACCGCACGCTTCCAAATCAGACATTCCCGCAATTTTGTTGGCTGTTTATTAATTACGGAGATTGGGCATTTCTCCCATTTTTTTGTCAAGAGGAATATTGTGCTTCACTGATTCTAAAAACTTGAAGAAAAAGCAGCTTGTATTATCAAACTGTCAATTGAGAGAGTCTTCAATTAAACTTAAATTTTGATATGTTTTGATTAAGAAGGTCTTTGAAAATCAGACAAATGAGAATCTATTCCCGACAACTCATACAAAATGGAGCAAAAAAACTAAGATGTGAAAAACACGCTGTAATCTACTGATCGCAAACATCGCACACTAACAGTCAAGATATTTTCTACATTTTTCTTCTAATTGCCCTTTGTTTACAGCACATCATGCATTAAATTTGAAGGTACAATGAGGATGTTTTGTTTAAACATGAAAATTGACCTTCACAGCACAAAGCACCAGAACCATTTTATTTAGCTTGGCAAAGCTGACTAATTCCATAACAATATTCTTTGCTTGAGCTCATCACTGCATTTGTCAGAAACATAACCCCCTTACACATGCTAACAGACTTAGGCCTTGGAAGTACATGGTGAGATAATAGTGATGTATGCTTACTGCATTCATCTTAAAATCCTCTCTCCACTATTTTAGCAGGGCACTGATCCATTTATTTTAAATGGGTTGATGAGTCCACCAAGGCAGTGGAGAGAAGAATGCCATGCAAACGCATTAAGCATTCAAACCTATAATCCCACAGCCCAGTTTCTGGACCCTAGAGCAAGCTCATCAAAACCGTTGGACGACTCCTCCAACTTGCCAAAACTGCGCTGGAATGTTATTTCTACGCAGATGGTTTCAGCTTTTGAAGAATGTCCAAAGCAATCTGACTGTCAATTATCATGGTGTTACAGTGGCAAACATCTATTTTGGCAGAGGTATTTTTTTAATGAGAATTTGCAATCAATGATAGCTAGTCAGCAATTCAACTGGCAAGGAATCTGTAATCACTCTTTAATAAAAAGGACTGTACTGATTTAGAAAAGACAAACAACATAATTTAATTTTATTGTACTCAATACTTGGGCAGCATTCTGTAGGTCAGTTTATTACCACATTACAGGGAAATAAATTAGCCAGTTGTGTTTTGAGTGCATTTATTCTTGTAGAGCTTTTTTAACCTATTGAACTAACAGCTCACTAATCAATGTTCATTGTTTAATGATTGATGTTGGAGAATCTGTTCTCACTGACCCTAAACTGCTTAATAAGGTGGACTCAGACCAATTGAAATCAAAAATATCCATTCTGATTTACATGATTTTGTAATACTTTTGCAACTTAGATCAGGGACAACATGCCACTTGCCTGCAATTTCTTTCCATCCTCTGAAAATGCACTGCAACTCTTTTCCTGGAGCTATATTATCCTATCACATTAAAAGCTCCTTAGCGTGGTATATGGGCACTTAATGGGGCAGAAATTGCTCTGAGCGGCGAACCAACAGTGCTCGCCGCTTCATAGATTTGTACTAACCCAGTAACTTACTCCGGGCACTTCCTCGAATAGGAAGCGGAGAAGAGCTCAGTGTCAGTTCAAGCGAAGCAAGGACCCTGGGAGAAGTGAGAGGATCGATCTCTCTCCTCGAACAATCAGATCGCAGCATTTTTGACAAGCTGCGTTAACTGTCTCTGCAGGCTTCCAACGTGAAAACCAAGCAGTGAACGGTACAACATTAAAATCATTGTAAAAACAGTAAGAGATGCAAAAAAAGAGAGGGTAAGAAATAATTGAATTAAATAAAAGAGACAGAAGGAAAAGTTTTTAAAAAATTATAATTTTTTTAATTTAAAAAAAAATATTTTTTAATGACCAAAAATGATTAAAATAAGGAGTTATGAGACTCCACATTTTAAAAAGTTAATTTTTGGTTGTTTGGCAGTCATTAAGACTTGCCGCACTGTTAAAACTTAGTTAAGTCCTGGTATTTTAAGTGTACCTGTTTTGTCATTACTTACTTTCCAGATGGGCAGATGAGCAAGTTGGTGCTTTTTCAATGATTTTACTGATTGCATCCGGCGATATACCTTTTAATTCTAAGCGTTTCACTGAGCATGTGCGAATGCCGGAACTTGCTCCTCCATTTCGCCACTAACAACGGTGAGCGCTGTTGAGCACACCATTCTTTTCCAAGCAATTTCTGCCCCAATATTTCTTGTTGCAGTTCTCTTTCTCAGGACAGGAGGAGAGAAAAGTTTGTCCATTTGCCATTTGTGAAATTGGAATCATAAGTATAAGGAAGACACTTACAATTCTGCTACAATGGGCAAGCACGGGAAATCTTTCCCTTGCTGTCAGATCATGTTATCGTTCAGTCTGAACTTAACATTTCAAAAAATTGACATAACCAGAAACTGAGTAATTTAAATACACTAATAAATAAAAACATAAAACAGAGGCACTCTCCTTTAGCAGATTGTCATAGAGCCTTATATGAAAAGGTCACTGACTGCATTATCTTGATTAGGAAACTGGCGCCTCATTCTCTCGCTGGCATTTCATGATGAAAGAACAGAGATGTTCTTGGGAACATTGGATCAATGCTGTGAGATAATGGACTGCTGGTTGCTCTGTTTTCTGCCTGACAGACGAGCATTGCTTTCATCCATTGTTGCAAATTGTGTTCGTTCGAAGCCAACAAATTTGCTGATCCTAGGTAAATGATTGAAATGGATCTGCATTGTAAACAAAATCAATGTAACAAAGCAAGGTCCTGCAATGAGCATTATTCTCGTCATTCCCACTGAAAGGTGTTATTATGGCAGTCTGAATAGCACCCTCTCCCACTGCATGATATAAATCACGACATAAAAAGCCTTACTCTTACTTGGCTGTCTTGTGCTGATGATATTAATGCTCTCATCTATCCTTTTTATTATGTCTCAGTCAGTCGACTGCAGGTCAGTGCACAGTAAGCTGAATACTAACCAAATGAAGGTGGGTTTCATTGAATTGATGACACTCAGTTATCCAAGTAATATGATGAACTCTGCATGAGGAGCAGCAAGAACAAAACCCATGTCCTATCTCTGAACAAGTTACGGATTTTGAGCAGCAGATAAGTAAACATGGCCCTTACATAGAGTTACATAGAAATTACAACAGGTAAACAGGCCATTTGGCCCAACCAGTCCATGTTCGTGTTTATCCTGCACTTGAGCAGCAGTCCTAATCCCATGTACCTGTTCTGTTCCCAAATCCTTTTATTCTCCTTTCCTTCAACCACCTATCTAAACTATTCTTAAATGTTGACATTGTGCTCGATATTACCAGGGCGGCGGGTTTGCGGCGGGGGGGGGGTCTATTGGGCGTGTGGGTAACGCGCCCGGTGAAATCAGTCTGTCCCGCGCGCGATCGCAGCCTAATTTGATCCATTTACCTGTTCTTCTGGGTTCCCCGCTGCTGAGCTGCGTGTCGGGCTGACTGCGCATGCGTAGTAAGGTCTGTCAGCTGGAGGAGCTCTGTTTAAAGGGGCAGTCCTCCACTGACTGATGCTGCAAGAAATAGGAAGAATTACAGCATGGAGCAGCCCAGGGGGAAGGATGCTCCCAGATTTAATGATGCCTCACTCCAGGTATCATTGGACGGGGTGAGGAGGAGGGGGAGGACAGAGATCTTCCCCCCGGCGGGCGGGAGCAAGCGGCCTGCCTCTGCCACCAAGAAGGCCCGGCTCGAGGTGGCAGAGGAGGTCACCTGCACCACCAACATATCGTCCACCTGCATACAGTGCAGGAGGCGCTGCAATGACCTAAGTAGCTCAGCAAAAGTGAGTACACTTACTCATTCCCTTACACTCCATCAGCCACATCACCGCCCCCAACCCATATCTCCTTCTGCACTGCCAACACTACTCTGTCACATCACCCCTCACACCTACTCAAAGCTCATCCTCAACTTACCTGCATTTACTCACCTCGCCAGTACTCATCCCGCCACTACCACTCAACCCAATCCTCATACAATCTCATGGCTCTATCTCATACTCACCCTCTCATGCATCTCTTTCACGGTCAGCCTCACTCAACCTGCCACTACCTGTGCTGCAGCCAGAGGGCATGCATCACATATGTGCAGTAGGAAGTGTAAGGCAAACGTGTTGTGAGCATGAAGGGGATGCACAAGGGTGTTTGAGGGTTTGTCATGGTTTTTACTTATATTTAATTTCTGACCAACTCACATCACATATTATATTGTCACCACTACTGCCACGTCTTTGCGAATCTTGTCTGGTTTGTGCAATAATGCCCTTTCCTGAGGATCACAATGAAGACCCACACCTGATGCCACCCATTGTGTCACTGCAGAGTGGGTGTAGGTGTATTTGCAGAGCTTTTTTGTGCAGACGACTGAGAGACGTCGGCGATGTCCCCGGTGGCACCCTGGAAGGATGCGGAGGAGAAGTTTTTGAGGGCAGTTGTGACTTTGACAGCGACAGGTAAGAAGATGGTGCTCAGGCCAGCCGGGAGCAGCTCGGCATGAAGGAGGTTGCAGATGTCCACGACTACATGTCGAGTGACTCTGAGCCTCTGTGTGCACTGCTGCTCAGAGAGGTCCAGGAAGTTGAGCCTCGGTCTGTGGACCTTGTGGCGAGGGTAGTGCCCTCTGCGATGCATCTCTCTCTGCGGTTGCCCTCCCTCCTGCTGTGCAGGTGGATGTGTCACAGCACTGTGTTGTGGAGCTCCACGTGTCAGAGGTGGATGGCGTGGCTGGCGAGGCTGGTGATGCTGTTCGCCCTCCGAGGAGGTCATGACTGCAGCTACGGCGGCCCCCATCCGGAAGATGTACATCTGAGGGGGTCCGCAAGGTAGGTACATGTGTCTGGACCCCGGGGTAAGTGTGCAAGTTGGTGAATTTGATTGTTAGGAGGAGGGTGTTGGAGGCCAAGCTTTGTCCAAAGTGACAGAGTGGCCTCCTGCAATGAGTGAGGGTCTCCCCCTTCCCACCTGTCAAATTGACCTTTGCAGCTGCCACAGGCTGATGGCTGCAAAACGTCCATTTCAACTGGGACGGTTTCCCCCAGTACGGGAAACAGTCCCAGTTGTTTGTAAAATCCCACCCCTCCTGAAATATTCCCTTAATCAGGTCTGTTAATGACTTGAAATACCTCAGTAAATACTGTCAAGTGGCATCCCACTGGCTTTAATTGCCTGCGGGATTCCCACATGCGGGGGCTGCGTGCGCACGTCAGCGCGTCTGTGGGGAACCCGGAAGTGGGCGGGTTGGAGCCGGGCTCCCGACCCGCTCCGGGATTCCCTGATTTTCGGAGCCCCCCTGCCAGGAATGCACCCGATAGCGGGTGCTAATATCGAGCCCATTGTCTGTTTCAAGTTCTGAGTGCATTTGATAGCCTCACAACATTCTCTGTGTGAAAAAGCTTCTCCTGAGCTGACCTCTCTCCTAATCTCTTGTATTTAGTCTTATATTTAGATCCCCTTGTTCTCGACCCCTCAGTAGCTGGAAATAGTTAGTTTCTATTTACTCTGTTGCATCCTGCCCTAATTTTAACCACCACATTCACTCATTAATCTCCTTTGTTCTAATAAAAACAGTCCCAGTTTTTCAATTCTTTCTTCATATTTGTATTTCCTCATGCCAGGCAGCATCCTAGTGAATCTTTGCTGTATCCTTGCTCTTGCCTGAACATCCTACCTTTAGTATAGAGCCCAAAACTGCACAGAGTGCTCCAACTGTGGTCTTACTATGGTTTTATATAGATTCACCATTACATCAACTTTGCCAAAGAACCCAATTTTCCTTTATCTTCTTTTATAGTCTTATCCACTTGAGGTGCTGCTTTTAATGTCTCGTGAACCTGAACCCCCAAATCCCTCTGCTCTTTTACATAACCCAGCTTTCCTCCATTCAAAATACAATACTTTATTTTTTTACCATAATGTATCACTTCACATTTACTGATATTGAATTCCATTTGCCACATTTTGTCCTTTCCACTATCTAATTCAATCTTCCCTTGCAGCTTCCTTTGGTCCTCATAATTATTTACCATGCCTCCTGTTTTAGCACCTTGTGAAAATTTGAACTCCCTTTATCCCTATATCTGGATCATTGATGTATGCAGTGAACAGATTTGTTTCAGAACAGAACCCTGTGGGACACCAGTACCCACTTCCAACCAAACCACTTTGAGAAACTGCCCTTAACTCCCACTCTCTGTTTCCTTCCTTCCAACCAGATTTTAATACGATCTTCTGTTGTCCTCCTAATTCCGCTCACCTTAATCTTTACGAATAGTCTCCTGTGTGGTACCTTGTAAAAGACTTCCCAAAATTCCACATTCACTGCATGTCCCCTTTTCGCCAAATCTGTCCCTTTGTCAAAGAACTTGATCACATTTGTCATGCACGATTTTCCATTCTGAAATCCATGTTGACTGCTTCTAATTATTTTGTCTTCATCTGGATATTTATTAATTTCATCTTTAATTAAAGATTCTAAAATTTTCCCTACCATAGATGTTCAACTAATTGCCCAGGTTAGCTCTGTCTCCTTTTTGAAAATGGCTCTTACTTTAGCTGATCTCCAGTCCTCCAACACACATCCACTCTCAATAGGACCCTGAAATGTAATTGCTGGAGCCTCCGTTATTTCTTTCCCCATTTCCCTCAGGATTCATAGAATCATAGAAAATTTACGGCACAGAAGGAGGCAATTCGGCCCACCGTGTCCACGTCGGCTGAGAAATGAGCCACCCAGCCTAATCCCACTTTTTCGCATTTGGTCTGTAACCCTGCAGGTGCACATCCAGGTATTTTTTAAATGAGTTGAGGGTTTCTGCCTCTACCACCCTCTCAGGCAGTGAGTTCCAGACCCCCACCACCTTATGGGTGAAAATTTTTTTCCTCATTTCCGCTCTAAACCTTCTACCAATCACTTTAAATCTATGCCCCCTGGTTATTGACCCCTCCGCTAAGGGAAATAGGTCCTTCCTATCCACTCTATCTAGGCCCCTCATAATTTTGTACACCTCAATCAAATCAGCCCTCAGCCTCCTCCGTTCCAAGGAAAATAACCCCAGCCTATCCAATCTGTCATCATAGCTAAAATTTTCTAGTCCTGGCAACATCCTCGTAAATCTCCTTTGCACCCTCTCTAGTGCAATTACATCCTTCCTGTGATGTGGTGACCAGATCTGTGCGCAGTACTCAAGCTGTGGCCTAACTAGTGTTTGATACAGTTCCAGCATAACATCCCTGCTTTTATATTCTATGCCTCGGCTAATAAAGAAAAGCATTCCATATGCCTTCTTAACCACCTTATCTACCTGTCCTGCTACATTCAGGGACCTGTGGACATGCACTCCAAGGTCCCTCACTTCCTCTACACCTCTCAGTATCCTCCCATTTATTGTGTATTCCATTGCCTTGTTTGCTCTCCCCAAATGTATTACCTCACACTTATCCGGATTGAACTCCATTTGCCACTTTTCTGCCCATCTGACCTGTCCATTGATATCTTCTTGCAGTCTGCAGCTTTCCACCTCACTATCAACCACACGGCCTATCTTTGTGTCATTCGCAAATTTCTTAATCATGCCCCCCCGCCACATTTAAGTCCAAATCGTTAATGTATACCACAAAAAGCAAAGGACCAAGTACCGAGCCCTGCGGCACCCCACTGCAAACAGCCTTCCAGTCGCAAAAACACCCGTCAACCATTACCCTTTGCTTTCTGCCGCTGAGCCAATTTTGGATCCAATTTGCCACATTCCCTTGGATCCCATGGGCCTTTACTTTTTTGACCAATCTGCCATGTGGGACCTTGTCGAAAGCCTTGCTAAAACCCATGTAGTCAATTGCACTACCCTCATCGATCCTCCTGGATATATCCCATCAGGTCCCAGCACTTTGTCCTCCGTTAGCTTAACTAACTTCCCGAATACTTTCCTTTTTATTTATTATAATATTTCTCATTTCACGTTTAACCAATTCAGCGTTCCACAATATCCTTCTCTTTTGTAAACACTGAAGGTAAATATCCCTGACAATTGCTGCTTATCCTCCACTAACTCACTGTTCTTTCCTTTCAGGGGTCCCAGCTCACATTTAACAATTCTCATTTTACTGATATATTTATAGGATACATGACTGACCTTAACATATTTCAGGTTCTCTTAAAATCTCTCATTGCTTTTCTTCAACCTTTCTTAACCTCTTTCCTTATTTTCTCGTATTCTCTTTTTTGTTTTTATCAGACCTAACATCTTCAATTTTAGTTTGCTCCTAATCTCTTTATTCATCCACCGCATTCTGCAACTAGATGCAGTCTCTTTTTTTTCATGCCACGTATTTATTCTGCAACTTTGCAATCTCCTTTTTACAGACATCCCACTGTTAATCTACAGTCCTGTGTGCCAGTGTCTCTTTCCACCTCATCTCAGATAGCTCATTTCTCGTCTTTTTTAAATCCGCCTTAATTCAATTGGGTGCTCTTGTTTTTGTACTAATTTTTTTACGTTTCTATTTGGAGCGTAAACCATATCATATTATGGTCATTACTCTTGAGATGCTCACCCACATTTAGCTTAACTACCTGATCTATTTCCTTCCTCAGAACTAGATCTAGCAATGCTTCTCCCTTATAGGCATACAATCATACTGCTTGAGAAAGGAGTCCTGCACATATAGGAATTCCATTCCTTTTTCTACGTTTACTCTCTCCCTGTTCCAATGGAAGAGTGTGTAATTGAAATCTGCCAGAACAACAATTTTGTTATTCCTTCTCCTCTCCCTGATCTGTCTGCCGATCTCCTCTTCCATTTCCTTTCTGATGTAACGATCCCTTTTTTACCTTTGATCCTTAACCATAACGGATTAAATTTGACCTTGGGCCACCTGGCGGAAACGGGATTGTAAATGGCTTACCACCCCGTTTACAGTGGTGCCACGGCTGCTGCCACCTTCGTTGGGCATCCAAAACACCCGCCTGTTCCAGGCAACATGTCCTTTAAATTTGCAAATTGTGGTCCTATGCCATACACAGGACCCCGATTGCCATTTTTGGACAGAGCTCGGTGGAGCGCGCTCTGTGCGCTCTCTGACTAGTTTCAGCTGGTGGTCTAACCGCAGATTATCCCAAAAGTAAGTTTTTATTGATTTTTTGAACCCAGGAGGAGCAGGAGTGCTCCACTAGGTTCTCACCCCTGCAACCCCGCCGTGGTCGGACCCTGCCCTGGACCTACCCTTTTCATAAGAACATAAGAAATAGGAGCAGGAGTAGGCCAATCGGCCCCTCGAGCCTGCTCCGCCATTCAATAAGATCATGGCTGATCTGATCCTAACCTCAAATTTAAATTCATGTCCAATTTCCTGCCCGCTCCCCGTAACCCCTAATTCCCTTTACTTCTTGGAAACTGTCTATTTCTGTTTTAAATTTATCTAATGATGTAGCTTCCACAGCTTCCTGGGGCAGCAAATTCCACAGACCTACTACCCACTGAGTGAAGAAGTTTCTCCTCATCTCAATTTTGAAAGAGCAGCCCCTTATTCTAAGATTATTCCAGGCTGGGTCAATATTGGGCTGGCCCAGAGCCCATGGGTTACCCTAGGACACAGCCTGCCGGGCCTATGGTAATGAGGCCCAGCCCTCAAAATGGACCAGGCCTCCTATCGACACAATGAGGCAGCCAGCCAGTTGGCCACCCGTTAGTCAAAATCCTCCCCCTTGATTCTGTCTGAACTTCTTTTTTTTGTGCATGTAACTCCTCCTTACAGCATATATTCCTTCCTTCAAGAATAGTACCACTGCTCCTCTTTCTTACCTATTCTGTCCCTCCTAAAGATATTGTAACCTGATATGTTTATTTTCCATTCCTGCCCAGTTTGCTGAGATATAACCTTCTCCTTGCTGCCCTAGACCTTTCAAAGTCATGGAATCTGGCAGTACAGAAGAAGGCCATTCGGCCCTTCATGTCTGAGCCAGTTCTTTGAAAGAGCTGTCCAATTTAGTCCCACACCCCAGTTCTTTCCCCATAACCCTTCAAACTAGTCCTCTTCAAGTACATGTCCAATTGCATTTTTACATGTCCAATTGCTTTTGCTTTTGCTCTGTGGAGCTGAAAGTATACTCTCCATGTAGTATCAGTGCAGTGTTATCATTGCTTGAATCTTTACTTTCCATTTTGAAGGGCAACCCAACCTAAATCTTAAAAGTACTTGTGAAAGTGAACTGAGGTATGACCACTAAGACTTGTTTCTCTTTGTAACCAACTGAATAATGATGCCAGTACTGTAAATTGCATGCAAGTCTGCGATGGTTTGGGAAGTTGGGCTCACAATCCATTAAAGCTAGAGACATATTTACTGCTCGTTCAATAGACTGAAACATTGAAGTATTTTCCTCCAATGTTTGAAGCCCTGCTTCATATTCTCTTCAAACTTTAAGGTTTGGGAAGGCATTGCATTCCAAGTGGTACAGCAAATGGAACTGGATGCTTTTAATGATCTGTAGTGGCTCAAATTCATTTTTCTACCTGATGCTTTTACAGCTTGTGTATGATGCCATTCTTGAAGCCATGTAGAAATTCATTTCTGCTGTTTCTATGGAGACAGGTTACTTCAGATGTGCTGTCCATCACAATAAGCATTTTATTTGACATTGAATAACCTTGAGATGTTGCTATACAGGCATCTCTCTCTATTAACTTCATTTATCCTCGTTTATTGGAATGGCTCATCTTCATAGCACTTGACAGGCTGAATTTACCCGAATTAAAAAAAAACCTCAATAGTCACCATCAGAAGTGCTTCTCAGATTAAGACACTGGCGGTGTTTATGACTCATATTGTACTTGATATAAAATAGCACTAGCTTTTCTGAAACGTAATGGTTTTTTGCTTCACCGTGTTGCCTTCCTCGAGCAGGTACTGCTTTCTTGTGCTCTGTTCGCTGTTCTCCCTCACGATTTGATCAAAGTATTGAAGGCACTGAAAGTAGAACAATGATGGTTTTGAAAATAAATCTTGAGGGACGTGAGCTATTCAACCAGTTTTTCTCTGATAGGAGAATGTGCTGGGCAAGCAGTTTTCAGTAATGAGGAAAATCAAATCATAGTTTTGTTTTAAATTTGTTTTTACAGTTTTGTGGATCACACGGAAACAAATATTAGAAAGGGATTACATTTTAATCATCTGAAAATGCTTGGTAGTCGTTTCACAACCCAATCCACGACTTGAAAGGCAACGTAACCGTATGGTTTTTTGTCAGTTGCTGCCAGGATGGTCAGTGCTGGGGTGCTATGGTGTACAGGCTGCAGAAACATCTCCTCAGCCGTGACACGTTAATGCAGGGCCTATTAGCAAGTTCGAATTGACGATTGGAGAAGAGAAAATTGAGAGGAGACAAGATGCAGGTGGTTGGACTGCTTCGAGGAGTGGATCCTGTGATTGAGCAGGCTACTTAACTTGGAATTTGGACCTAGATGTGGAAGACATGAAAGCTGGGGTATCTGTGCAACAATTTGTTACTGGTAATAGGATGTGCAATCTCATGGAATACATACGGAATACATCCCCATCAATAAACCTTGTTCTTTTTTAAGAAACAGCTGGTTAGGAACAGCACTGAAGATTGTTTTTTTAATTATTTTTCCCTCTTTTCCCCCCCCCCACTTTGGAAGCATTGACTTCCATCAAATGTAGGTGTCAGCCGTGGCTCAGTGGTAGCACTCTCACCTAATGAGTCAGATGGTCATGGGTTCAAGCTCCACTCCAAAGACTTGAGCACATCATCCAGGCTGACATTTCAGTGCAGTACTGAGGGAGTGCTGCATTGTGGGAGGTGTCTTTCAGATGAGGCATTAAACCCATCTGTCCTCTTAAAGGTGGCTGTAATGATCGTACGGCACTATTCAAAGAATAGCAGGAACATTCTCCCAGTGTCCTGGCCAATATTTATCCCTCAACCAGCGCCTAAAACAGATGGTATGGTCATTTATTTAATTGCTGTTTGTGGGAGCTTGCTGTGCGAAAATTGGCTGCCACGTTTCCTACATTACAACAGCGACTACTCTTCAAAAGTATTTCATTGGCTGTAAAGCACTTTGGGACATCTTGAGGTCATGAAAGGCACTAGATAAATGCAAATTTGTTCTTTTCCTACATGTCTGTGCCTCAAATATCAAGTTTTAGCAGGCTATTCAACCATGTCAATGGTAAAATATGAGCTCCTCCCAACCCACCCCCCCCCCCCCCTCCAAGTATACTTTCTGGCAGAGATTACTGGTTGGGCTTCTAGCTGGTTCTTCTCTCCCAACTGGAGGGCACAGGGCTCAGTTGTGCTTCTCCTACAATAGCCCCCCACTGAGATCAGCACAGGCCAACGATTAAACTTAGCATGTTCTGGTCTATAAGAACATAAGAAATAGGAGCAGGAGTAGGCCATACGACCCCTCGAGCCTGCTTCGCCATTCAATAAGACCATGGCTGATCTTCTACCTCAACTCCACTTTCCCGCCCTAACCTATATCCCTTGATTCCCTTAGTCATCAAAAATCTATCGATCTCAGTCTTGAATATACTCAATTTTACAACACCAACTTATAGTCCATCAATTTTATTTGAAATTCACAAGCTTTCGGAGGCTTCCTCCTTCCTCAGGTGAATGTGGAAATGAATTTACCTGAGGAAGGAGGAAGCCTCCGAAAGCTTGTGAATTTCAAATAAAATTGCTGGACTATAACTTGGTGTTGTAAAATTGTTTACAATTGTCAACCCCAGTCCATCACCGGCATCTCCGCATCTTGAATATACTCAACGACTGAGCATCCACAGCCCTCTGGGGTATTCCCAAGATTCACAACCCTCTGAGTGAAGAAATTTTTCCTCATCTCGGCCCCGAATGGCCGACCCCTTATCCTGAGACTATGCTCCCTAGTTCTAGACGCTCCCGCCAGGGGAAACAGCTGGAGGGCAATTAGGGATGGGCAATAAATGTTGGCCTTGCCAGCGACGCCCAGATCCCATGAACGAATTTTTAAAAAATCAGTTTTAACCAACTGAGCCGTTGAAGGAGCAGAACTGAGGGTCTTAAGGATTAACATGATTGGATTGACATGGTTGAATACCCAATGAATCATGATGGTTTTGGGACCAGGGATACATCGGGGGTGAAATTCAACTTCAGCAGCAGCGCAAAACGAGCGGCATCAGATCGGTCGGCCGTTATACACAGCTCCCGATTTTCCTTTCCATGTGGGGTATAAGTGGAAAATCCAATTATAGCGCTGCACACTTTGAATACTGATACGGAATTTGTTCAGAATTTGCTAATAACAATCGCTGTACGTAAATACTGGGATTACGCGTAGCTCGCTAAGGTCAGGAACAAAGTGGGAATGCTGTAAATAGGCTGTGGGGCTGTTAGTTAAATGCCAGCTTGAGGTGGACCTGCACAATTGTTTTGCAAGTTGTAAAATTCTCAACAGATATTATAAATCAGATTGATGATCCGTTGACCCAAACACACATACAGTTTGCATTGATATATTGAAATCAGTTTTGCTCAATTACACCTTGGATAAGAATACAATCCAGTGAATGGTGAGCAATGTAGGATGCAAGGTTAGATATATATGTTTAAGACCTTTTTTTTTTCATTCGTTCATGGGATGTGGGCTTCGCTGGCGAGGCTGGCATTTATTGCCCATCCCTAATTGCCCTTGAGAAGGTGGTGCTGAGCCGCCTTCTTGAACCGCTGCAGTCTGTGTGGTGAAGGTTCTCCCACAGTGCTGTTAGGAAGGGAGTTCCAGGATTTTGACCCAGTGACGATGAAGGAATGGCGATATATTTCCTTGGATTTTCAAACTCTTAGTTTCAGCTTGTTGCCCTGTATCTGACTGCACAGTCTGTTTGAGGTGTTCCTGAGAAATAATTTCTTCACAGGCAGTCCCGTATTTCACCCGTTTACTGGCACACCTGATCATTGACCACTTAAAAACTCTGGATTAAAATGGTTTACAGTTCCTTGTTAGCTAAGTCTGTTAGAATTTAGCTGGTAAAGCTTGCCATTGCGAGGAGATTAATAAACCAGAACTGGCTCAATTTGGGTCACTTAGAGTTTGCAATTTTCTAATGTTAAGGAGATATAAAATTGCTTTTGAATTGAAAAATAAAAGACAGAGAAGCATATTAATAAAAGCAGGAAATGGGGGAGGGAGAATAAAGCAAACATTCAAACAGACATAGAGAGGAAGTATCAGTGGGATGATTTTGGTTGACAATAACAGATCATCTCAGTCATATAATAGAAACGTAATAGAAATAAAGGAACAAAGGGCATGTAAATAGCAAACAACAACAAGCACTTGCATTTAATGCAGAAAAACACCCCAAGGTTTCTCACAGAGATGTATCATAATACAGCATCGAAGGAGGCCATTCGGTCCATCGTGCCTGTGTCGGCTCTTTGGTAAAGCTATCTACTTAGTCCTGCTGCCCTACTCTTTCCCCATAGTCCTATAAATGTTTCCCTTCAAGTATTTATCCAATTCCCTTTTGAAAGTTATTATTGAATCTACTAAAAATTGATAAAGAGAAGTACTGGAAAGGCTGGCTGGACTTAAAGTAGATTAGTCACTCGGTCCAGATGGGATGCACCCGAGGGAAGTCAGAGTAGAAATTGGGGAGGTACTGGCCATAATCTTCCAAACATCCTTACATACGGGGGTGGCGCCAGAGGACTGGAGAATTGCAAATGTTACACCCTTGTTCGAAAAAGGGTGTCAGGATAAACCCAGCAACTACAGGCCAGTCAGCTTAACCTTGGTGGTGGGGAAATTTTTAGAAACACTAATCCTGGACAGAATTAGCAGTCACTTGGACAAATATGGATTGATTAGGGAAAGCCAGCACGGATTTGTTAAAGGCAAATCGTGCTTAACTAACTTGATAGAGTTTTTTGATGAGGTAACAGAAAGGGTAGATGAGGGCATTGCGGTTGATGTGGTGTATGTGGACTTCCTAAAGGTGTTTAATAATGTGCCGCATAATAGGCTTGTCATCAAGATTGAAGCCCATGGAATAAAAGGGGCAGTAGCAACATGGATACAGAATTGGCTAAGTAATAGGAAACAGGGAGTAGTGGTGAACAGTTGTTTTTCAAATTGGAGGGAGGTGTGTAGTGGTGTTCCCCAGGGGTCGGTACTAGGACCATTGCTTTTCTTAATATATATTAATGACTTGGACTTGGGTGTACAGGGCACAGTTTCCAAATTTGCAAATGATACAAAACTTGGAAGTGTAGTGAACAGTGAGGAGAATAATGATAGACTTCAAGAGGATATAGACAGGCTGGTGGAATGGGCGGACATGTGGCAGGTGAAATTTCATGCAGAAAAATGCAAAGTGATACATTTCGGTAGGAAGAATGAAGAGACAATATAAACTAAAGGACACAATTCTAAAAGGGGTACAGGAACAGAGAGAGTTGGGGGTATTTGTACACAAATTGTCAAAGGTGGCAGGGCAGGTTGAGAAAGTGGTTAAAAAAGCATACGGGATCCTGGGCTTTATAAATGGAGGCATAGAGTACAAAAGTATGGAAATCATGATGAACCTTTATATAACACTGGTTCAGCCACAGCTGGGGTATTGTGTCCAGTTCTGGGCACCGCACTTTAGGAAAGATGTGAAGGCCTTGGAGAGGGTGCAGAAGAGATTTACTAGAATGATTCCAAGGATGAGGAACCTCAGTTACATGGACGGACTGGAGAAGCTGGGGTTGTTCTCCTTGGAACAGAGAAGGTTGAGAGGAGATTTGATCGAGGTGTTCAAAATCATGAAGGGTCTAGACGGCGTTGACTCAGAGAAACGGTTCCCATTGGCAGAAGGGTCAAGAACCAGAGGACATAGATTTAAGGTGATTGGCAAAAGAACCAAAGGTGACATGAGGAAAAACTTTTTACACAGTGAGTGGTTAGGATCTGGAATGTACTGCCAGAGAGGGTGGTGGAGGCAGATTCAATCTTTGCCTTCAAAAGGGAACTGGATAAGTACTTGAAAGGTAAACATTTGCAGGGCTATGGGGATAGGGTGGGGGAGTGGGACTGGCTGGATTGCTCTTGCATAGAGTCGGCACAGACTCGATGGGCCGAATGGCCTCCTTCCGTGCTGTAACCTTTCTATGATTCTACTTCAGATAAAAATGGACGCTGAATCAAAAGAAGAAGATGCAAGGAACGGTGATGAAGAATGTGGTGAAGGAGATGCCTTTTAAGAAGGGCCTCAAAGGAGGAGAGGAAAGTGGAGAGACAGAAGAATTTATGAAAGGAATTCTAGAATGTGGGGCAGTGAAAGGCCAAGGGAAATGTGAGGAAATGGGATCAGTGAGAAACATAGAAAACCTGGGCATTAGGTTGGAAACTATAAAGCTCCGATTTTAACTTGGGGTGTGAGTGCAGCTTGCAGAGGCCGGCAAGCTCGCATGGAGGCGTCGCGTGGGATTTTAACTCCCGGGCCACATTTCCATTTTGGATGTCTTATTCCTGCCCAAATCCGTCGGGAAGCACGATCTGCTGGGCGGGCAGGGGCAGGATTCGGAAAGCAGAAGGCCGTCGCTGGGGATCCAAGGGATTGGTCCCCAGCACTAAGGCGGGGGATTGGCAGGGATGTTCCAGACGAAATTGCGGTCGGGGAAGAGGAAGTATAAAGTTTCCATGTGGGGCCTGGAGGACCATTTCTGCTTCTCCTGGCCCACAAGGAAACAATAAGAAAACATTAAAATGATGTCCCTTCCTGGGCATGTTCTGGCCCTGCTCTTTCTTGCCACCAAGTTTCTTTGGCGGGTTCGGCACTGTGCGCGACTTGTGCGATTAAAAGTTAAAATTGTGCCGGGATCCTAATTGCATCATCGGACCTCGACTTTTACATAGTAATGAGCCCACAGCCAGTGTGTGGTGAACGCCTTTCCTGAATCCAAAAACTGCTCGGTTAAAATGGCAGTGGGTGGGAACGTGTTGGGGACGCAGTGGGAAGCGGATGACCGCCATTTTAACCACCCACCTGCCCTGTTCCTGACAGTCGAACAGGGTTAAAATTGGGCCTTAAAACTGGTTTGAAATTTGAGCAGAAGATGCTGGCAAAGTACAGCAGGTCCACCAAGTCTAAGAAAAGAAAGAACGGGTCAACAGGGAGAGACAGCACTATGTTCTGACGAAGGGCCTCCCTCCACCTAAACTACCAATCCATTTTCCACCAACCCCAGGTTGGGGGAGAGGGGAGGGAGTATTTTCTAGGCAATGCTTTTTCAACTCCATAACATGACCCCAAATGTCCATTAGTGTTCGTGATGAACCACTATCATCATATATTATTTTGATTTAGTATTTATTGGAACTAAATATAGCTCTTTTTGTTTTGAAAAGCTAATAATTTTTTTATTGAACTTTGTTGAGGTGAGCTGAACGATTAAGTTGTGTGCCCTTTTGTTTGAGTGTGATTTACGGAGCTGTGTATGTTTGGGGTGATCTCCATTTTAGTTCGGGATTCAAATGTGGACAAAGAAAATGTTTTGAATCATTGATGCACCAAATTCAAGATTTCCATCATTATTCTGTAATAAGGATGACTGGCGGTTTTCCAGTTCCTCAAAATAAACAACCACTGTATTCAAGTCTCAGGCCCTCTTGCTTTGTATGTCTTACTCCACATGGGCTCCTGAGCTTAATCAAAGTAGCATTCCTGAGTCGACCTGGGCTTCCCACCTGCCTCTGCCATTTTGTGTGTTTTTAAATGTAATTTATAAAGAATATAAAATAGAAGTTGCCCTTATCTAGGTTCAAAATTTAAAACAAATTTACTTTATGTATTAAAAAAAATCCTTCCTTGGGAGATTCAAACTTGATTAGCCTCAAAAAGACTTGCTCTGTATTAGATGGAGGATCGCTGGAAAAGGATGTATAAAATACGTTTATCATTGGTACCTGTATTAGACATATGCCTAGGGTATATTTTTCATTAAATATACTTAATTTTAGATCACTTGAATGCCTGATATGGTTATAACTCTATGTAAAATTGTAATTAAATATTCTCATTGTGATATTCCATCCCCAGAGTGTATTAATTAAATCTCTTTAATGTGGCGGTAATGAAATGTTAAGTCATTGACCTCGCGTCCATGACTCCCAATCCCATGTGTCTTCCCCTCCATGTCTCTTCCACTGTCTGCTTCTCATTCACATCCAATTACCCAGTCTTGCATTTTTCCACTGCCAGCCAATTTGGCCTATTACCTGAATGTAGGAGAGGAGAGGAGAAGAGAACACAAAAACTGTGTGTGAGTGTTTATTGTGTATGTAGAGAGGGAGATTGTGGAGTCTTCCTCCATTAGTGTTCGCTCTGCTGTTCACAACTTAACAGTTGCTTTTTCATGGTTAATTTACATCTTCTTTGAATTGGGTTAGAAACATTTTATTTTCTCTCAGCCACTGGTCCCCTGTAGCCATTTATTCTTCCTCACAGAAAATGTCGAATGGTCGCCTTGATTAAGTTTTTTAAAAAAACACAGCATCCGTTCTGTTCCCCTGAAGGGCAGTGCGATTATCTCCCTGATTGAAAGGCCTAAATGTGAGCGGCATAGCAATAACAAGTAATAACTCTAAATTCAATTCAGCAAACTTTCTATTTTAATATCTGAGGAATGAAATGCATTTCAATTCAGATTGTGGCTGGAACTGTTTATTTTTGTGAGCATGTTTTGATTTCATCAAAGCCATTTGTGGAGTCGTGTAGCTTGTGAAACACAGGAGAGTTCTGATCTGTCCCTGAAGATAGTGGGAACTGGAGCTTAGATTTTTCTCCATGTTTGTTCATGAAATTATGCAAGAGGCAAAGGGGCAAAGAGACATTCTTTTTGTGTTCAAATCTCTGCAACACCACCCCCCCCTCCTTCCTTTCTTTCTCTCTCTCCCTCTTTCACATACATTCCTGCAATATTTATACTGTCCATTGCCAGGATTTGTGTGAATGATTTGTTGCAGTAATTTTTTAACAAGTTATATGGACTAGAGATAATGAAATAGCACCCAACCACTGTTTAATAAAATTCTACAGCACGCAAGGAGGCTATTTGGCCTGTTCCACCCGTCTGGCTCTCTGAAAGATCTACTCACTGGGTGGTAACATTTGAGAGCTAATCTTATTTGGCATATGTCCACAAAAGTA
This sequence comes from Heptranchias perlo, assembly GCF_035084215.1. Lineage (NCBI taxonomy): Eukaryota > Metazoa > Chordata > Chondrichthyes > Hexanchiformes > Hexanchidae > Heptranchias > Heptranchias perlo. The sequence goes on along the minus strand of NC_090336.1, from coordinate 52,046,612 downwards.
AATAACAATGAGACAAATAGAAATCAAAGGCCACATTTTAATTGATTTCTAACAGTTGTGCACCGAGGATATAATCTTCGGTCTTCCAGCTCTAAGTTCTCTGTAGCTCATGATAGCCTTATGCTGTAGGCACATGTCTATTGAAATTGAGATTGATAATACAATACTTCATTCATCAGATGTGATTTTAAGCACCATTATGAGCTCTGAGCAAAAGAACTCATGTTTTGTTAAAGTTGAGACACTTGATTCAAATAGCCTTTGACAGAAGTCAAATTTCCTCTCCAAACTGAAGAGTCTTTAAAAGTTGTGAACTTTAAGCTTCTACGGTAATAAAGAATGTGCCAGTGCCCCATGAATTGAAACCCCAGTCTCCCACTGTACTCTTTGAGCCATGCATTTAACTCTCTGATCTGTTTGTCCCTGTGCCAATTTGCAGTGGCTCAGGTCGTAATCCAGAGATTATTACCTTTGAGGTTCTGCTTTTTAATTTAGACCCTAGCTCCTAAAACTGTCTCAGCAGAACCTTATTCTTAGTTCTACCGATGTCGTTGGTTCCTACGTGGACCACGACAACTGGATCCTCCCCGTCATGCTCCAAGTTCTTTTCCAGCCACGAGGAAGTATCTTTAACCCTGGCACTGGGCAGGCAACACAGCCTTTGGGACTCTTGGTTTTGGCTGCAGAGAACAGTATCTATCCCCCTGACTATACTGTCCCCTACCAATAACACATTCCTTTTTACTCCCCCCCCCCCCGCCATTTGAATGGCCTCCTGTACCACAGTGCCATGGTCAATTTGCTCTCAACCGCACAGGTAGCAAGTATCTCGCACCTATTGGACAAGGTCAAGGCTGTGGCTCCTCCAGCACCACATCCAGGGTCCCCATACCTGCCTGACTCTCAGTCACACTCTCCTATCCCTGACTACTAAACAAGTCTAAAGTATTACCTAATCTAAGGGGTGTGACTGCCTTCTGGATCAAAGTGTCCAGGTAACTCTCCCCTTCCCGGATGTATTGCAATGTCTGCAGTTCAGACTCCAGCTCAACAGTGCTGTTTGGAAGGGAGTTCCAGGATTTTGACCCAGTGACGATGAAGGAATGGCGATATATTTCCAAGTCGGGATGGTGTGTGACTTGGAGGGGAATGTGCAGGTGGTGTTGTTCCCATGTGCCTGCTGCCCTTGACCTTCTGGATGGTAAAGGTCGCGGGTTTGGAAGGTGCTGTCGAAGAAGCCTTTGCGAGTAGCTGCAGTGCATCCCCCCACTTTATATCACCGAATATACCCGGGGCCTCCGATCCCCGCACTTTATATCACCGAATATACCTGGGCCCTCTGACTCCCGCACTTTTTATCTCTGACTGGGGCCTCCGACCCCAACTCTTTATATCTCCGACTGGGGCCTCTGACTCTGGGAAAGAGGAAGCTGTTATGTTGGGACAGGCTCCAAATAAACCAGGCTGGGACCAGTTTCCTGTTGAATTGAATAACTAGGGCTGTCAACTAAACATGGGGCGGGAGGTGTCAGGTGAAGGGATATTTAGAAATCTAATGAGAAAAGTCACAGCAACAGAGCAGTGTAGTGATTTGGGTAAAAATAAGCAGAGTGTGGCAGGAAGGGACAGAGAGCTCATCAGTTATAGTGCATCAGCAAATAGGGTCAAAGCAGGAAAAAATGGTAAAAAGTCAAAATTAAAGGCTCTTTATCTGAATGCATGGAGCATTCGTAACAAGTTAGATGAATTAGTTGCACAAATAGAGATAAATCGGTTTGAGCTAATAGCCATTACAGAGACATGGGACTCTATTTTAAAAGTAAAAAATAGGTGGGTTAGGGGCGGGGGGCATTGAAAATTGCCTACATTTCAGACCCGCCTCCAAACCGCCCATTTCTGGTTTTCACCGGGCCGGGCGGCCAACCCACTCCCAGGAGGCTGGTCGGGCCTTAAAATTTTTCCAGGCTTCAGGCCTCCATTTTTAACTAATTCCCAATTTCAATCCCGGGCAGCCGGGATTCTCGGGCCTTCTGTTTTAAGCCTCGTGAAAGGAGGCGAGAAGGCCCGAGTCTAACAGGTACGTGCCTGGAAAGGCACAGCTTGTGGGCCCGTAGGAGCAGGAGTGCTTCCCCCAGGCCCAACAAATCTTCCTGCACCGATTCCCGCGGACCCGCCCAATCGCGGACCCCCTTGATTGACCCCCGATCCCGTCCCCCCTTGACTGACCCCCGATCCCATCTCCCATGACTCACGATCCCCATGGCCACCTGTGCCCCTTGTCCAACTATGCCCACCCCGTGCCCCCCCCCCACTCCATGCAAACAAAGGCTTACCTGCAGACGTCCTCTTCCTGGCTGGTCTCCCGTCAGACTGAGACCAGCCTGTCAATCAGCCGGTCAGTCGGACGGGAAACTGACCAAAAAAAAGATGTCCTTACGTCAAAATCGTAAGGACGTCTGGGAAACCCATACTAATGGGTTTCCCGACCTCACATTGACCCCCTCGCTCCCTTCCCGGCTCCGTTTCAAAATTGAGCTCATGGTTGCAAAGTGACCACGGTTAGGAACTAAATATTCCAGGGTACATGACATTTAGAAAAGACAGGCAGAATGGAAAAGGAGGGGATGCAGCCTTAATAATAAAGGATGACATAAGGACAGTGGTGAGAAAGGATCTTAGCTCAGAAGATCAGGAAGTAGAATCAGTATGGGTGGAAATAAGAAATAACAAGGGGCAGAAAACATTGGTAGGAGTAGTTTATAGGCTCCCTAATACCATTGGACAGAAAATTAATCATGAAATAATAGGAGCTTGTAACAAAGGTGATGCAGTGATCATGGGGGACTTAAGTCTTCATATAGACTGGGCAAATCAAATTGGCAAAGATAGTTTGTTGGAAGAGTTCATGGAATGCATTCGAGACGGTTTCCTAGAGCAATACATCATGGAACCAACCAGGGAACAGGCTATTTTAGATCTTGTATTGTGTAATGAGACTGGGTTAATTGGTAATCTCACAGTAAAGGATCCCCTGGGGAAGAGCAATCATAACATGATAGAATTTCGTATTAAATTTGAGAGTGACGTACTTAATTCAGAAACTGGAGTCTTAAACTTAAACAAAGCCAATTACATCAGTATGAGAGGTGAGCTGGCTAAGGTAGATCAGGAAATTAGATTAAAGGGTATGATGGTTGATTTAAAGAAATATCTCAGTATTCTCAACAAATATACATTCCATTGAGAAATAAAAACTCCACGAGAAAAGTGATACACATGTGGCTAATTAAAGAAGTTAAGGATAGTATTGGATTGAAAAAAGAGGCTTATAATGTTGCCAAGAAGAATAGTCAGCCTGAGGATTGGAAGAGTTTTAGAAATCAGCAAAGGACGACCAAAAAATTGATAAAATGGGAGAAAATAGACTATGAAAGTAAACTAGCAAGAAATATAAAAACGGATTGTAAGAGCTTCTACAAGTATATAAAAAGGAAGAGTGCAGCAAAAGTAAATGTTGGTCCCATAGAGGCTGAGGCAGGAGAAATTATAATGGGGAATCAGGAAATGGCAGAAACGTTAAATAAATACTTTTTATCTGTCTTCACAGTCGAAGACACAAAACGCGTACCAGAAATAGTGGGGAACCAATGGGCTAATGAGAGTGAGGAACTCAAGATAATTAATATCAGTAGAGACAAAGTACTTGAGAAACTAATGGGACTAAAAGCCGATAAATCCCCTGGGCCTGATAGCCTACATCCGAGGGTTCTAAAAGAGGTGGCTGCAGAGATAGTGGATGCATTGGTTATGATCTTCCAGAATTTCCTAGATTCTAGAACAGTCCCAGCGGATTGGAAGGTAGCAAATGTAACCCTGCTATTCAAGAAAACAAGGAACTATAGTCCAGTTAGCCTAACATCAGTCATCGGGAAAATACTGGAATCCATTATTAAGCAAGTGGTAACAGGGCACTTAGAAAATCATAATATGATTTAGGCAGGGTCAACATGGCTTTACAAAAGGGAAATCGTGTTTGACAAACTTATTAAAGTTTTTTGAGGATGTAACCAGCAGGGTAGATAAAGGGGAACCAGTGAATGTAGTATATTTGGATTTTCGAAAGGCATCCGATAAGGTGCCACATAAAAGGTTGTTACACAAGGTAAGGGCTCATGGTGTTGGGGGTAATATATTAGCATGGATAGAGGATTGGTTAAAGGACAGTAAAGAGAGTTGGGATAAACGGATCATTTTCAGGTTGGCAGGCTGTAACTAGTCGGGTGCCGCAAGGATCGGTGCTTGGGCCTCAGCTATTTACAATCTATATTAATGACTTAGATGAAGGGACCGAGTGTAATGCATCCAAGTTTGCTGATGATACAAAGCTAGGTGGGAAAGTAAGCTGTGAGGAGGACACAAAGAGTCTCCAAAGGGCCAATTACCGCCCCATCAGCCTACTCTCAATCATCAGCAAAGTGATGGAAGGTGTCGTCGACAGTGCTATCAAGCGGCACTTACTCACCAATAACCTGCTCACCGATGCTCAGTTTGGGTTCCGCCAGGACCACTCGGCTCCAGACCTCATTACAGCCTTGGTCCAAACATGGACAAAAGAGCTGAATTCCAGAGGTGAGGTGAGAGTGACTGCCCTTGACATCAAGGCAGCATTTGACCGAGTTTGGCACCAAGGAGCCCTAGTAAAATTGAAGTCAATGGGAATCAGGGGGAAAACTCTCCAGTGGCTGGAGTCATACCTAGCACAAAGGAAGATGGTAGTGGTTGTTGGAGGCCAATCATCTCAGCCCCAGGGCATTGCTGCAGGAGTTCCTCAGGGCAGTGTCCTAGGCCTAACCATCTTCAGCTGCTTCATCAATGACCTTCCCTCCATCATAAGGTCAGAAATGGGGATGTTCGCTGATGACTGCACAGTGTTCAGTTCCATTCGCAACCCCTCAGATAATGAAGCAGTCCGTGCCCGCATGCAGCAAGACCTGGACAACATCCAGGCTTGGGCTCATAAGTGGCAAGTAACATTCGCGCCAGATAAGCGCCAGGCAATGACCATCTCCAACAAGAGAAAGTCTAACCACCTCCCCTTGACATTCAACGGCATTACCATCGCCGAATCCCCCACCATCAACATCCTGGGGGTCACCATTGACCAAAAACTGAACTGGACCAGCCATATAAATACTGTGGCTACAAGAGCAGGTCAGAGGCTGGGTGTTCTGCGGCGAGTGACTCACCTCCTGACTCCCCAAAGCCTTTCCACCATCTACAAGGCACAAGTCAGGAGTGTGATGAAATACTCTCCACTTGCCTGGATGAGTGCAGCTCCAACAACACTCAAGAAGCTCGACACCATCCAAGATAAAGCAGCCCGCTTGATTGGCACCCCATCCACCACCCTAAACATTCACTCCCTTCACCACCGGCGCACTGTGGCTGCAGTGTGTACCATCCACAGGATGCACTGCAGCAACTCGCCAAGGCTTCTTCGACAGCACCTCCCAAACCCGCGACCTCTACCACCTAGAAGGACAAGAGCAGCAGGCGCATGGGAACAACACCACCTGCACGTTCCCCTCCAAGTCACACACCATCCCGACTTGGAAATATATCGCCGTTCCTTCATCGTCGCTGGGTCAAAATCCTGGAACTCCCTTCCTAACAGCACTGTGGGAGAACCTTCACCACACGGACTGCAGCGGTTCAAAAAGGCGGCTCACCACCACCTTCTCGAGGGCAATTAGGGATGGGCAATAAATGCTGGCCTCGCCAGCGACGCCCACATCCCGTGAACGAATAAAAAAAATATATAGACAGGTTAAGTGAGTGGGCAAGAAGGTGGCTGATGGCGTATAATGTGGGGAAATGTGAGGTTATTCACTTTAGTAGGAAGAATAGAAAAGCAGAATATTTTTTAAATGGTGAGAAACTATTAAATGTTGGTGCTCAGAGGGATTTGGGTGTCCTTGTACAAGAAACACAAAAAGTTAGCATGCAGGTACAGCAAGCAATTAAGCAAGCAAATGGCATGTTGGCCTTTATTGCAAGGGTTTTGGAGTACAAGAGTAAGGAAGTCTTATTACAGTTGTACACGGCTTTCGTGAGACCTCACCTGGAGTATTGTGTACAGTTTTGTTCTGCTTATCTAAGGAAGAATATACTCGCCTTAGAGGCGGTGCAACGAAAATTCACTCGATTAATTCCTGGGATGAGAGGGTTGTCTTATGAGGAGAGGTTGAGTAGAATGGGCCTATACTCTCGAGTTTAGAAGAATGAGAAGTGATCTCTTTGAAACGTATAAGACTATGAGAGGGCTTGACAGGGTAGATGCTGGGAGGTTGTTTCCTCTGGCTGGATAGTCTAGAACTAGAGGACACAGTCGCAGGATAAGGGGTCGGCCATTTAAGACTGAGATGAGGAGGAATTTCTTCACTCAGAGGATTGTGAACCTTTGGAATTCTGTACCCCAGAGAGCTTTGGATGCTGAGACGTTGAATATATTCAAGGTTGAGATGGATAGATTTTTAGACTCTAGGGGAATCAAGGGATATGGGGATTGGACAGGAAAGTGGAGTTGAGGTCGAAGATCAGCCATGATCTGATTGAATGGCGAAGCAGGCCCGAGGGGCCATATGGCCTACTCCTGCTTCTATTTCTTATGTAATGTGGGGGCATGTAACCTTTGATAACTCCTTTTTATCTTTTTAGGCTTTCACATGATACACACCATTCCCCACCCAGGAGAGTGAGGACACAACCTGCTCCTAGGTTTTGGCTACTTTTACTCTCCAGCTGGTTACACAATGGTGCTTGAATGTGCTCCAAATTTATTCTCCCTCTCCCTGTGGGTCAGTATTTCCCTCAGAACATCTTCCTGATGAGATTGGGATTTACTGTTATGTGTCTTGTATTGTGCAGCGCATCAGGTTGGCACAGCTGATAGCACTATTTCCTCTGAGTAAGACAGTTAGTTGTCGGTTCAACTCCCACTCCAGAACTTGCGAGGCTGAGCATTGTCAAATGTGCCATTACTCAGATGAGATTTTAAATTGAGGTTTCAAAGATGGACAGGGAGTTTTCCTGTTGTCCTGGCCAACATTCCTCCCTCAACCAACACCACCAAAAAAAAATCGTATTATACAGATATACCTCATTTGCTGTTTGTGCAGAGTGGCTCTGGTTTTTGCCTACATAACAGTGATTACACTTCAAAAAATAATTCTTTGGATGTGAAGAACATTCCACTTTGTGGGGGAGACCAAAACTAGGGGCCATAACTGTACGAATATCACTAATAAATCCAGTAGGGAATTCAGGAGAAACTTGTTCAGCCAGTGAGTGGTTAGAATATGGAACTCACTACCACATGGAGTAGTTGAGGCAAATACCATAGATGCATTTAAGGGGAAGCCAGATAAATACATGAGGGAGAAAGGAATAGAAGGTTGTACTGATAGGGTTAGATGAAAAGGGGTGGCAGGAAGCTCGTGTGGAGCATAAACACCGGCAGAGACCAGTTGGGCTGAATGGAATGTTTGTGCTGTACATTCTAAGTAATTCTTATAGCATGTGTTTTATGGTTAGAGAAATGCACTTCCTTTTTTGTTTTAGCCTCTGCCTGAAATTCGATTTTCTTTAGCTCTGCAAGCTGAAGTAACCAGCCTACATTTAAATATAGCTCACATTTGTTAAGAACTGAAATGCTATGTATGTTCCATTTGAAATCGTTAGTTTGAGTAACAGTTTTGGAGAAAGGATCTAGTTGTAATTTATGCGAAGAGATTCAGCTAATAGTCAAACTCTTGCACTGTGGATGATAGGTAATCAGAATTATATGATAGGACCTTAGACAACTGCCGCGTAAATTTTAATGGAATTTAAATTTACACTTTGACATTACTGGGATCCCAAAGAATGACCAGGAGGAACAAAGTTAAAGAATGATTTAATTTCACAAAATAAATCTTAACGATAATGGATGCCACACCTCATTAAGAAATTCTGTGGGATTCTACCTCATTTCCATATATAGATATATATAGATGTGTGTGTGTATATATATATATATATATATATATATATATATATGTAACATTCGTGCCACACAAGTGCCAGGCAGTGACCATTTCCAACAAGAGAGAATCTAACCACCTCCCCTTGACATTCAACGGCGCTACCATCGCCGAAACCCCCACCAACAATATCCTGGGGGTCACCATTGACTAGAAACTTAACTGGACCAGACACATAAATACTGTGGCTACAAGAGCAGGTCAGAGGCTGGGTATTCTGCGGCGAGTGACTCACCTCCTGACTCCCAAAAGCCTTTCCACCATCTACAAGGCACAAGTCAGGAGTGTGATGGAATGCTCTCCACTTGCCTGGATGAGTGCAGCTCCAACAACATTCAAGAAGCTTGGCACCATCCAGGACAAAGCAGCCCGCTTGATTGGCACCCCATCCACCACCCTAAACATTCACTCCCTTCACCACCGGTGCAACGTGCCTGCAGTGTGTACCGTCTACAGGATGCACGGCAGCAACTCGCCAAGGCTTCTTCGACGGCACCTCCCAAACCCGCGACCTCTATCATCTAGAAGGACAAGGGCAGCAGGCACATGGGAACAACACCACCTACACGTTCCCCTCCAAGTCACATACCATCCCGACTTGGAAATATATCGCCGTTCCTTCATCGTCACTGGGTCAAAATCCTGGAACTCCCTTCCTAACAGCGCGGTGGGAGAACCTTCACCACACGGACTGCAGCGGTTCAAGAAGGCGGCTGACCACCACCTTCTCAAGGGCAATTAGGGATGGGCAATAAATGCTGGCCTTGCCAACGACGTCCACATGCCATGAACGCATTTAAAAATATATACACACACACACACACACACACACACACACACACACACAGATATCATTATAAAAATAGAATGCCCTTTCCACCCTGTATGATGCCACATTCATTTTGCCGCACTATTAAGTCAACTTTTTCCCACTATAATCTCCTATGTCCACACTTATAATGGAAACCGCCTATGCAAACTTGTCATGCAGTAATTACACTTTCCCACCAGTTATGGCATTATAGCACCTCAGTGTTTTGTACAGGAGCTACTACTCCCAACTGCTGCAACTTTGATACAGTGCCTTTCACAGAATAAAACGTCCCTCGGGGCTTCACAGGAGCGTTATCAAACAAAATTCGACACCGAGCCACAAGAGATATTCGGACAGATGACCAAAAAACCTGGTCAAAGAGGCAGGTTTTAAGGAGTGTCTTAAAGGAGGAGAGAGAGGCAGAGAGGTTTAGGGAGGGAATTCCAGAGTTTATGGCCGAGGCAGCTGAAGGCACGGCCGCCAATGGTGGAGCGAATAAAATCGGGGATGCGCAAGAGGACAGAATCGGAGGAATGCAGAGATCTTGGAGGGTTGTAGGGCTGGAGGGGGTTGCAGAAATAGGGAGGGACGAGGCCATGGAGAGATTTGAAAACAAGGATGAGAATTTTAAAATCGAGGTGTTCCCGGACCAGGAGCCAATGTTGGTCAGTGAGCACAGGGGTGATGGGTGAACAGGACTTGGTGAGAGTTAGGATACAGGCTAACTGTGGAACCTGACATTGTGTTTTCGGATGATGTCGCCAAGGGGCAGCCTGCAGATGAGAAAAAGGAGGGGGGCCAAGGATAGATCCTTGGGAGACTCCAGAGGTAAAGGTGTGGGAACGGGAAGAGAAACCATTGCTCCTTGGAGAACAGAACTGCAGAGAAACACCAATGCTTCAACCAACTCTACTTCCCGAATTTCTGTAAGTTTTGCTGCTTAATTGTAAATAATAAGATGAAATTAAAATATTATAGAAAAATAAGGACAGAATGTGTGACTTTAAAATGAGGATTGAATTATGTTTACACAACATAATTCAGTTTTGGATGAGCTCAAGTTTATGGAGGGTGGAAGGTGGTAGGCTGGCCAGGAGAGCATTGGAGTAGTCAAGTCTAGTGGTAACAAAGGCATGGATGAGGGTTTCAGCAGCAGATGAGCTGAGGCAGGGGCGGTGATGGGCGATGTTATGGAGGTTGAAGTAGGCTGCCTTGGTGATGGAGCGGATATGTGTCGGAAGCTGATCTCGGGGTCAAATAGGATGCGAACAGTCTGGTTCAGCCTCAGACAGTGGCCAGGGAGAGGGATGGAGTCGGTGGCTTGGGAACGGAGTTTGTGGCGGGGACTAAAGACAATGGCTTCGGTCTTCCCAATACTGGATGTTGGACCAGCAGTATGACACATCAGAGACAGTGGAAGGGTCGAAGGAGGTGATGATGAGGTAGAGCTGGATGTCGTCAGCATACATGTGGAACCTGACATTGTGTTTTCGGATGATGTCGCCAAGGGGTAGCCTGCAGATGAGAAAAAGGAGGGGGGCCAAGGATAGATCCTTGGGAGACTCCCAGAGTTAAAGGTGTGGGAACGGGAAGAGAAACCATTGCTCCTTGGAGAATAGAACTGCAGAGAAACACCAATGCTTCAACCAACTCTACTTCCTGAACTTCTGTAAGTTTTGCTGCTTAATTGTAAATAATAAGATGAAATTAAAATATTATAGAAAAATAAGGACAGAATGTGTGACTTTAAAATGAGGATTGAATTATGTTTACATGTCCTGGCCCAATTATCCCCTGCCCTCTAACCCTGTTTCTCTTGGTGACTACATTTGGCAACACCACTGGAGATCGTCAAGCATCTGTATAAAAATAGAGCAGCATGTGGGATCTAGAATGATACCACATTTACGCAATCCCTAGACCAGACTGGATATAAAACACTGATGATTTTGTCACTCACGTCATGTGGTTCAGTATTCTTGTATCATTGTGGATTTACACTAAGATCCAGGAGGTATTCTTTTTTTTTATTGTTGAGTGAAGTTGGTGAAGGAACAATGTTCATGGTGCAGGACAGCATCAAGGTTGAGACGAGTGGAAGAAGTGAGGCTAATCAGGAAGCGGTGATTAAATGGCACTTTGAATTTAAAAGCTTGATGATTGCAGATGGAAGGATAGCAGAGGGAGGTAAATAGATGTATAGTTATACCTGGGTCTGAATAAAAAGCCTTTGAGATAAAACCATTCCCGCAAGCTCAGTGTGTAGTCATTATAGCAGAGAGAGTGGAGGCGTTTCTCCAGGATGTCAGAATAATACTTTGGGAAAATGGAATTACTTCTGTGGGATCTAATCTAATGGTATCTGACAGGATGTTGTATGGGCATAATTTTAACATAGTGCATAACTCCTGGGGCCTCTGCTGTAGTCCTGAAGATATTTTTTTAAAGGAGCTGTTCCAAACATCGAATTGCTGTACCAAAGTTGTGGACTTCACTGAAGGGTCTTTTATGTCTTTACGTGTAACATGCTGTGATTGGCATTGTATTCAAATACTATTTACTTTCAGCAGTATTCAATGCTCCCCAGGGCATTCCCATTAATATCTGAACAATAATTATAAATGAGAATTGTGACAGCAGGAATTGTCAATTTCAAATGGAATAAACTTCTGACTGCAGCATTGAGAAATATTACTTGCATTGAGTAATTATATAATGTTTCAGCCTTTGTTATAACCTTTAATAAACCAAAGCCTCCAGACACCAGAAAACTGTTCTGAAGTGACCTGAAAAGACATCATTTACTTGTGAAATATTAGGCTGGATGTAATTGACATAGGTCTTATTAATCCTTTGTCTGCACACAATAAATTTATAGCTGTAAAAATTCATGTTAATACATGTCTAAGTCCTATTGTCATAATACCGATTCCTTCAAATGAAATAATTTCACGCCATTTATAACAGCGCCACTACAGGAACTTGCTTTGAAACCCTTTTTGTCCAAATTACATTGTAAATGTAATGAGGTGGTTTACCGTTCATCAGAATTTCTCAGTCGTATTATTTCTTTCTTTTACTCCTTCTGTACACTTTATGTTGAATGGAGCTCAGCATCAAGCGTTCAAAGTCAGGCACATCAGGATTTACATGCTGAGTTAAACTCCTGTGGTTCTGTCCCAACCTCAAATACAGAACCAACAGCACCAGTCCAATTTTGAATGAGTCTTCTAATTAGTTCTGAATTATGGGTAGCTTTGTGCTGTGGTCTAGCATCCACTGGCACTCAAGGCCATGAGATTGAAACTGCCGAACTTTATTTCACTTGGGTTTATTATAGTTGGCAGAAGGCACCTGGACTGGATTCAAACTTCTAAACCCAACCATGAAGTCCAATCCACTGTATCACCAAGTTAGGTCATATTTCTAGTGCTGGCCCATTTACAGTGGCTTACTGGCCAGACGGAAGAGGAGCAGGCAGAAGACTCTCCTGCCCCGACCAGAATTTGGGATGGAGCGGGAAGCAGGGCAGAAATCCAGCGGAGCCGGGTTCTGTTCCATATTCCTTCATTTTCGGAGTTAGAAAGACAATAAATACTGAACCTAATTCCATTTACAATGTCAGATGGACAAAAAAGGTTGTAGTGCTGTCATTAGGTTATATTTCTAATACTCAACTATTTACCATGCAAATACTATGGGATGGAAGCCTTTAGATGTTCACGGTGCGGCTAAATCCATGCCTGGGTAGTTTTCTAGGTGGGTGGGAAATTGATGGCAAATCTTGGTACATTGTGCACTGTTGTGGATGGCTGACTAAAATGCTGATATAACTGCAGAGCAATTTTCTGAGCTATGGTGGCAAATTTATCGAAGTATGGCCAATGGTAAGGACAGGGTAGGACATATGCTTGAGCCATGAATAGGGGCTGGGTTGCAACAAGGGAAATTTATTTTTGTAACCCACCCAGATTGTAGTTCTTGCCCTGTTGATTATATGACTTCAGCTACATCAGAGGGATAATAAGACATATTTATCAAAAGCCTATCAGATGGATTACGCAGGTGGAATTCCCAGGGTAGCCAATGAATGGCCCAAAGTCTTTACCAGACGGAAAGGGGAGCAGGCAGATGACTCACGTTACCAGAATTGGGGATGGAGCGGAAGTACGGCAGAAACCCAGTCGATCCGGGTTCGGCTCCAAATTCCTACTTCCATCCCCCTCTCCCTGTGGGAGATCTACCATTTTACACTCTCTCCCACCCCAAACCTTTTGGTCCTCAGGAGCTGGTCAATAATTCCATCAACCCATTATTTCTTAACTGAGTGTCAAACCAATGTTAACAACTCGAAGAAAATTATTTATCCAGTGTTGTCCATTGGTACCTGAAAATTAGTCTAAAGTAAGGCAGCACAGTGATCACCAAAATGAATATCCAGCAGGGCTTTTATCGTGCCAGTGGTAAGTAGGGAGGGCAGCGACACTCGCCCAGTGAAAAGTGAACCATCTGTCTGTGTTGACTTGTGTTTCATTGCAGCTGAGAATCTTTCATGCCCTGGCATTTAATACTGGTATAAGGTAGCAGCTATTGAAACAGTACTGATATAAAACTGTCACTATAAACATATGGAGTTGGATTTGCTTCCTTCATAGTGAATAGGGGAAATCTAGGCCACAACGATAAACTCTTGTGTATGAATTCATCACTCAGTTATGACTTTATACCGACACAGAATGAATCTCTGGAGAGTGTAAAAGTAACCTGCATTTGAAATGGCCTTCCTATGTTTTCTCAGCTTCCCACATATTTTTTCATAATCCAATCAGTGTGACAATGCACAGGGATATATTATGGATTTACATTCTAATGTGTATATTTATTGTAAAGCAATTTGCTAATTTTGAAAGAAGTGCATATGAGGAGGGCACATTGGAACAAAATACCTTGCTGTGCAGTTAGTTAGGGCACCAGAGCCATGAAAAAAGCACTTGGGCACTGTGTGCATTTCATCAGAATGTAAATGGGACAGAGTATGGCTTCGGCAATGTGTTTATGCCAATGATTCAATTTAGCTGCTCCATTTTATGAAACAATTTAGATATTCCATACTGAAGTCATGGGCTCAATTTTAAAAGATTGCGATCTCGCAACCCTAATGAGGCCAATTAAAGCCTCTTCCGGGTTTCGCGCCCGGCAGCCACCCTGATTGACAAGCTAGCTGCCGACAGGAGTTTAAAATCCGAGGGGGGAGAGAGAGACCTCATTAGCCATTGCGAGAGAGAGTGGCGGGGGGTGGTAAGACAAAGATTGGCCGGGGGGGGGGAGGGGGGGGGTGTGAGACAAATATCGGCGGGGGGAGAAGACAACGGAAGGGAGGGGAGAAGACATAGGAAGCAGGTGGTGTGCAGAAGACATTGGACATCGTCGGGGGGAAGACATTGGACATCGAAGGGGGAAAGAAGACATCGGAAGGGGTGGGGGGGGGAGAAGACACAGGGTATCGAAGGGGGGCGAGAAGATATCGGACATCAGAGAGACATCGGACATTGTAGCGGGGTGGGGGGGGTGTGCAGGTGACGTCATTTGCAAGGTATGTTTATTTGTTTTTTTACAATAGGAAATGTAATTTTATTTCATTTATTTACTTTATTTTTCATTGATCCGGCCGGATTCACCAGGTTTCACCAGGCATGAATTGGAAGCCGCGGGAAAGCCGCCCAGGTAAGTTCAAAATAGTTTTAAGTGGCCAATATGCCAAAAATAAAGTACCTTTAAGTACCTCAGTGAGGTACATTTGATTGTTTAAATATCGTCCTGCCGGCTAGAATTGCCGGCTCCAGATTTCTTCGATTATTTTTTTTTGCTCTTCCCCCCCCCCCCCCCCCCCCTCCCCCCCTCCCCGCCCCTGTCCCCAACACACCCGGACTTCTATTTTAAAGTTGAGCCCCATGTCTCAGAATGCTACAATGGACCTTATTCCAGCCGTCATCAGCTGAGTGCACTGCAGTTCTTCTGTTACTTCAAATATTCCTTTTAAATTTCTGTTCCTTTAATCTTGATCTTTTTCCTTCCTTTATTTTAGTATCCTTTCACTTGCTAACGACGTGTGTCAAATTGTTTGCACTGCATCGAATTCTCTGTCTTCTGGATTTTAAGTCAGAGAATGAAAACCATCTCAAAATTGATAATGCAACTTACCTGAGTGTTTGCAACTCTTTTACAGAAGTATTTGGTCCAGCATATAAGTATAGATGGTGCTTAAAATGGCTCTAGGAAGCACACGACCATGCTATTTTCTGAAGTGCACGATTCTTAAAATTGAGCTGAATTACTTCATTATTATTCATATTTTTAAAAAAAATCCTACATTCCAGTTGGACTTTAAACTAGCTGGTCTCAAGTTGGTCAATCAAGGAGCCATTTGGTTGCTACAATTGGCAACACACTGTTGGCTTACAGATATTCCATCTTTGGGTTTGCTCTGACCACAACACCTATGTTATCACGATTGTCAATATATGGAGGCAAATTTATGTTTCAATAAAAATTGAAAGGTTTTTTTCACCTGAAGTTAGAATGACAGATTTGTGGAACAAAGATTGAGCAAAAGCAGCTGAGTTGTGTTGATTAACTGTTTCGGAAATGAACTGGATATAAAACTGTTTTAAGAATAGTTTTGGAAGTTGCAGGGATAGATATAGGCTGTGATACCCAAATATTCCATGGGGGTTGATTCTTGCAATGCTTGGGTTAAAAGTGAGGTAATGTTGGTGAAGGAAGCAAGCTAGAGTTCAATAGTGGAGATACTATAGAATATTATCAGTTAACTGTGTGGATGAGAGTTTTATGCAGAACTTTGGTTTAGGAGTGTTAATGAATAGGATTGTTCATGATGGGCTAGATTCTATATCAATTGTTGAAGGAGCAATCTTAATGGGCTGGATGGCAATTTTTCATTCCATGCTTTCTTATATTACAGCAGTCGAACTTCCGTTTGGACACCTATTATTAGTCCTTTGTACACAGCTCAAGTGATCCAGTGATTAGTAATTCTGGCCCACATTTCTAACTCTAATCTTGCCAACGCACACATTCACAGAGTAAACCCACATGCTGATCGACTATCTTGGGAAATGTCTCCATTTGATACATTGCAGCTCAAACCAAGCTGTAATAGCACTGTGTTAACATCAATCATCTTACATTCTGTCCAAAATCATGTATTAGAATCTAGAGTATTTTGTGGGGCTCAGTTAAAATGGTTCCAGTACATTTTTCGTTGTTAATCACAAGAGAGAGTAGCCACACCCCATTAAGTTTGCAGTTGTATTGCAGTATGGAGAAAGGTTGACAAAATTGTAAGGGAAAGAAAAGGGAGAAGGAAAAATGAAAATAATAAATAAGGAGAAATGAAGAAAGGAGAAAAAAGTTAGCAGAAGGAGTAAAAAAATAAGAAAAGGAGCTTAACACCATCCAGGACAAAGCAGCCCACTTGATTGGCACCTCATCCATCACCTTAAACATTCACTCCCTCCACCACCGGCACACCATGGCTACAGTGTGTACCATCTACAAAATGCACTGCAGCAACTCGCCAAGGCTTCTTCGACAGCACCTCCCAAACCCGCGACCTCTACAACCTAGAAGGACAAGGGCAGCAGCCGCATTGGAGCAACACCACCTGCACGTTCCCCTCCAAGTCACACACCATCCCGACTTGGAAATATATCGTCGTTCCTTCATCGTGGCTACATCAAAATCCTGGAAGTCCCTATCTAATAGCACTGTGGGAGAACCTTTACCACACGGACTGCGGCGGTTCAAGAAGGTGGCTCACCACCACAATCTCAAAGGCAATTATGGATGGGCAATAAATGCTGGCCTTGCCAGCGATGCCCATATCCCATTAATGAATAAAAAAAAATTAATGAAGAATGTTTTAAATTGAATTGGATCTAAATTCACCTCCCTTCACTGTTGTGCAAACATGAACAGTTTATGTTTTATGCGTGAAACTTTGAAATAAAGTCCATTTTGAACATGTAAACAATTATGGCATTGATTTACATTGAGCTCATGAGTTTTTCTGCAGTGTCTGTCTCTGCTAAAGGCAGTCCATGCAAGTAGCAAACCTGGCCATACCCTCCATTTAGGTCAAGGTCTTTGGTGTTCTGCACTGCAGTTTCAGGCTGCTGCCAATGTAAATCATTAATGTCAGCATCACGAGAGTGCTCTGGAGGTTTGAGATATACAGATCTTTGTTGTGGTTGATTGTGAACATCCTCCCAGTGGTATTTAAAACAAACACAACTTGCAGGAGAAACGAAAACAGTTTTTTAGCATTCATTTCCTATAGATTTCTAAGAGAGTGCGAGGATTATATTGTCGAGTGCACATCATCTGGGTTTTAGTAAGGGTTTAAAATGAACAGAAATCATTAATAACACAAAAAAAGTCTGCCACTTCTAGCTGTTAGGTTACAGCTAGCTTGATTACTCCACAGCTAAAGTTCTAAAGTGCTGAACTTCAGTAAGTGGAGTGATTTGTGTTTTCCTATGGCAGCGTACTTCTCAGACACATGTACATGTGAGTCTGGAAGATACTGAAGGCATGCGAGTACATAGAAGAGCTTCCCACACCACTCAGCAACCCAGCCACTGACTTCCCTGCTCACTCCCGACATTGACTTTAAGCTTTGCTATTCCCTCTCTTCCCTGCAACCACCCCGTCCCTGTCCCCCACACTTGACTGCAGCTCCATATACAAACTTGACGTTTTGCTCTGCAACAGACCCAGCCATTCTTGCTCTCAGGTGCTGGTTTAAGCTCCAATCTTTCCCAGTCCCTTCTCATCTTAGCTCCTCACTTGAGGACAACCTTTTCTCATGACTACATAAAAGACCAGTCACTCTAAAAGATTGATGGAAAATAATCTCTGTATATGCCTAAATTGGAAATTTTTGAACTAGAAATAATAGCTACAGATAAATTAACTGTATTCATGTTGTATGTCATCTCTGGTATGAGATGGTTTTTGCAGTAAACCATTCCTGATTACAAGTTGTCAGCTCTCTCTCCCTCTCCCACCCAGGCCAGGTGCACCTGCCATGCAGAAGTGTTATTTACGCTGTGCGACCGTTTCATGATAGTCCATTTTAGCAGTACCATCGCTGTTATTTATTCTAGACCCATCAGCGAACCTTGACATATTTTTCTGCAGAGTTACCTGCCTATTGCTCATTCATCAAAGTAGAGGGCACCCTCTCCTACTCAGCCTGCTCGTAAGTGGTACGTCAAAAATAAAATCCATTAAATATTATCTTTTTTCATTTAATATTATCAGAATTGTACAAATAGCATAATGAAGGCAGCTATGTGGCAAATTGTTCGACATGAAGCTTTGCAGTGCAAGTTTAAATCGTTGAAGGGCCAGAGACGCTATTTATATTTAATATATATATATACATATTTGCCAAATATATTTGACGAGGTTTATCATCCTCAGCCAGACAATGAGGACTGTGGCAATACCCATGGAACAAACTTGACATCATGCCTGATAGATGCATGGTACCTGCCAAATGATTCCTGGAAGTATCCGCAATGACCTGTTCACTTTCTGATGAACTCGCATCTTTTCACTCAAAAAGATTTAAAGCCAGTCACATTTAGGAAAACACGGGTGAAGTATTTAAGAACACAACTGCGTTGGCAAGAGAATGACAGCACAGATGCTAACACGCTAGAAAATGCGTGCTCACGTTTGGATGTCAGGACTTCAAATAAATAAATTTAACATATCTCTCCATGAGATTTTCAAGCTCCTTGTTGAATAATAAAGAGTTTATAGTTGGAGAATGAAATTTGAGGATGTCCCATGACTATTATTGAACAAGCTGCCAGTCCACTAAGAAGCCCATCTCTGCAGTTTCCATTTAAGAGTATAGGAGCGAAGGAATGAGAGATTCAGGTGCTTTTTCAGGACTCAATTTTGAGTTCCAGAGGTGAGGTGAGAGTGACTGCCATTGACATCCAGGGAACAATCGACCGATGTGGCACCAAGGAGCCCTAGTAAAACTAAAGTCAGTGGGGATCAGGTGGAAAACTCCACAGTGGCTGGAGTCATGCCTAGTATAAAGAAAGATGGGTGTGGTTGTTGGAGGCCAATCATCTCCGCTCCAGGACATCGCTGCAGGAGTTGCTCAGGACAGCGTCCTAGGCACAACTATTTACAACTGTTTCTTCAATGGTCTTCCCCCCGGACCAAACTCTACAAATTTCTGTTTGAAATATTCATCTGAACTGTTGTAATCTGGCACATTTTCAGAATTTATTTCCTCATAAAAACATTGGAATATTTGTTTATTTTTAAAAGCTTTTTTTTCTAAAAAATAGGATTGGAACGTCAACAGCCAATGGTCTGAGACTTGAAATTTTCAGCTGTGCTCGTAGCAGGTGGCAGATAACAAGTGAAGGGGGGAACAGACAAATCATAGGGAGCAAGAAACAGCTTAGGAAAGATCAAGGGTCGCAAGCAAAGAATGGAAATAAAAGCACAAAACAATTGGGATTAAAAAAAAGGGAGATGGGGAGGACGAGTAGATTGGAAACAGGTTAATGAAGACAAAATGCAAGACAAATCGGACACAGCAAACTACTGATCCTTGAGTCTTACTTTAATTTCATATAAAATAATTAATTTGATTTACCAGGGGTAAACTTGACGATTATCTGTACAATAATAACCTAGGGAACATCACTGATTCACAAGATCCTACCTGACCAACCTTTTTGACTTCTTTGAGGAAGTGACAACCCAAATGGACGATGAAAAATTCTCCAATGGTTTTAATAAGGCGCTAGACAAAGTTCCACATGAAAAGCTGTTAGTTAAACTCAAAGCTATGGGGATTCAGGATAAACCTTGGGAATTGATTTAAAAAAAAACTGAAGGGTAGAAAACAACTGATTCTTGTTAGAGCAATTATGTCAGAGTGGTGGGGGAGGGGGGGAGAACAGAGTCAGGTGACCCTGGGCTCCATTTTGGGACCACTATCATTTTTTATTCATGTTGATTCAGAAAGTTCGTGCAAAGTTGTCAAATTTGTCGATGATGCCAAACTAGGAAGGGCATTGTAATGGAAGGAAGCATCTCAGAAACAACAGAATGAGTTGGACAAAATATGTATGTGGGCAGAGCAATTGCAGATGAAATTTAATGCAGACAAATGTATTCTATGAATGGTATTGAAATGGTCTTCGGAGACTTGACACTTAGTATGCCCACTGCAGTGGAGCAATCAACAAACAATGCTGAATTACTTAGCCAAAACAGTGAGCCAATACAGGTTAGAAAAAGTTGTGCTCTGGTCAGATCGTACCTTAAGCACTGAATCCAGTTCTGATTACTAAGACACAAGGGAGACCTTCAAGTGCTGGAGACAGTGCAGAGAAGAGCCTCGATGCTGGTCGCTAGTGCCAAAAGCCTTTGTTATGAGGAAAATACAGGAGAAACATGATTTTCAGCCTGGAAAGGAGGCGTCTGAGAGGTGATCTTGTAAAGGTTTATGAGATAGTTAAGGAAATGGAAAAGGGGAATGTAGAATGCTACTTTATACTAAATTGCAAGAATCAGACAAGAAGACATAGGTTCAAGCTCGTAAAAGGTAAATTTAGGACTAATGTCATGAAATTCTTCACACAGAGTGATCAGTGAATGGAATAGATTTCCAGGAAGAGTAGTGGTGGCAAAATTTCAGAATCATTTAGGAAATAATGCAACGCTAATCCGGGGGAAACCTTCGGATCTTTCTGGATGAATTAAGATAGGCCGAATGGACTTCCTCATCGTAACTATCCTGTGAATTCCAGAGCTTGAATGTTCTCTTTCTGTCTTGGTGACCAAAACTTTACACAGTACTTGAAGTGGTTCATAAATTAATCTCTCAAGTGAGGTTTCCTTAGCTTCTCGCCACGTCCCCAGTTTAGGGCAAACAAAAGCTCTCTACACAAGATGCTTCACCTTAGTTATTTTAAACTATTAACAGGTCAACTTGGGCATCTTTCAGGCCTCATTTAAAAAAGAGAAATATGTAAGTATACCTTAGAACTCAGGGATCATTGCAGAAGGAAAGAGCACAACATTTAGCAAGCTTGGAGGGAGATGAAGTGAACATTCATCACACGAGAGAAGAACAGAATGATTCATCCTCAAAGGAATGTTAATCCTTCTATTTCTTCATCTCGTAACACTGAATGTTGGTGACTGAGAGAAAGATATTTCTATGGATTATAACAACAGTTCTATTTGAACTTGAGCAAGTACAAGGAAAAACAAATTTTTGATCATTCTATTTTACAGAGTGACCACTAAATACCTTAGCCTAGGAATTACTGTTGATGATAAGAGCAGATGATTGTGTAATGCTTTGGTATGACAGTCCTCTGTCTGCCATTTTAAGAGTTATTAACCCATTTAAAATAAGCAGAAAAATGCCAGTAGCCAATACTTTAAGCATTTGTCTGCTACAATCACCAACACTAACGTCTAGACTCTCGACCATTCCTAACCATACACAGAATGCGACAAGGGCAGACGTTAGTATCATTCGGGATGGATTAACTGAGATGGACCAAAAGGACTTCCTGATCCCTAATTATCATGTGACCTTGTAAACTATGCACTTCCATTGTTATATTAAATTTGCCACTGCCAAACCTTGGCTGGTATAGTCTTTAAAAGGTTAAAGTAATTTAGAAGAATGATTTAAAATATTTATGGCCACTGTTATTACAGTAGAAGTGGCTTGTTGAAGATAAAATTACTTTCAAGTATGAAATATCCAAAAGTTTAGCATACTTAAGTACTTTTGACACCATAACTAATTTAGGGAAAGGCAGTGCCACTTGTAATAGACTCCAGAAACCAAAGTCATTGAGTATTCTATTTTTATTAAATATTAATTTGAATATTTTATTTCATATTTGACTTTAAGTAGTGTTATTATCATACATATTTGGAATCCCGCAGTGACAATTTTGTTGATGGGTGAAGCTTACTTTGTTATGCCTAATTTTCCCGATTTTGGAATTGATGCAATCATATAACTGTGTTTATGGCTGGATTTGATTATTCGCCTCAGTTTGCAGGTAATGCGTGTGAGCAGAAAGGTTAACTGTGTGCTACAACCAGAATTGATGTTATTGGAAAAAGAACAAGTGGATTTGTGTTGCTGTTGAACGTTGAACAAGTCAAGGCTGTTTTCTTTTCCTACCGTTTGCACTTACTTGGGTCTCCCTACACCGTTAGTGTCAATGCTCTCCTGAAACCTGTTGGCTTGGAAGTACAGGAAACAACTAGGGGGTACCCCCCCCCCTTTAATTTTTCCTCTCCTCCCTCAGTGGATCACCTGCCCTCAACTTCGTATCTTCCCAATGTGACACAGTGGAGATTGGGAACTCAGCATGTGATGGACTGCAGGTATGAATCTATGGCCTACCACTTTTTGGAGCAATGAAACAGGGCTTTAGTACATCATTTGGCTACAGCTGTAACTCAGACCCATTTCTGCCTGACTCTTGGCCCATGATTTCCTGTCTGGATGTTGGAAAATTGGTGTCCATGTGTTAAAACGTGCAGAAAGATGAGTGAAAACCTGTCACAGCATCTGCTACTCCAATCATGTCAAAACAGTACTAGTTTGCATTAGTATTCTGCATGTTCAGCCTGCACCCACTGTTTATTAAGGACAATTAAGTACTATTGCCTGATCTGCCAACAATGCTGACCTGACCTACCCCAGATCCTAGAAAGCCTGAACAGCATTACATAATGCTCATTACTTATCCTAGCTAGGTGGTCTGTTAAGGTACTTGAGAAGTGTGAAATTGGTATTACCATTTCCCTCCCGGGGATGGACATATTTCTGGTACCAATAGTAATAACAAAATGAGCATAGAATTATCTCAGTGGAAAACGGGTTGATTTTCCCTCGAATTAGCTAACTGTAAAATACTCCACAAAAAGGATTATTTACGCCCATTTGTATAAGTGAAAAATGTGGCCACTGGTTGGTGTGAATCACTTTCTGTCAGGAATGCTTTGAGCTGTGTCGGAAGAACCAGTGTTCAGAATTTGTACAGTAGTTCCATTGCGCTCAATAAATAATATGGCTTTTCATTTCATATTACTGATGACAAAATATCCCCCAGCATTTAGCCTTCAACTGTCGAGATGAAAATAAGGAAAAGTGCATTATCACAGAAATACAGGCTTTAGTAATGATAGATCCAAGTATGCATTTTCAAGCTATTAGTTCCTTCAGCCATTGCATCGTTGTGGATATTAAAAAGGTTTCCTTTTGATCCCTGGAGATCTTGGACAAAAAAGATAGTTGGTGTGATGAATTGCTTTTTTTCTGAAAAAGCACATCAGTTTTAAAAAAAAAACAGCTTTCCTTGTCAGAGAACTGGAAACTTGTGCATCTTGTTTTTCTAACTGGGAAAGCAGTCAAGAGTAGAAAAGGAGATAATATGTTTAAAATTACTTCTGTCCAATAATGGTTTTCTGGGTGGACGATCCTTTAAGTAAAGCTAGTTATGTCTTCGTGGTTGAATGGGTGGATTTTTCCCAAGTGCCATTGAAAAGAGCCAGGCGGCAATAAAGGCCTTGTCTAAAAGTGCCATTCGTTTTATGAACGAGGAGCGGATTTCATTCCCTGAATGTGTAGATATTGACTGATGCAAGCCACCTCATTCTGCATGTCAAGGCATGTTACCTAGAAATGATCCTCAGGCAATCCAGGATAGTGGCACTGCTCAGCCAAAGCACTGTGTCAGGATTCCTGATAGGAGGCCAAGGGTAACCCGCTTCAGCCATGGCTGATGATTCTTTTCCGCCATCTGAGGTCAGAGACCTAGAACAGGTACAATGATGTGGAGATGCCGGTGATGGACTGGGGTTGACAAATGTAAGGAATCTTACAACACCAGGTTATAGTCCAACTGTTTTATTTGAAAATCACAAGCTTTCGGAGGCTTTCTCCTTCGTCAGGTGAGCTCACCTGACGAAGGAGAAAGCCTCCGAAAGCTTGTGATTTTCAAATAAAACAGTTGGACTATAACCTGGTGTTGTAAGATTCCTTACAGGTACAATGAAGCATTGAGTCCTACACAAATAATAGTTGAGTAGACCATTGGGAGTCTCATCTCGTTTCCATGCCTTGATATGTTGGGGGAAATCCTATAGTACAGTCCAGCAAGGGTCTCCAGAATTCTAGTGGTTTGTTGCATCCTCCATAATTTGTCCATTACAAAGTGATTGGGCCTTCCATTTGCAGATGAAGATGAAGAAGATGGAGAACATCAATTGCCTGATCAGGAAGAGGATTCGCAGGAGAGAGAGAGAGGAGGTGGCACAGGACAACCCGCTGCCAACAGCACGTCATCACCAGTGTTTTACACTAGAAAGGGTGCATTCCATCTGCATGAAACAAAAAGCCCTTGCTTATCTCTTGCCTTGCTCGCAGATAACTATTATCCAACTCTGTGGTGCTGCCAATATTCTCACGGAGAGGAAACTTGCAAAGATGAATCACCATATAAGAAAGATAATAGGAGGTCTCCATTAAAATAATGTACAAATATACTGAATTTTGAAATATTTACTTATTTACTTCCATATTGTCACTTCTTTATTATGGAATTATGACTACTGCTATTATTACTACTTCTCTCCGTGACCACCCCTTTTGCCTTAAACTCTTCTCGTGTGTGAACCTAGTCCTTTACTCCAATCTGGTGCTACCTCAGTATCTGGAGGTTGAGAGATTTGGGATAGGGCTGTACTAAAGGACTGAAATGGCAATCGTCTCAGTGATACCGATGTCCTTGCAGGTTCTGCTTCTAATGTTCACTGAGCCCAGGCCAGAAGCTCCCTCCTGTACTGGCATTGGAAGAGGCCGGATTGCTGCAGCCGCATTGTCACTATCGTGGGGAAAGTCGAGGCACAAACGCACAGAGGTGAAGGATTTGTTTTATATGAACTTATGGAAAAGGACAGGGAAAAAAACCAACTGGTCCGTCAAGCTTGTCCCATCCCACATGGTGAAACCTGCTCACAGTATTAAAATCATTCTCGTCCTTATCCTCAGAAGCCATGCAATCTCCTGGAAGAGGCAAAAAAAAAACTAGAGACAAAACCTTAGGTCAAATTAGTCAAAAAACTCTGGGAAATTCCTTTTAGACCCCTATATATAACCGAGCAATCTCCAGAAGATCATGGTGCCTGGTACCACTCTCCCCGTTAACCCACTTACCATCTATAACTCAATGTTCGCAGAAACTCATTCAGTTCCCATTTGAATATTTGCAGTGAATCCACACCTGCCACACACGCTGGCAATTTTTTTTGCAGATTGACGACTTTACGAAAAGCAGAACTTCCTGGCATCAAAACTAAATCTATGCTTTTGAAACTTGGATTGTTATTCCTCATTATCTCCCTGTATGGTGAGTTGTACTCTGTACTATTTACGCTTTCCCTGGCTGAGAGACAGGTTGAGCAAACTGTTTAGCAGCTTCTGTCAGTCGCTCTGTAATTGTCTAGCCAATGATGCCCAAGAGCAGCAGGTATGGATGAGCACTCAGACTTTTAAAATTCATTTAATTGTGTAATTTTCTACCCATCCTCTGTGGGAAACAGCTCACCTCTGTGTGGCATCTTCTCCAGACTGTACCACAATGACCTTCCTCTGCAACATTATCAGTACGCTCTTGTTAACTGGGACCAAAAAAAAACTTGTAAAATGTGATTTTGTTGTCAAGAAGCTCGACACTATTCAGGACAAAGCACTCCGCTTGATTGGCACCCCAATCGCTGGCTTATACATTTATTCTCTCCACCACCGGCGTACCGTGGCTGCAGAGTGTACTATCTACAGGATGCACTGCAACATCTCACCAAGGCTTCTTTGGCAGCACCTTCCAAACCCGCGACCTCCGTCACTGGGAAGGCCAAGGGCAGCAGGTGCATGGCAACACCATCACCTCCAAGTTTGCCTGCAAGTCACACGCCATCCCGACTTGGACATATGTCGCCGTTCCTTCATTGACATTGGGTCAAAATCCTGGAATTCCCTACCTAACAACATTGTGGGAACATTTTCACCACATGGACTGCAGAGGTTCAAGAAGAAGGCCCACCACCACCTTCTCAAGGACAACTAGGGATGGGCAGTAAATGCCGGCCTTGGAGCGATGTCCACATCCTGAGAATTAATAAAAAAATTATAATTGCAGAGTTGTCAAATAGCAGCTTAGAGTATGTCCCCATCAGTAAAATCAAGTGACAAAGAATTATGATTAACTTCGATCTGTATCAGGCTTTTTAAAATCCTTTCAAGAATGAGTGCTGATGACATATGCTTGGAAGGAAGTCCTGAGGCGAACAGTGTGAAGTGAATGAATTGACTTAACATTATTTAACCCAGACTGCTTCATCAATCATGTCATTTTAACTATCTGTTAATTCAGCTACATTTGCCGTTGGCCTCAATAATTCCCTCAAACTGCTTTCTCCAATGATATTAGCACATTAAACACCAGTAAAAAATAAAAAACAGAAATAGGAAGAAAAAGATGTTGATTGTAATTCTTACATTTGGGTTTTAAAGAGAACCTTACGATGACTATTGCTTTTTAAAATTATTTTGTAGGAACAAACTCATTGTGGGCAAACTTATTGATTAGTCTTGGTATTTTTGACTATTTCCCTGGTTGAATGGAGATGGGAACAGGGCAGGTAAATGTAGTTAGAATCATTTGCGCACATGGAGGGTAGACACCAACATAGACTGGTTGGACCGAAAGACCAGTTTCCACATTGTAACTTCGATATATTTCTATCTTTTGATGCAGTGATTTGGAGAGGTTTAAGTCTTATTATCTGATTACAAATCCTAAAAAAGCTTCTTTCATGAATTATCTGTGGATGCCTCTCCTCTTCAGACATGTGGGAGGAGCTTATGTGAGGCATCGAGGGGGCCTGCTGTTGCCTATGAACAGGTGGGCAGGATAGATCAACTGGTCCATCAAGCCTGTCCCAAACAGTCACATAACATAGCACCCTAACTACCAGTGTTCCCTCCCACTAGTAGTCATGTAAATCTCCAGAGAGAGGCAAAAACAAACCCTAGGCCAATTCAGGGGGAATCTGGAAAATTCCTCTCTAACCCCCAGTGGAATTGTATATCAGCATAAATCACTTCCTTTAATAAAGGAAATTTAAAATAAATTTGTTGGACTATAACTTGGTGTTGTAAAATTGTTTACAATTGTCAACCCCAGTCCATCACCGGCATCTCCACATCATTTAATAAAGGGTACAGCAGTGTAATGGTTATGGTACTGGACCAGTGAGATTAAATCACACCATAGCAAGTTATGACACTGAATTCAATCAATCTGGTAATTTTTGGTCCAGCACCAGAGAATTTATCTTGGAAGCTGTTGGATTGTGTTGTAAAAAAACCCAAATGGTTCACTAAAGACCTTCGGGGAAGGGATCATGCTACTCCAATCTGGCCTGATTTACGTGTGGTTGTAGTTCACACTATGTGGCTGCCTAGCAAGTCATTCTTTTACACAAAATGTGTTACTCAAGAAGGCGGCCTACCACCACCTTCTCAGGGCAGTTAAGCATGGGATGGACAATAAATGTCGTCTACAAGCATTGCTCACATCCCAAGAACAGTTTAAACAGAAGGAAGGAATAACTTGCATTTATATAGCTCCTTTCACGAGCTCAGGATGTCCCAAAACACTTGACAACCAATTAAGAACCTTTGAAGTCTAGTCACTATTGTAACGTAGGAGACGTGGCAGCCAATTTGCGTACAGCAAGGTCCCACAAACAGCAATGAGGTAATGACAAGATAATCAGTTTTGGTGATGTTGGTTGAGGGGTAAATATTGGCCAGGACACCGGGGAGAACTCCCCTGCTCTTCTTTGAATAGTGCCAATGGATCTTTTGCATCCACCTGAGAGGGCAGACGGAGCCTCGGTTTAATGTCTCATCCGAAAGACAGCACCTCCGACTGTGCAGCACTCCCTCAATACTGCACTGAGGTGTTAGCCTAGATTTTGTGCTCAAGTTCCTGTAATGGAGCTCTAACCCACAATCTTCTGACTCAGAAGGTAGAGTGCTACCACTGAGCCAAGGCTGACACTTAAAAAAAATGTTAAGAGGGGAAATTTGGAGGAGGGGGGAGGAACACAAAATTATTCAGGAAAATTTGTTGAGAAAGTGTCTGCTTGTTTTTATCCGGTGTTGATAAATTGTGGGGGAATTTTTCAAATGATGATATGAATACTATTCCATTAGCCAAGAATGATATCTTTCAGTGTCTGCCAGGTGAGCAATAATACTTTACACAAAATCAGTTAATAACATCAGCTATAAGTATGTTAAGATTTTTTTTTTGTTTAAGATGTATTGTTTGTATTCGATCCAATTGAAAACTGAAATTATGGCCTTCATGCAAAATAGGTTCATTATGAAGTTGTGATACTAAGTTGGATATATGACACTAATGAGTAAAGATTAATAGATTGTGCTGTGAAAGATGAAATGACAAGAACTTCATTGGTCATTTCTCTGTCAAACATCTTTGCAGATTTGCTGTTATTCGATTGAACTTTGTTACACCTCCAGTGCACTTTGACAGCACCTCCCAAACCCGCGACCTCTACCACCTAGATGGACAAGAGCGGCAGGCACATGGGAACAACACCACCTGCAAGTTCCCCTCCAAGTCACACACTATCCCTACTTGGAAATATATCGCCGTTCCTTCATCGTCGCTGGGTCAAAATCCTGGAACTCCCTTCCTAACAGCACTGTGGGAGAACTGTCACCACAAGGACTGCAGCGGTTCAAGAAGGCGGCTCATCACCACCTTCTCAATGGCAATTAGGGATGGGCAATAAATGCTGGCCTCGCCAGCGATGCCCGCATCCCATGAACGAATAAAAAAAAACCACCGACACTGTCTTTAGGAATGAAAACTTATCCATTGGGATGATTTTGATGTGCAGTAAAACAGATAGGATTTACGGTACATTCCTTAAAGAAATTTTAATTACAATTATTGTCATCCTAAGGCTGGTACAATTATATTGGTGTACCTTGGCATTACTTGCAATGTTTTCAACTTTAACCCCAAAGGGGGTGAGGGGTAACGAGGGCAAACTAAACCCCAGGATCAGTGCCATTCAGTATCGTCACTGAGTCAGAGAGATTTATTATTATACAGCCCATTGCGTTTCCTATTGGTTAATCTTTTGTACAAAGTATCAACAGATTTTGCCTCATAGAACTGCGGCTGTTTTTTATTTATTGGATTTAAAAAAAATGTTTAAGTGCTGTACAACTGGAACAAGCACGAGTACAGTAGTTCATTCAATAACATGATTTATTGTCACTTTCACTGGCACAAACGGAGAATTGGATTGAACAAGGTGGCTTCAGGGCATTCTAGATCACTGGAATTTTGTATCCAAATTTCTTCGAGTGATCTGAGTATGAAACCATTTGCAGAAAAATAAAATCTTTCATAGCAACCTCGATAGTAGGAGTTTTTAGAACCGAACTGTCGGAAGTAAGTAACCGTCTGAACTCGATGCAGAAATAGCAGCTTTTGTTTAAACACGGTGGTCCAATAAAGAGGGGGTGGAGGGCAGTTCCTTGTTCCTCATCAGGTAACATGTTGCGGTCTAAATGTTCTGAGATCCTGCATCACAGGCAGGGCCTTGCGTGCAGCGGGCAGCTTATCAGAAAAATCAAAGGTGCGCTGCCCAGATATTCTGCCCACAATGGATGGAAATTGGCAGTCGGTGCACCTGCACATAACTGGAAAATGTAGTCCATAAAAATACATATACAGGCAACTGTACTTTGAACCTGCATTTCCTCCACTAATTAAACAACCCTTGCAGTTAACATGACAAATGCTGCGATTAGCACTTGTGTAAACCAGATTGTTAGTATTTTCCTTCCTCTCTGTTCACTAATAGACAAGAGCGATTGTCATCATCCCTTCATCCCCCATGATGTAGCAGCTAAGTATTGCACTGGCAAAATTACCAGAGAAAATTAAATAATTTAAGGTACAAATGTTTATGAATCAGGAGTAGAAGGTTATTCAAGCTGAGAAATAAATGGCAAAAAATTGGGCCGTCAAAGTAGGCTGAAGTAAAAAAGCAAAATACTGCGGATGCTGGAAATCTGAAATAAAACCAGAAAATGTTAGAAATACTCAGCAGGTCAGGCAGCATCTGTGTAGAAAGAAACAGAGTTAACCTTTCAGGCCAGTCTGACGATCTCATTCCTTCTGAGGGTGCAATGTCACAGGACATCCAGCCACGCACCAGCGCAGATACTGGCATTTTGGTGGGTCCCGTTGGCCAGATAGTTGCGATGTCACCTGGTGATTCATTCACAAGTGAGCACGAGCAGACACTGGTGGCAGAAGCAGCTGTGGAGAGTCCGAGTCGGGAGGGCGCCCTCCTCTCCAAGCTCTGCTCAGCTGGACACAGATGTTGAACCCCGGGGGCCATCGTTGAGATTGAGACTGAAAGAGGTACAGCTCCACCTTTGCGAGGTACTGGAAAACGTGCCGCACACAGTCCACAGTAGCAGAGAGGATGGAGGCGTCACTGGTGGAGTGGTGGCGCAGGTCAGTGTGGGAATGTCTGCGATGGAGAGAATACTATCCTCCATTGAGCTTCAAGCATGGCTCTCTAATGTGTCCATGCAGGCCATGACCATGGCCGTGCGGACTCTGGATGCCAACATGTCTGCCGACTTAAACAGGTAGACAGATATTTTAGCTGTGGCCTTAGAACTGATCTGCACCAAGCTGCTCTCCGGCAGAGTGGGTAGGAGTGATGTTGCGCTGGCCCAGGAGAGGGTTGATGGTGAAAGGGGACGTGGAAGTGCTCCCACATCTCACCCGTTGCCCCCTCTCAACCAATATCCACAATGCTACCTCCTCTCCCGATGGCTGAGTCTGTCTCTGCACGGGTGCAGGTGGAGCAGTCTTTGGCGGGGCCCTCACAGGCTCCAAAACCCAGAGGTTGTAGGCTGAGAGCATCTCAGCAGTCAGGGCAGGGATTTGAGCAACCTGCCACTACCTCTGCTGAAGCCACAGGGGATGCACCATGTAGGAGCGGTAGGAAGAGAAAGGTTAAGCAATTGTAATTCACCAAGGGTATGCACAAAGGTGTTTGACAAAATGTCATGTTGTTAATTTATATATTTTTTGTTTATATCACATTAAATGTAATAATTCTCACCACCATTGCCACATCTTGCCCATTACTTTGTCCCTTTTGTGAATTTGCCCTTTCATGTGCTTCATCATGAACGCCAAGACATGATGCTACCCATTGGGCGCATGTGCACTGCGTGTATGTGTGATTGAAGGACTGTTTTATGCAAATGGAGGTGGGGGGAATTGGTGGTGATGGTTGTTCCAGGATTATTTCAAAGTCTTCAATTTGTAGATCTCATAATGAGAACCTGTTAGAGATGAGGGAATCCCTGGCATCACGGGCAGACATGTGCGCTGCTGGTCTGGCAGTGGGCTCCCCATCTTCATTTTCCTCGACCTCATCCTCATCCTCCTCTTCCTCCTCCTCCTCCTCTTCTTGGATGTTGCCGGCAGATGAGGATGCTTCACGACCGCATTCAACCTCCTCCACCTGTAACCCTCTCCGCTGAGCTATGTTATGCAGGATGCAATACATGATGATTATTCTACACACCCTCACTGACGAGTACTGAAGGGCTCCCTCAGATCGATCCAGGCACCTGAAGTGCATCTTCAACATTCCTATGGCTTGCTCAATGTCCGACCTGGTGGTGATGTGGCTCTGGTTGTACCACTGCTGTGCCTCGTTTTTGGGGTTTCTCACAGGTGTCATGAGCCATGTCCGCAGGGGGTAACCTGAGTCTCCAAGTCTATCTTCTGTATGGAACAGGTTCAGGATGTTGGACTCAAGCAAAATGAAGGAATCATGGCAGTTGCCAGGCAACCTGGCACACACCAGCAGAAATCTCCTCCGGTGGTCGCATACCAGCTGGGCATTGATTGATGGAGTGATGTGCCTTTCAGCATATGAACAGTCCTGGCTCATGTGGAGGTCCTCGGATTGCTGCGTGTGTGCAATCAATTGCGCCCTGCACCTGTGGGAAGCCAGCCAGAGAATTGAAACCCACTGTACTCTCAGTCTGGCTGATATCGTCGCGGGGGAAGTTGGCGTAGTCGGATGCTCTGGCAAACAAGCCATCCGTCATCTGTCGTGTACGCTTATGTGCAGACGGCTGAGAGACCCTGGAGATGTCATCCGTGGCGCCCTGGAAGGATCCAGAAGCAAAGAAAATTGAGGGCAGTGGTGACTTTAACTGCAACGGGCAATGCGTGGCCGCCAGGCTCAGCTGGGAGCAGCTCTGCATGAAGGAGGCTGCAGATGTCTGCAACCACCTGGCAACTCAATCTCAGCTTGCGCAGGCACTGCTCCTCAGAGAGGTCCAGGAAGCTCAGCCTCTGCCTGCAGTCCCTCCGATGTGGGTAGTGCCTCTTGAGACCTTGGCCCATCTGTTGGTCCCGTCTCTGCTCTTCTCCAGGTCCTTGATGCACCTCTGTCTTGTGCCCCTGCAGATCCCAGAAATGCATGACATGGAACAGATCCATTGCACCCCCCATCCTGACGATATCAGTTTGAGGGGCTCCAAAATATTGGTAAATTTGTTTGAACACAAGAATTCTCAGTCTCAACAAAGAAATCTCAGTCTGAACACAAATTACTCCCAGGCAAAGGTTTGTCTGAGGGAACTGAGTGCCCAGTTGCAATATCTCAACTTTTATTGAGATATGTCAATCACTGGTTTAAAGGGCCAAATGAGCTTTGGCTGCCACTCGCCTCCGTTTCTATCATGTGTTTCAGAAGCAATGGGGGACATGTTCAGGAAAAGTTTAATTAATTTCTGTTGCAGAATGGACAAAAACTTAATTGGCTAAAGTGTTTCAACTCCCTGAATTGGCCCTTTAAATATCGGCCCGCCGGATTTAAGTGGCGGCGGGACTTTCGGGTTTCTGTTGCATCCTAACGCACCTGGGTTGGAGCCGGAATGCGGTCCCACTCCAAAAAGCTGGTACTTTAACCTTCAACCCGCCCCCAACCCCCCCGTTCTTGGGGGTTAAAATGACCCCCGTTAACTCTGAAATGTTCTTTCTTTTTCTTTTTCTTTCTCCACGGATGCTGCCTGACTTGCTGAGTATTTCCAGCTTTTTCTATTTTTATTTAAGCTAAAGGAAAAGTGTTTTACAAGGGATCAAGAAAGTAAGAGGTTTTCAATATATGCACAATCCTCCCAATATAAAACAAACAACAGCTTGCCATGCTAAACAGTCATTAGGATTGCATGTATTTGTATAAATAATACCTTTAAAAGTGCTCATTTGGTACTCTTTTGCAACCTAGTTTCTAAATGAATCTGAACTCTGCTAAAATAGAAAGGTTCAGTCATCTCAGATCCAGCACTGATTACCTGATGCATTTGCTCGAATTCCCGTTGCACAAAATTCCTTCTAAACTGGCTGTGAGAATGAGGAGCTTTACAGGTGCATGCATCATGGGAGGAGGAGGAGGAGCAGCTGGGAAGTGGAGGTGGTGTGGGGAGGGAGGAGGTGGTAAGGAAACTGATGGTGATGAATCGAGGGCCTTCCAACAGGAGAAGTGGCATAACAGTTCAAAATTAATTGGTAAGACAAGCCACATATAGGGGGTAATTTTAACCCTCAAAAACCGGTGGGCTTGGGTGGGTAGTAAAAAATAGTTCAATTCTTCAGCAGGACCGCATCCCGGCTCCAACTTCCGGGTTTAACCCAGGCGCATTAGGATACGCGCGTGCAACAGAAACCCGGAAGTCCCGCCCCCCACTTAAAGGCTAACCGATACTTAAAGGCGCAACGTACCTCATTGCGATAGTTGAGGCACTTAATTTTTTGTGTATTAGAAATGTAAAACAAATTTAACCTTACCTGTTCGGGTTTCCCATCACTTCTGAATCATGTCAGGTGAAAGCAGGCGGGAAGGGCCGGATCCATGAGGTGAGTGCCTTTATTGCACTGCTTATGGGCCAGGAGGAGCAGGAGTGCTTCATCCAGGCCCAACGAGCTCACCTGGTTGACAGGACCCCCGTGATTGGCTGCCGATGGTGAATCCCCCCCCCCCTGCCCGGACGGTGGAGCCTCCTCCCCCCCCAATTTTCTCCAAGGCACACTTGATGTCATCGATGTACCCCCAGCTCCTCCCCCCCACGATTTGTTCCATGGCCCACGATCTGTCTCTCCTTCCCTCTCTCCTCTCTGATTCACGTCCCTTTCTGTCCCGACAGACAGCCAGCCTGTCAATCTGACTGCCTGGCACGTGAAAAACCCAGAAGCGCAAATACTTACCTTCAGTTGAGTTGTTATTGCAGAATGTGACGCACTCACTTGACTTCTGGGTTTCCCACGCGAGTATCCACGCACGTGCTGAGTTCCCGGCTCCGAGTTAAAATCATGCCCATAATGTAGTCTAAAATAGTAACCTGCCCACCAGCCAGGTAACGATTCCTGGGTTCAGACGGGAGTCCGACTTCCAACTTTGAAATGGGACACGGGGAGTTAAAATTTCCCATGCCTCAAGCTGCGGCGGGGTTAATGGTTTGTGCCCGCCTCAGCCCCTGCCCACACAAGTCCC
The DNA here is from genome assembly GCF_035084215.1 of Heptranchias perlo. Classification (NCBI taxonomy): domain Eukaryota; kingdom Metazoa; phylum Chordata; class Chondrichthyes; order Hexanchiformes; family Hexanchidae; genus Heptranchias; species Heptranchias perlo. The sequence goes on along the minus strand of NC_090336.1, from coordinate 52,011,908 downwards.
ACCTGGAGTTAAGATCTAGGCTGAAGTCAGTTAACTGAAGGCACTAAGTGCAATAGAGGGATATGATGTTACATCTTTGAGAAAAACTTAGCTTCAGCTAGGGCAGGATTGGGAACGGAATATTCTTGCCTATATCATTTTCAGAAGAAATAGAGAGGGGATAAACGGAAAAGGAGTGACCTTATTAATTAAGGGCTTGATTATAGCTATAGAAAGTTTTTATTATGTTGGTGCTCAGATGGACAGAGATAATGAATAATGAAGAATGTTACCATATTGGGAATGCATATATTAAAAAGATAAATAGTATGAAAGAAATTGACGATGATCTTTGAAGGCAACTTTGAGAAGTTTGCAGTTCCCCACCTCACCCCAACACCCCATTCCACCCACCACCCCACATCCCCCCACCACTCCATGCCATTGAAAAGTAAAAGCTCAGTATAAAGGAGAAAGTTATACCAGGTAATAGAGACAAGGAGGGTGATGATTAATTATATTCTGATTAGGCTGCTGTGACCAGGAAAAAAAGGCAGGGATTCATCATTGGAACCCTGCTGAACACAATATGATTAAATGATCTTGATGGTATTACAAGCCGTAATACTTAATTTAAGATAGTTTCTTTTAACAATGAATCAAACCTGTCTGTTAACCTTTTTATAAGTAGAAAAGAAACTGTATTAGAATTGAAGGCCTTATGAGCAACAATGCTTTTCAATCGGATTCTGTTGCTTTAACCAGGAGGGTGTGGGTCTCTGTTACTCAGCTTCATTTCCCCATGATTAAGAACACTGGTGGCTGTGTGTCAGCTTTATTATGTCTCAGCCAGGACAACAGAAGAGGACATATTTAGATAAGATTTTAAAAACGGAGCAGGGTGGGGGGATATTTAAAAATAACTCGTTTTTGTTGTATTTGAAGATTGAAGTGCATTCTCTAAAGACTGACCTGCATTTCCTACTAAGCAGAAAGAACTTGCATTTATATACCGCCTTTCATGATGTCCCATAGCGCTTTACAGCCAATGAAATACTTTTGAAGTGTAGTCACTGTTGTAATGTGTGAACAAATAACTTCCAACAAACAGGATCAGAATTGGGCCAAATCTTTGTGAAGCACAGTTCCAAAATAGAAACTTGTCTCTGCTTTAAGCTTCTGCTTCAGCAATGGAACAATGTGAGTTCTGTTATAAACCCAGTTCTAGTAAATTGGACAATTTGATAAAATGACAGCAAAGAGCCTCGTTGTTAGATCATTCTAATGTTCCTCGAAAAAAACTGGATGTTGGTTAACGAGTGTGAGTTAGGATCTCAAGATTTTCATTTACTCTGCATCTTGCTTTCCACAGAGAACATGTTAAAATTACAACAAAGGAATCTTATTTTTTTGTTTAGTAAGGGATTCATGAGTAGAATTCAGACAAATATAAAAACTGAGGGGGAGAAAAACTGGGAATAATTTAATCCATTCATTTGTCCTTGATCTTTCAGCTTGCTGCAAGAATATCGATAATAACATAAAGGACTTTTTAATCTGGGGTGGCACAAGATGAATAGGATCAGTTTTTGTTCAGCCTAATGGTTATAAAATGGAACATAGGAGTGTCATGGTGATGAATTTACTGCTATGTTTGGAGTTGTGTAGCACATAATTCACTGGCACAGGATAATATTGTAGCTGAAACACTTTGGAAAGGTAGATCAGTGTCAAATCTTGACTGATGGGCTAATTTACAGTCAAGGATTTCAGTAACCAAATAGGGCTTTGGTTTGTTGTTTTTGATTTTCTCTGGTTTTCTTTATTTGCTAACTTTTGACAAAGAGTTCACAACAGGTAGAGATCAAACTATCATAGCATCCATCCACTCTGTCAGTAAGTAAATGTCCATGCCACAGGTCAATTTTTTGAAAGGCTAATTTGAAAATGGGTTTAGCAGAACTCGGTGGTCACTGAGTCGTTCCCAGACTCAAATGAAAAATGATGTTTTCAATTCTCTTTGTAACAATGTGCGTTTTTACATTCAAAACTGTTTAATCTTCACATGCAGATATTCCCAAGACTCCACAAAACTCTTTCATTTCTCTATCTTTAAGAATGCAAGTGCTTCCCTAGGAATATAATACTGCAGAAAAGAGCACCAAACTGCTTTAAACTCCTTGCCCTCCGCTATTAATAAGTTACTATGATTATATAATAAATTATTATACTATCTGGCAAAGTATATAACACGTCAGGCTCATGTGTCCGTTGCCATTCTCCAGTTGTAAAGTAACAAGAATAGTATAGTACACAAAGCTATTTTTCAGCATCCATTTGAGGAAGTTTACTTTCAAAGGCCTCCATAGTCCTGCTTCCCACCTCCCCTCTCTGCTCCTTCCCTTTTATTACGAATTTCTCCCTGACACCATTATTTCCCCCTCTCTTCCTCTCCTGCAGGTGCTGCTTCCTCGCTAGGGCGTGGTTTTAGGGTGCTGGGCACCCTCTGGTACTTTGCCCAGGTGGCCATGATTCACCCGTGAGCCTTGGTGTGCTTATCATCGGGCTATTTTACCATGATAGTATCACACTTCTTCTCTCACCCAACCTCCACAGGTACACGCTTCCAGCGAGGGTTGCTGGATAGTGATTAGTCACGAAAATCCTGCCTGGTTTTCATCTCCTTAACCCAGGCTCTCTGAGCCAGTTACATGGCCCCAACACTGCTCCAGCTATAATCAGTTTACTCAGCACAAACCTGGCATACATTTAAACGTAACGAATGATGGGAAAAGACGATCGGACATATCAAGCACATCTCATGCAGGCATGTGCAAACACATACACCACTGATCGATCCCCTAGTCACACCATTTCCCTGTAAGAGGCAAAAGACCGGCAGCCAAATTCAGGGAGAACTATGGGAAATGCCTCTCTGACTCCCTAACGCGTTCAGGCAAATCTCTAGGGGACCACCATAGCCCATAACTCTTCATAATAATTAACAACTCAATCTCTATAAATTATCCTTGGCTAACTCAGCACAGAATCAGTTCAAATCTGGATCTTTCTGGCCCGTATGGCTCAGCTGATGATTAAATTCACTGAGTCATTTAATGAGCCTTCATTTCTCTTTCATTTTCAGTGCCATTTACTCAGTGGCAATTCGCAAACTACATTTATTCAAACAAAATAGATGCCTATTGCCGAGCTCCCCTCACAGTCCCCGATTTTTATCGCCCAGCAGTAGTGGCCGTGCCTTTCAGCCGTCTAGGCCCTAAACTCTGGAATTCCCTCTTTTAACCTCTCCGACTCTCTTTCCTCCTTTAAGGCGCACCTTAAAACTTACCTCTTTGACCAAGCTTTTGATCACCTGTCCTAATATCTCCTTATGTGGCTCGGTGTCAAATATTGTCCGATAACGCTCCTGTGGAGAGCCTTGGGACGTTTTACTACGTTAAAGGCTCTATATAAATGCAAGTTGTTGATGCAGTGAAAACTCAAACTCTACTAAAGTCGACTGGACTAGTTGATTTCCAACACTGCTTTGATGACTCAGTTTGTTACAATGTGAAGTAGAGACTCAAAGATTCGGATATAAAAAAAGTAACCAACAGAGCTTCTATGTTCCTGCAAATCTTGTGTGGGCAAAATGTGTAATTGTATCAGTATGAGGCTTCTAACTCAGAGGTGAGAGCACTACCACTGAGCCAAGACTGACACCTTGAAGCTGGAAGAATGAGTGGGGATGGGGTGTTGCAGAGGGGCGAAACTGAAAGGCTTCATTATTTTACAAAGGAATAGTCAATAGTTCAATAGTACCATTTTATAAATGAAAAGTATTTGACAGGATATTAAACTGACTGCGTTTTATTTCTAAAGTTGCTAAAATGTCGGTTGTTTTGTAAAACATTGTTCCAAAATCCTTGATTATTTGAAGTCATGAGCAATTGGCTACTTTACATGTACCACTGTCAATGTATAACATCCAACGATGTAATGTATTCAGTGTTGCGCCTCATTCCCTTTCACGCAATTCTTGTGACACCTATTTCCATCCTGGTTTTTCACACCATTCCTGCCATTGCCGTCGTAATTCATTGCTAAAATTTTGGCTGTGTTGATTGGGTCCTCCACTCTTGGTCTGCAAGAATAGTGGTGCTCTCCTGTGCTTTCTTTCCAGCTCAGTCTCCAAAATGGCTGGTGGCTTGATGCATTTGTCCTCAGTGCCACCTGCCTTGGAACTCTTAAGATCAGGCCTATGGCTTGATGCTGCTCTCCCATCCCTCTCTTGCGGCTGCTGTTTCCCTGTCTCCTCCCCCCCACCACTCAACGTGACTGGACTCTGACCCCATGCTGCCTGCCTACCCCACTGTGACCACACCTTAGTAGGGAATGGACCCTGACCTCAAAGCCCCCCCCTCACCCGCAGTCTCAAAAACTGCATTCTTGGCCAGCGCAGAGAATAGATTTAAAGTTCCTTAAATGCTTTATGAGCACTTTTTAAAAAAAATAATAGAGGTGCTTAAAGAAATTTAAGCAGTTCCCAGCTTTTTGGACTACGGGTGAGGACCTCAGTAGCTGAGGTTTGAGGTCAGGGCTTGGGGTCGGGAAGGACTGGGAAAACCTGTATTATCTAAAACAGTCGGTAGCATCTATTTTATATAATGTGCGTTTCCCCAGGTAACTGTTGGGGAAATGCTTTTAAGAAATTTCCCCCCTGACTGCTATCATCCAACTGCCGCAATCTGACCCTCGGTCCCGATACCCAGTTACTTAAAAGGATTTCCCCATCAGTAAGCTAGAGAAACCTGTATTATTCAAATTAAATACTCAACAATATCTATTCCTACACGCCATGTCCACTCTTGCACCACCCAATCTTCCTTTCCAATGCTGTCTGACACCCCTCCCCTATCCTTTCAAGGATTCCCTCCTGCCATGATCTTGCCCTCCCACCCTGAGGAACCTATACTTTCTACTCTCTCCTGCTGCCTTTTGCCATTCCCACTTCCCACCCTGTACAAGAATGCCTTTGACTCCCTGCTGTCCCACCCCGGGGAAAACCCCCGTCCCCGTTTTCAGTACTCCCACAGCCAGCAACCCCCAACTGCCCTGCCCAAATGCTCCCACACTCGACACAGGGCTATCCCGTGATCCCGTGGTTGTCACATCCCCTTTGCACACTTCCGCCACAGCCAATGCACAAACCCCCCCTCCGCACTGCTCCCATACCCCAGAATTCAATTTCCATTTCTCCTGAACTGAAGGGGTAGTTAACATATAATCAAAAGTAAGGAAAGCAGCTGGCAAACTATCAGCAGGAACACTTAAGGATTCATAAAAACAATTAATTTTGAATGGCCTGCCAGAAGATGGGAGATGGCAAACCAATTAAATAGTTTTTTTGCCCTCAGCCTTGGTGAATATGGGCTTAAAATAACTTTTCAAATATAAGGAAAAATTCACCGATCCTGCACTCTAAGCAGTGAGCCACATTCAGAGGGAGCACTGGTCAGAGATAGAGTTACAACCCTGAGTCCCTGTGTTATCGATTATCTGACCCACCTTCCCTACGAGTGCAGATCCCCACTGGGATTGCAAGAGTTTGCCCTGTAATAAAAATATTTAAATTGACATATTTCACAATTAAATGATTAAATTAAATATGTCTTTTGTGTTTTTGAGTGGTTCCACTAATGTTTTTACATGAAGGCCTCAGTCTCCCTGAAAAGCCTGGTCTTGAAGTTGTTGCCAGCTGAATTGCATAACCCTTGATTAACCTGCGCCCGGTCGTTACGATGCAGGCAGCACTTTACATTCGTGCTGCCTGCTGTTTTAAATGATCGCTGCGTGCAGCCAGCGCTGTTTGCGCTGTTGATTGGCTGCATGCATCAGCAGGGGGCCCCGATATTGTGCCTCTTAAAGGGGAGGTGCATTGTGGCTGCAAGAAGTGGTAGAAGTCATTTGGGAAGTGATTCAGTGCTCTAATATTTTGATGAATGGCTGAGCCTGCGAGAGAGTGTGCACCAAGGTTCTCTGATGATGTATTGGAGGCCTTGGTGCAAGAGGTAGAGAGAAGGAGGGGCATCCGTTATCCACAGTGGGGCAGGAGGCCCTCCAGAGATATGCTCAAGAGGTAGTGGGAGGAAGTAGGGGAGGAGTTAACCTTGGAGGAGATGCATTGAAGGTTCACTAGATTGATTCCTGGGATGAGAGGGTTGTCCTATGAGGAGAGATTGGGTAGAATGGGCCAATACTCTCGAGAGTTTAGAAGAATGAGAGGTGATCTAATTGAAACATATAAGATTCTGAGGGGGCTTGCCAGAGTAGATGCTGAGAGGTTGTTTCCCCTGGCTGGAGAGTCCAGTACTCGGGGGCATAGTCTTAGGATAAGGGGTCGGCCATTTAAGACTGAGAAGGGGAAGAATTTCTTCACTCAGAGGGATGTGAATCTTTGGAATTGTCTACCCAGAGGGCTATGGATACTGCATTGTTGAGTATTTTCAAGGCTAAGATAGATAGATTTTTGGACTCGAGAGGAATCAAGGGATATGGGGGTCAGGCTGGAAAGGGGAGTTGAGGTCAAAGATCAACCATGATCTTATTGAATGGTGGAGCAGGCTCGAGGGGCCGTATGGCCTACTCCTGCTCCTACTTATTATGTTCTTATACTATTATGTAATGCAGCTCATTCATGGTTTTCAAAGAAAAATGGGCCGAGCCATGGAATTTGATTCTCATAACGGTGGTTAAAAATGCCACAATTCCTTGTAATAAATATGGAATTTGACATTCAGTCAGTGTAAATCAGTGACCCAGATAACAGATTGAGTGTTACATAGCATAACATTTTCCCTCTCACCATGCACAACAGTGCAGGACATCTGCTAGTATTTTTTTTAAAAGGAAAGTGTCTGCTAGATAAACAGAGCTGCTGTATATTTGGATTCACATTTTGGTATTTATACAGAATAGATGTGCTGAACCCGGCTTTATATGTTTGTTCGAGCAAAATGTTTTAAATGTTTTTTTGAGTGTATTTTAAGTGCTTTGATAGACGAGATCTTTCTTTTCCAGCGGATAACAATGCTGGCCAATTCTAGGCCAAGGAAAGGTGGGGGAGTACAAAACTAGAAGTCATAAATATAAAATAGTCACTAATAAATCCAATAGGGAATTCAGGAGAAACTTCTTTATCCAAAGAGTGGTAAGAATGTGGAACACGCTACCACAAGGAGTAGTTGAGGCAAATAGCATAGATGCATTTAAGGGGAAGCTAGATAAGCACATGAGGCGGGGGGGGGGGAAAGGAATAGAAGAGTATGCTGATAAGGTTAGATGAAGTAGGGAGGGAGGAGGCTCATGCGGAGCATAGACACCGACATCGGCCAGTTGGGCCGAATGTTTTTGTGCTGTAGTTTCGACGTAACTCGATGAAAGATTCTGAAGCCTCCCCGAAATTTTATTTTGTGATCTTTTCTTGCGGTTTGAGTGGAAACCCCACATACTTAGTCGATCAGATGTGATGACTCTTGCTTTAATACTCAACTACACATCAAAAATATTTTTGCTGAAATCAAGAGTATCTTTGCTAGTCTCATTCTCCCATATCCAACTGGGAAGTGACTGGAATATATGATTCGATTGAAAATTCCATTGTGTTTCAGTGTGTCGCCTGACATTCTTTGGCTTAACATGGTGGCACTTCCATTTGGCAAATGTCTAAACGGTATGTAATTCAACAGGAGGGTTCGAGTTCTAAACTCTGCAAAGGTTATATTGGGGCCAAATTGCATTGAAAATACAGCACGTGCACACGTCAAATATGCTGTGAAAGGCCAGCAGAATGGAAAAGCCACTTTTGGCTGATCGTAAAATTCAAAAGAAGAACACTTTCGGCAGTGGACTAGAGCTAGGGTAATCAGGGAGAATGAAAAGTCCATACCCCTGCATGAAATCCTTTAGTACAAGTTTTGACAGTCCTAAAGGATTGTTGCAATGTGGCTGTTTCTGAGGTGATGGATTCAACACATCCTTCTTTGAGGCAAGGAGAGAAAGTCTGAAGTGCCTTGTGATCTCTGTAATGGAACAATGTGAAACTTGCACTGAACTGCAAGAATGTCAACAGGCCAGTTGGTGATGAAATATAAATAACAATGTTCTACTTTAAATATGTTGCAAAAACTCCAGTAAAGCTCCATAAATTTTTACCACTTGTATTCAATCTGGTTGTGAAAGAAGTTGATGCTTATTCTAGATTCCTACATCAATTCTGCCTTAAACTGCGCACATCTTAAGAATATTAAAGCATGGAATGAGAAAAGGTCATTCAGCCCATCAAGCCCATTCTTTCCACAAGCTGGTAATAATTTGCCCTGTCGCTAATTCTACCTAATGCATTTAGCCTGAAGGAAAGTTCTGCAGCTTTATTCTCTGATCCCCAAAGGTAATCGAGCAAAACTGCAGAATATTAATCTAACTTTATGATATAATTATTCAACACTGACTGCCTTTAATACACGGCATTTCCACCTTCCACCAACAGAGGAGCTATCAAGGACTACAGGTCATTTTTGATCCTCGGAGAGGGCGCACACTGGGCGGTAGTGGATCGGCTGCCCATTATCCACCCCGATCCACTACCCCTCGTGTTGCACCCCCTCTGAAGTTGAAAGTTCCCCTCATGTATTTGTTGAACTCGAGACGAGTCAACACAACATCTATGCGGGCGATTTCTTCCGTTACTCCTGCCACGTTGTCCTAACTTTGGCGGAAGTTCAGCAGGAACCCCACTTACAACATGTAGACAGGGTGTCTGCCGACGCTACAGCCGCGAAGCGGGAGACGGTCTGAGGAAATTCAATCCCTCCTCCCCCTCCCGCCCCCCCCCCCCCCCTACTGTTTTGCTACGATTCTGTTCCTCTTCTCTGTGGTTAAAATTTTCTTCCAATTATCTTGCCCGTAACTTGTATTTTTGTATTCATGTCCTTTATTTGACACTCACAGTCCAAAGTAAATATTTTCACTGTTGATACCTATCATTATTTTGAAGACCTCCAACTCTTGGTTGTCTGTTCTCCTATGAAACAGTTTCATATTAGTGAGTTCCTCTTCATCAGCCGTGGCATAGTGGTAGCACTGTCGTCTCTGAGTCAGAAGTTTGTAGGTTCAAGCTCTACTCCAGAGACTTGAGCACGTAATCTAGACTGACACCTCAGTGCAGTGCTGAGGGAGTGCTGCACTGTCGGCAGTGCCATCTTTCGGATGAGACGTGAAACCGAGGTCCCGTCTGCCCTCTCAGGATGTGGTCTCGTGGCCAATATTTATCCCTCAACAAACATCACTTCAAAAAAAAAATGACTATCTGGTCATTATCTCATTGCTGTTTGTGGGAGCTTGCTGTGTGCAAATTGGCTGCTGCGTTTCCTACTTACAACAGTGACATTACCACATTTTAAAAGTACTTCATTGGCTGTAAAGTGCTTTAGGACGTCCTGAGATCATGAAAGGTCCATGAAAAATGCAAGTCTTTTTTTCTTTCTTTTCCTTTCTTAAACCCTCACCAATCCATTAATGCCCTTTTCAAGGTATTGCAATCAATATTCCAGATATGGCCTCACCAGTGATCTGTACAAGGTTAAATAACTTATTTTGACTTTCCATCAAATATGCTTGAATTGCATTCAGTACTTAATCAGTCTTCCTGAAAGGCACCGTGTTGGATTTTGTTATGTAAACCAGATAAGCAGTGCCTTCTGGCTTGTGTTTCCTTGTCTATTATGGTGCATGCTTTTACCTAAAACACCCAGGTATTTTAATTTGATAGAAATTGAATTTTCTTTTGGTTGCATTTTATTTTCGGGAGTGCAGAAGAAAAATGCAAGAAGAATATTTCACCATGTGAAAGCTATAGGTTCTGTCACTTATAATACCTGACTGGCACTGAGCTTTGTTTGATATTCTGTCTCTCATTTGATGTGCCTTTTATTGACTTAACGCAGTCTACGTATGCATGATGGCCAATACACGTGAAACAGTGGCACTAGAATTTAGTGGCCTTTTCTCAAACAAGAGCCTTTGGTGGGTACACTGAATCAAATTGGGTTAGTTCAGATGAACTAGCTGTGCATCTGCATGGTCTTATTTGGAGCACTTTGGTTCACATACGATCATTCTAGACAATCTCTTACTTTGCTGGCTGATTTGCACATTAATAATGGCGTGCATCGTTATCACGCCGTTATTTTTCGAGCAAGATCCGATCCAACAAAATTTCCTTCATTGCATTTCAAGTTTTCAAAGATTTATCAAATTTCATGGAGATATTGCTTCTCTAATCTCTTCTCTGATATAGAAAGGGGGCCGGTCTGTTTTTGTGATTTCTACTGGCACAGATGATCCAGAGAAGGGTCAGCGAAGGGTCAAGTAAATGTTTGTCTAATCTCTTTGCAGTCTAGTGAGGTGGTAGAATACGATCTGTTTTTTTTTCCGGCAGACTAAGCTCATGCTCTGTTTTCTCAAATATCCAAATATTAGGCTTAATAATAAGCCAAAAACAAGTGAATGTTCATGTTAAGAGTCATTGAGCATCAAACCTCAAGCAGTAACTGGTATGGGTTCAAACTGGGCCAATTCAAATTACTTTGCTCAGTTATTAGTTGATTGGTATCTGATCAGAAGGTCAACTACCACCCTTCTTTCACCAGCTATTTCTTTAATAAGTCCAGGTTCTTGCCTCCACCATCCTACCCAGAAATCAATTCCAGTCATTGGGTAAAGAATGGCTTCCTCCTGGATCAGCCCTAAATTTACCTTTCACCGGTTTGAACTTGTGCCCCCTGCCCTCCGGTCAGTGTAGGGGCCTGTATTCACTTTGTTTTTCCTATCTGGTACCATATACTTCTAAGAAGTCCTCTCTTAGTCACTTCAGTTCAATGCTGAAGTGTTTCTGCAGTATCTCTGTAATCCAGTCCTCTGTTGCTGGGGATGAGCCTGGTTATTTTTGTCTGCAACGCTTCCAAGGCTTCACTGTATCCCTTTTTTCTATAGTGCAAAATCTGGACACTATATTCAAGATATTGTTTTACTGTATTCTTGGCTATTTTTAAAAAAATTCTCACGTCAGCTATTGGGGATGAAGGTGAAGAGCATGTACCTGATATTAATTGTTTAATATGGGTATACACCTCTCTGAAACACCTTGGGATGTTATTCTATATTAAAGGCGCGATATAATTGCACATTTTTGTTCTTGCTCATGTGGGTGGGTGCTAATCTTCTGCTTATGACTCGCTTCATTACTTAGAAATCAAAGATTCAAGGGATGCGATAAGAACATAAGAGCATAAGAAATAGGAGCAGGAGTAGGCCAATCGGCCCCTCGAACCTGCTCCGCCATTCAATAAGATCATGGCTGATCTGATCCAAACCTCAAATCTAAAGAACACAAGAAGTAGGAACAGGACTCGGCCACTCAGCCCCTGGGCCCGCTCCACCACCCACAGGGCCTTGACCGATCCGAACTCAGCTTCATGTCCAATTTCCTGCCCGCTCCCCATAACCCCGAATTCCCTTTACTTCTAGGAAACTGTCTATTTCTGTTTTAAATTTATTTAATGATGTAGCTTCCACAGCTTCCTGGGTCAGCAAATTCCACAGATCTACTACCCTCTGAGTGAAGAAGTTTCTCCTCATCTCAGTTTTGAAAGAGCAGCCCCTTATTCTAAGATTATGCCCCCTAGTTCTAGTTTCACCCATCCTTGGGAACATCCTTACTGCATCCACCCGATCAAGCCCCTTCACAATCTTATATGTTCCAATAAGATCGCTTCTCATTCTTCTGAACTCCAATGAGTAGAGTCCCAATCTACTCAACCTCTCCTCATATGTCCGCCCTCATCCCCGGGATTAACCGAGTGAACCTTCTTTGTACTGCCTCGAGAGCAAGTATGTCTTTTCTTAAGTATGGACACCAAAACTGTATGCCGTATTCCAGGTGCGGTCTCACCAATACCTTATATAACTGCAGCAATACCTCCCTGTTTTTATATTCTATCCCCCTAGCAATAAAAGCCAACATTCCGTTGGCCTTCTTGATCACCTGCTGCACCTGCATACTAACTTTTTGATTTTCTTGCACTCGGACCCCCAGATCCTTTTGTACTGCAGTACTTTCCAGTTTCTCGCTATTAAGATAATAACTTGCTCTCTGATTTTTCCTGCCAAAGTGCATAACTTCACATTTTCCAATATCGTATTGCATCTGCCAAATCTCCGCCCACTCACCCAGCCTGTCTATATCCCCTTGTTGGTTTTTTATGCCCTTCGCACTCTCTACTTTCCCTCCCATCTTTGTATCATCTGCAAACTTTGATATGTTGCACTCGGTCCCTTCCTCCAAATCATTAATATAGATTGTAAAGAGTTGGGGACCCAGCACCGACCCCCTCTCTCCCTCTTTTCCCCTCTCTCTCCCTCTTTCCCCCCTCTCTCCCTGTTTTCTCTCCCTCTTTATCCCTTTCTCTCTCCCTCTTTATCCCTTTCTCTCTCCCTCTTTATCCCTTTCTCTCTCCCTCTTTATCCCTTTCTCTCTCCCTCTTTCCCCTCCAAATCTTGAGGTTCTGACATTCGTCCTGAGCAATAATGAGATAAAGCCTTAAAATGCTAGCACTTTACAAACTCTGAGCAGGTCCTTCAGAATGCCACTGTGGCAATGCAGCCTGGAGCTGAGCCAGTGCAAATCAATTGAATGGGTAGCCTGCAATAATTTATCATTTGGAGATAGCATCTGTGTGATATTGAAAGGCAGAATTAGTCAATATCATTTGGAGAGCTGTGGAAGGACAGAGCATGGCAGGGCATTGACACTTTCAGATAAAAATAGGCCAGTCAGAGTGAAAGCATAGGGGAGGGCAGAAGGTGCATGGTGATAGGATCGGGTGTTTTAGTATAATCTTGCTGCTTTTTTTAGTGATTAATGGGTTGTTAAGAGTCATCTATTTCTGCTAAAAGAAGCTAGCTCCCAAAAGAATATTCCTGTAAAATACTTGCTAAAGTGGCAATTTTGATGTTAATGACAGTAGCGATTTCAATTGACTCTTTTATGCTGCTGATAAAACTCTTGGCCAAAAATAATTCACTCAAGTATGTTTTTTACCCTTAGCAGCTATGGAGATTGGCATTAAACAGGGTGAAAGATGAGGTAAACAGCACTAATATTGTCAGCAGGCTGTTTTAGTGCTATTCCAAGTTTCTACCCGATGGAAGAAAAGAAGTTAAGAGTACTAATGTTTTGTCGTTATTTTAGCGCTGACTGCTCAATAATGTAAATTAATGGCTTATTCCTTGCTGGTGCTATTTTCTGTTTGGAGCAATAACTTCCTTATTGGTGCCCATTGCTGCTGCCCTGACTTTCAGTTACTCTGAGTGAAGTAAGTGTACTGCTGAGTATTACAGCTGTAATATTTGTTGTCCTGCAGAGGACTGACATCGCAGAGCACCCACATAGAATACCCCCGGGCCTCTATGTACAGGTTAAGAAGCAGTTATCTCTCCCCAACTGAGGAGCAGTGCAGGTCAAGTCTGAATCTGTCCCAAGTACATGGTTACAGTCTATGCTGCCACCTGAATGACGAGCTGCCGGGCTAGTCTTCAGATGGTAATGCATTCCTATTAAGGTAATGACAACTCTCCATTGCTAGACCTCGAAAGGGAAGATCACAGTGGTAAGTAGCTATTGGGTGCACAGAAGCATAAAACGGGTTACCGAGTCTCACCAGTACATCAACTTTGGTGTGGAGATTCACCTGCAATCCCAAAGGTAGCAAGGGTTAAACTAACTTGTGCAGTCTGCTGAACTTCAGGCTGGAAAAGCCTTTGCCAATTACCTTACCCACAGGCTGCTGAAGATGTTGGACACAGACTCATTTAGAGCATCCACACCTTGCTTGCACAGAGGTCGTCGTGGATACACATTAAGTGGATGCACTATACACAAAGGCCAGCATATTCTGCCCAAAGAGGTCTACTGAGAGGCCGACATCTTCAGATATGCCGGAGGATGGTTTCTGCAATTCTGAGCTCCTCTGAACACTTCTCTGCTGACAGCCTCTTCGGAACAGTGCTGTTACCTTGCCCAAGCACCTGCCTATCTTGTGAATCATAGAAAGGTTACAGCACGGAAGGAGGCCATTCAGCCCATTGAGTCTGTGCCGGCTCTATGCGAGAGCAATCCAGCCAGTCCCACTCCCCTGCCCTATTCCCATAGCCCTCCAATTTTTTTTCCTTTCAATTACTTATCCAGTTCCCTTTTGAAGGCCATGATTGAATCTGCCTCCACCACCCCCTCGGCAGTGCATTCCAGATCCTAACCACTCGCTGTGTAAAAAAGTTTTTCCTCATATCAACTTTTGTTCTTTTGCCAGTCACCTTAAATCTATGTCCTCTGGTTCTTGACCCTTCTGCCAATAGTAACAGTTTCTCTATCTACTCTGTCTAGACCCTTCATGATTTTGAATACCTCTATCAAATCTGCTCGCAAACATCTCTGATCCAAGGAGAACAACCCCAGCTTCTCCAGTCTATCCACGTAACTAAAGTCCTTCATCCCTGGAATCATTCTAGTTAATCTCTCCTGCACCCTCTCGAAAGCCCTGCACATCTTTCCTAAAGTGTGGTGCCCAGAACAATACTCCAGTTGTGGCCAAACTAGTGTTTTATAAAGGTTCATCATGACTTCCATACCTTTGTACTCTATGCCTCTATTTATAATTATAAGACCATTCTATGCCGTTTCAGGCAGGCAGCTGGCCAGCGGGATATGAATGAGGTCCTGCCGTGAATATCAATTGTGGCCTCCCTTGGAGACTCCCGTACAGGAAGACCATCGGCTTTCCCCGGCTTCCTGCCTGGAAGCTGCAATCCACCCCTCTACCTTATTGGCCCAGGAAATGTTGGATTTTGCATTTTTCTCACACGTGGTCAATTTTAGGGGGAAATTGCGGTGCGTCGGGGGTGGGGGGGGCTCCGAAAATCACAGAAATCCCGTTCTGGTTCGGAAGCCAGCTCCAGCCCGCCGACTTCCGAGTTTCCCAGGGACCCACCTGTGTGCGCCCGGACGACCCGAAGCCAGAAGTCCCGCCGGCAATTAAAGCCGGAGGGATGACAGTTTCACCGAGGTACTTAAGGCACTTTACCTGTGACAGATTAAGTGATTGTAATGATTTTTAACTTACCTGGGAGGCTTGCCCATTGCTTCTCATTCACGCCTGGTGAAACCTGGCACGAAGGGCCGGATCAGGGAAAAAGAAACAAAATAAATTAAATAAAAAACCATAGAAAGAAGTTAAAACACAAAATGAAACTACCTTTGCACCCTGCTCCGTTGTCCGATGTCTCCTTCTCCAATCTCCCCCTCTTCACCCCCCCCGATGACCCCCTCTTCACCTCCCCCCGATGTCCCCCTCTCCCCCCCACCCCCCCCGATCTTCCATTCCAGTGCCCGTAGACGTCTCGCTCTCTCTCTTCCCACCACCCGCTCCCCCCCCCCCACCCCCCCCCCCCCCCGCCCTTGCGTTGCAGCTCCTGGTAAGCTTTGTTCATGCGGGTTTGCCATGTGCACCTTCACCCTCCCGCTGCCAACCCGCCATCATTGCAAAATCAACCCCAGTGAGATTCTGATCTTAGCTGGATTATCAGAGGAAGGCACTGAGCAGTGGATTCCCCTCAGGGAGCGAAAATGGAAAGACTGGTCTCTTCTTCCCCCACCCCACCACAATCCCCCTCCTGCGCATTCTACTGTTAAAGAGCAACATAAGGATAGGCATGTGAGTAAATCACCTGGTCTGTCGTCTTAGCTGGAGAACAGTGTATGACCTGGAGTGATCTGAGAGAGGCTACAAATGAGAAAACAAATTAAGTAAAATGGACATTGAATGGGAACCTGCCATCAAAATTGATGTTTTATGTTCTATGGTGATAGTATCACATATCTTGCACTGCATTTGGGCTGTATTATAGTGTAAGCTTTAATCTGGTATCAGGACCTGACGTGATACCAGAACCAACCTGAGTGAGATGTCCTGGAGCAGGTAGTTTCCTTATTGTTCCCTGTGGAGACAGTTCAGGCCTTGGTGCAAAGTGGTTTTGGCTTCACCCTAAGTTAAAGTGTGAGAGCACATGTAGATCATTTGAATTGGATTTCTTAATTTACTTTTCTTTTCTCCTTTATTTCTCCTGTTCCTCTCCTGAAGGCACTGACCACTGTTTGACAGGCGCTGAAGCCCTCTGATATCTCATGCGCGTGGCCATTCTCATGTATGAGCCCACACTGTTCAATCACAGAGGACATTACAGGGAGCCCAATCCTGTTCTCACCCAATATCCACAAATACACATTCTCCACCATGGTGGGTTGTGATTGTGTTGAATTGTGATTGTTGGGTGATTTTAATTTTTTCTTTTCCTCCTTGTGTAAGTGTCGAGAGACAATCGCTGCACCCCCAACTGCTCCTGTGGCAGTCAGTGAACTCTCTGAGACGGGAGTTTGATCCTGGTCTGTTTGGCCTACTCCCAAATCGTGTGGTGCACTTAACCACAATTACATAGAATTACATAGAATCTACAGCACAGAAACAGGCCATTTGGCCCAATGAGTCTATGCGATGTTTATGTTCTACATGAGCCATCCCCCCCACCCCTCTTCATCTTACCCTATCAGCATAGCCTTCTATTTCTTTCTCCTTCATGTGTTTATCTAGCTTCCCCTTAAATGCATCTATGCGGGTAGCTTAATTATATTTCTACATAAGCTTTATTGAATATAAAATGGGTATTTAATTCACAAGAGATCAAATCTAAAGCATAGTTATCAATTTTGATGAACTATTCATTCATATTTGGAGGTGCAGTGGCTTCTCTGTATGTGAAAAACTTACTTTAAGCATTCGTGACTCAACACAGAACTGGGCTATTCCATGCAGATCAGAGAGATCTCACGATATCTACCCTCATTATACGGTGTATGCACATCCCATCATATGAAATTCAGATGCATTTTCTTACAAATTGTGTATCACCTCCTGGAAAACGAATACATTTTATGATATAGTGTGCGTGTCCTGTGCAATTTATGATGACTATAACTGCTGACTTCAAGTATTAAAGTCTCTAAGAGTTCCACAGCATCCTCACAGTTGTCAGTTAACTTTGTACCTTGCTTTAGAAGAGGTCAAAACTTTGAATCCATTTTCATGCAAGTCAGGGATTCACGACAAAATGAAATATTGAAAATGGTGCTTCGAGAAATGTGTCAAGAGCAGCAAGGAAAAGTCTTCAGAAGTGGAACGGAAAATGTACTCGGTCAGCGCAAAGTTCTACGCCAACAGGTGCCTCGTGTATTGAGGTGGTGACTGCTGCCTAGGTTTTACCCGATCGGACATAGCCTCAGTCATTTGAGTGGGGCGTCTAGGTGATGTGGTGACATCCCAACAGACCTCTCTGTCACTCAGGCTCATACCTGCGATTTCCCCTGCTGCTGGGTACTGTGGGTAGATGTGGGAGCAGATCACTTGGTATCAGTAATGTTGTTGAAGCCCTCTATTTCAATCTAATTCTCCAACATGCTGAATCCAGACACGTACGACTCAGTAGATTGGAATCGAACTTAAATTGCTGTAAAGATGCATTGCAAGGCAACATATGTAAAATGAAGTACAATGTGAGCAGTATTGATCTTTGCAACTTTTCAACAAATTTTGTCCTCACCTGCTCCCAGGTTCAATAGGTGCGACAGTATTGACTCGTCTTGCCATGTCCATGAAGACTGCTTCAGCACTGCTCTCGACCTTGAGCTCCCAAAAGAGTTCCCTTCCTTCAAGGACCTCCTGCAGCATCAGATCTAAAGCAGCTTTCGTGAAAGAAGCAGTTTGAGTTCTTGAACTTGCTCCAGCTATTTCTTCCCCATGACACCTTTTATAGGGAGAGAGGCAGTACTTTAGGAACTGCTGCACCCCATATCCCGGCCTCTGACTCCTTCGTGCTCCCAATGTGTTGTCTGCTATGCGTTGGGAGTGTTACTATATTAGTTAAATTGGCTGAGCTTGCATTATGGCACAAGGTCAGCTCACTGTATCATAGGTATGTGCCCAAAGAACTGGTGCTGCTGTGCCTGTACTACATTATAATCCTCAATAACTCTCTGCACTATGAGTTTTTAACCCTTCTCCTTATTCCTCAGTAGTTTTAAAAAAAAGTCAGTGATGCTGTGACCAGAACCGTGAAGTGGTCCCTGTTCAGACAAATAAAATTCTCTCCTACAGTAAAAGTTGTTCACATCAGGAGAAAGCACAACTTGTTTGTACAATATGTAATGTACAGTGCCTTCACTGAATCAGTCAGTCACTAGTTGAAATTGTATGAGTGGTGATATCCATTGAAATAGCACAGATTGGACTTAGTGTGCAACCAAGTTGACCTTGGGCAGACTCACCAGTGTTTCTGCTTTTTTCTTTCTGGTGATGTTTCTGTGTTCAAAAAGTTAATAATTTTGTCAAGGCCAAAGAATGACCCATTCACTACTGTTGGCAAGTATTCCTTATTACTGCTTCAACATACACGTCAATGGAAGAGACCGATCATTTGGATTGCATAATATCTGGCAAAGTATTCAAAAGAGCACTGCTTTAAGTTGTTTCAATGTCTTCAGGACAGATGTTGCCAGCATCACAGTGATTTTCTTTTTTACCATCAGTATATTTAGCAATCTTGTTTTGAAATTTTCTGTTGAACGACAGGCAGAGAATCACAAAATGGTTGTACATACCAGCATATTAATTGAAAACTTGGAAGAAGGTGACGATTTGTAAAATCGTTCCGAAAGTGTTGATGTTTAGCTTTGCCTTGTGAGCAGCTTGATGGTGTTTGAGGAACTGTGCTGCTGTCTCAGAGAACTTCAGTAACATAAATATTGTACAAAACTGAATTATTTTAATGTTCAGATACAAAGACTGATGAGTGAGAATAAATAGTCTATAAGGATTCCAGATCTGGATTTTTTTTTTGGCCAGTAGAAGTGTAAACAGGTTTAACATTAATCTTTCCCTATTATTGTTTCTGAATGTAGAGATGCCGGTGATGGACTGGGGTTGACAATTGTAAACAATTTTACAACACCAAGTTATAGTCCAACAATTTTTATTTGAAATCTACAAGCTTTCGGAGGCTTCCTCCTTCCTCGGGTAAATAAAAATTGTTGGACTATAGCTTGGTGTTGTAAAATTATTTACAATTGTTTCTGAAGGCCAACACCTATCTATATTCACAAGGGTCTTATGGTAATTTTTTAAAAATCCTTTTCCATTGACCCACTATATTTCCTAGTTAAAATAACAAGTCTATTGGAAGTGACTTATGTCCAAGTTACATTACTTTAAAGCGATTTTCTAATTTCTTTCTCTTTCAAATGAACTCTTGGATTGTTGCAGTGAAAACTCAAGCTGTTTGCATTTGTTAAAGATAAATGGTGCAGGAGGAACAGAGTGGCAAGATAAATTAACGTGCTGTGCCTAAGAAGTGGCACAGAGTAAGCCACATTGTTTGTTCTTGACTGTGGCGGTTTTTGAATTAGTAGTGGTTTCAATTAACTGACCATAGTCATTGGCATCCTGTTGCATGATTATCGGTTGCTGAGTTTGCACTTTTACACTTTTGGCCGAATATCTAATGCTTGTGTCTGCAGTATAATAATGTGCTGGAAGCAATATCACGGCAGTTATCTCAGGCTGAGGCTTATTGCAGCTTAACCTTCTCAGTTCTATCCGTTTGTGTGAACTTGTCAAATATAACATCCAAATCATTGAGCAATAATTTATCTGCTGGATCCATGTGGCATTGCTAGAACTGGAAATACCCCTGAATGTTTGCTGTGCAATTTGTTTTACTAAATGTTTGAATTCACTACACCTAATGAAGTCTGTATAGATGGAGGTGTTAGATTTTAGGTTTTCTCGCCTGATGACATGGTCTGATCCAAATATCAATCTGTATATGTGGAAGACAAAGAATCCATGGAAGGTAAAATATTTTATAAAATTACAGAATATTCATTGTATTTCCATAATTCAAAATTATTTTGGAAACCATCTCTTCATAAATACTTAATGAATGCTGAAGTCTTGTAAGAGTGTGCTTTGAACATGGAGGCACCAACAGTAATACATGTGCTCCCATAATTCCTATTGATGCAGATTCCCTTATTATTAATGTCTTTGGTATATACTTTGTCTGGCAGAATGTAAAGCCTTCTTGACATTGATTGCGGCCAGATGCCAGAAATTGATATAATGTATGCAAAAAAATCACTGGTTTGTCAGGGCTATGGTTGGATTCAGGCAGACAAAAGAGATTCTGTAGCAACATTTTATCCAAGAACAGGTCCTTTCACTTAATCACATGCCTTTGTATTGATTTTCACTGTTACTCACATTTGCAACATTTTAACTGCATCATTGCTTTCCTCGATTCTGGTGCAGATGTGCATCCCTTTCATAGACTATGAAGCACTTAGTAAACTGTTTAAGATTTTCAAAGGAAATGGTGATTTTTTTTTCTTAGTTTGCATTTTGGAATTAAACATAGATATCTTGTAAATATAATAAGCCATTTAAAGATGCCATTTCGAAATCACAATTAGCTTAACTATCTGAAGCATAGCATGAGTCAGCTGCCTCATTTATTTATAACAATAGAGTCAACGAATGTCTGGAGGGGAAAATATAAATTTGTCAAGTAAAAAATAAAAGATGCTGGCAACTGATTAAATTGGATACCATATAGTGAAGACGTGTGAAAAAAATCTGTGTGTTTTGCTTTTTACAGCCCTTGATGATGCTTTACTTCTTTTTATAGAGAGTGTCCCCATCAGTGTCCCATTTGAAGAATGAATCTCTCAGTCAAATGTGAAACCTATCACCAATTTCATATGTATAAAAATGGCGAATGATGAACATCCCATTTTGGAAAATTTATTGTGTCCAAAAGTGTGGGGGAAGGTGAACTGCCATCAGGGATAATTGGATTGACCCAGCATGCTTTTCGGATCTTATTATTTGAACTGTGTGTATGTGGACTCACTTTCAGGTCCCTTGCTTTGTCAGGCTCAATAACTTTTCAGGCCAATCTGCCAGTGTGCTCAAGAGCATTCACCACTTTAAAAAAAAATGTATATTTTTATAATCTAAAAGAGACATGGTAAAAAGACAAAATTAAAGGTTCTTTATCTGAGTGCGTACAGCATTCGTAATAGGATAGATGAATTAACATCACAAATAGAAACAAATGGGTATGATCTCGTGGCCATTACAGAGACGTGGTTGCAAGGTGACCAAGGTTGTTTAACATTTTGGAAGGATAGGAAAAAAGGTAAAGATGGTGGGGTAGCTCTGTTAATAAAGGATGAAATTGGCATAATAGTGAGAAATGATCTTGGCTCAGAAGATCAAGATGTTGAATCAATTTGGGTGGAGGTAAGAAATATCAAGGGGAAGAAATCACTGGTGGGAGTAATATATAGGCCCCCTAACAGTAGCTATACTGTAGGGCAAAATATTAATCAGGAAATAAGGGGGGCTTGTAAAAAAGCTAATGCAATAATCATGGGCGATTTTAACTTTCACATGGATTGGACAAATCAAATTGGCAAAAATAGCCCTGAGGAGTTGTTCATACTGTATTAGGGACTGTTTCTTGGACTCATACGTCGGGGAACTAACCAGGGAACAGGCCATTTTGGATCTGGTAATGGATAACGAAACAGTATTAATTAGTGATCTCAAAGTAAAGGATCCCTTGGGAAGCAGTGATCATAACATGATAGAATTTCACATCCAGTTTGAGAGCGAGGATCTTGGGTCTGAAACTACTGTATCCAACTTAAATAAGGGCAATTATAAAGGAATGAGGGCGGAATTGGCTAAAGTGGACTGGGTAAACAGATTAGATGGTATGATGGTGGATAAGCAGTGGCAAACATTTAAAAAGATATTTTATGACTCGCAACAAAAATATATCCCTGTTAGGAGGAAAGACTCCACAAAAAGGGTGAACCAACCATGGCTAACTAAGGAAGTAAAGGATGGTATCAGGTTAAAAGAAAAAGCATACAACATGGCAAAGATTACTGGTGAGCCCGGAGATTGGGAAAACTTTAAAAACCAGCAAAGGAGGACTAAAAGAATAATAAAGAGGGAGAAAATAAATTACGAGAGTAAACTAGCAAGAAATATAAAAACTGACAGTAAAAGCTTCGAAAAAAAAAAGGAAGAGGGTAGCTAAGTAAACATTGGTCCCTTAGAGGATGAGACTGGGGAAATAATAATGGAAAACAAGGAAATGGCAGAGGAATTGAACAGATATTTTGTATCTGTCTTCACAGTAGAAGACACTAATAACATACCAATAATAGTAGAAAATCAAGGGGCAAAGGGGAGGGAGGAACTAAAAACAACCACTATCACTAGAGAAAAAGTACGAGGTAAACTAATGGGTCCAAAGGCTGACAAGTCCCCTGGACCGATGGCTTGCATCTGAGGGTCTTAAAGGAAGTGGCTACAGAGATAGTGGATGCATTGGTTGTAATCTTCCAGAATTCACTAGATTCTGGAAAGGTCCCAGTGGATTGGAAAACCGCAAACGTAACACCCCTATTCAAGAAGGGTGTGAGACAGAAAGCAGGTAACTATAGATCAATTAGCCTAACATCTGTCTTTGGAAAAATGCTAGAACCCATTATTAAGGAAGTAGTAGCAGGACATTTGGAGACTCATAATACAATCAAGGAGAGTCAACATGGTTTTATGAAGGGGCAGTCGTGTCTGAAGGAACAGAGTGTCTTGTGGCCAAATTTGCTGATGATACAAAGATAGGTGGAAAAGCAAGTTGCGATGAGGACACAAAGGGCGCGTTCTCGGCGGGGGGGCCTCAGAAATCGTGAAATCCAGGATCCCGACCGGATCCCGCCCACTTCCGGGTTCCCCGCTGACGCGCCGGCGTGCGCGCGCAGCCCCCGCTGGTGGGAATCCCGCAGGCAATTAAAGCCAGCGGGATGCCACTTGAGATTATTTATTTAGCTAT
Source organism: Heptranchias perlo (assembly GCF_035084215.1). Taxonomy (NCBI): domain Eukaryota; kingdom Metazoa; phylum Chordata; class Chondrichthyes; order Hexanchiformes; family Hexanchidae; genus Heptranchias; species Heptranchias perlo. Next base: position 51,988,799 of record NC_090336.1, on the reverse strand, counting down.
TTCAGGTCATTAACTGACCTGATTAAGGGACTCTGTGTGATTTTGGATCAACATGGGACTGTTTCCCACACTGGGGGAAACACTCCCAGATCGAATGGACGTGTTGCAGCCGTCAGCCTGTGGCAGCTGCAAAGGTCCATTTGACAGGTTTGGGAGGGGGAGACCCTCACCCATTGCAGGAGGCCACTCTGTCACTTGGGACAAAGTTTGGCCTCCACCACCCTCCTCCTGACAATCAAAGTCACCAACCTGCACACTTACCCCGGGGTCCGGAGACATGTACCTACCTTGCGGACCCCCTCAGATGTACATCTTGCGGATGGGGGCCGCCGTAGCTGCAGTCATGACCTCCTCGGAGGGCGAACAGCATCACCAGCCTCACCAGCCTCGCCATCCACGCCGTCCACCTCTGGCACGTGGAGCTCCACAACAGAGTGCTGTGACACATCCACCTGTACAGCAGGAGGGAGGGCTACCGCAGAAAGAGATGCGTCGCAGAGGGCACTACCCTCGCCACAGGTTCCACAGACCGAGGCTCAGCCTCCTGGACCTCTCTGAGCAGCAGTGCACACGGAGGCTCAGAGTCACTCGACATGTAGCCGTGGACATCTGCAGCCTCTTTCATGCCGAGCTGCTCCTGGCTGGCCTGTGCACCATCTTCCTACCTGTCGCTGTCAAAGTCACCACTGCCCTCCCGAACCTCTCCTCCACAGCCTTCCAGGGTGCAACCGGGGACATCGCCGATGTCTCTCAGTCGTCTGCGCAGAAGAGCCCTGCAAATACACCTACACCCACTCTGCAGTGACACAATGTGTGGCATCAGTGGTGGGTCCTCATAGTGATACCCAGGAGCGGGCATTATTGCACAAACCGGACAGGATTCGCGAAGACATGGCAGTAGTGGTGCCAATATAATGTGTGATGTGAGTTGTTCTGGGTGTCCTCATACATGAAACACAAAAAGTCAACATACAGGTGCAGCAGGTAATCTGGAAGGCAAACGGAATATTGGCCTTTATTTCTAGGGGGATGGAGCATAAAAGCAGGGAAGTCATGCTACAACTGTACAGGGTGCTGGTGAGACCACACCTGGAGTACTACGTACAGTTCTGGTGCCCTTATTTAAGGAAGGACATACTTGGATTGGAGGCAGTTCAGAGAAGATTCCCTCGGTTGATTCCGGGTATGGAACGGTTGTCTTATGAGGAAAGATTGAACAGGTTGGGTCTATACTAATTGGAGTTTAGAAGAATGAGAGGAGACCTTATTGAAACATACAAGATTCTGAGGGGACTCGATAAGGTAGATGCTGAGAGGATGTTACCCCTCATGGGGGAATCTAAAACTGGGGGGCATAGTCTCAGAATAAGGGGTTGCCTGTTTAAGATGGAAATGAGGAGGAATTTCTTCTCCCAGAGGGTCGTGAATCTTTGGAATTCTTTACCCCAAAAAGCTATGGAGGCTGAGTCACTGAATACATTCAAGGCTGAGTTAGACAAATTTTTGATCAGCAAGGGAGTCAAAGGATATGGGGAAAAGGCGGGAAAGTGGAGTTGAGATAAAAATCAGATCAGCCACGATCTCATTGAATGGCGGAGCAGGCTTGAGGGGCCGAATGGCCTACTCCTGCTCCTATCTCTTATGGTCTTATAGAAATAAGAATTGAGGGTGTTGAAGTATGCTATGATTTGTCAACAACTCCATTATCATTGTAACATGGAACTATCAGGATGGTAGTCGGCAAAATAGAAGGACCTTCGTCTTTTCTCGTCCAGCAATTCCTATGTCCTCAGTAAATTCTAATTCTAAATGGTTTTACAACACAGTACTTAGAACTTAGTTCCAAAGATGTCATAGACCCAAGTGAAGCTTGAGCAGCATGTTTGATTGCCGAGATTTGATTTCAGTCTTGAAGTTATTCCTTAGTATACATTATTATGTCATAGATGAGCAGTTTAATTGTATCTGGGGGACTTGGTCAGTTTTGATAATTACCAGTGTCCACCTGCCAGCTCACGTCATGTAGCTGATGCCCGGTGGCATTCATGTAAGAGGACTGACAATTGTGGTGATGATGCGACTATCAGTGATTTGAAGAGAAAATGTCTTCAGAACTGTTTCTGTATCTCAAATGTAAAGTTCGGAAAACTTGGATTGTGTTTGTCATGGTACGGTCCATTGACACAGAATAAACCGCTTTTATATTCTTTTTAAGATCTTTTTCTTTCAAAATTGAATCAATGGTATCACTCTCGTAGGAGCTCATTATTTTACTGAGCATTCCCAATATCGAAAATCAACCTATAAATAAAATAAGTATGTTTTATGTATTATTAAAATGAAAAAAAATTCTTGGCTTCAAACGGAAAACGAATCTCTGCATATTTGTCAAAAGCTTTTCCATTACTGTATGTTCGTGAACTCTAAATTGTGACACAGTTGTAATTACTGAGATGATGGACAGCCTTTGACTAGCTGTTGAACTTTTATTTCCAGTGAGGGGGTGACAATATTTCTGAAACCATTCTAATCTTCCACTACCCCCTTCTTTCCTCAACATGTTGATTCATGCTAAGATACAGTTCCATGGGGATGGCAGCATCCCTGCAGTATGTTGCCCAATTGGCCAGTCTTCACGTGTGAGATGGATTTTCACCTCGAATGACATAGAATTTACAGCACAGAAACAGGTCAATTGGCCCAACTGATCTATGCCAGTGTTTGTGCTCCACACGAGCCTCCTCCCACCCTAATTTTAAATTCCAGAAGCGAGTTTTGCCTTGGGCCCTCACACATCATCTATACTGAAGCACTTTCCATTAGGGGCCAATGAATCGCAATCAACAGATTGAAACTTGGTTAATATTCCCATCCCTCCCCCTTGGCTGCCAACCCCAGCCTTCGAGAATTAGTTGTATCATCTCCACTACAACCCCGGCTGTGACCAATCAATTCACACAGACAAGGGATTGCATCTGGGACCTTGTTGAACTGTATGGTTCATTACCGTACTAACTGGTGCCATTACACCCAGCCATCAGTGAGCTGAAACTAATTTCGCTGAAGCACTCCAAATCATATATAGTCCTTTAGAATTCAAACTGCAGACTCTAATTCACAGAATTTGAATTTTGAATACAAAGTCTATTTAATTAGAGGTAAAATACTTGTTAAGCATCTCTGCTGCTCCTTCATTTTTTAATATAAATTTACCCTCTTCCTCCCTTAGTATGTCTTCTTTGACCATGCTCTTGATTTGGTTGTACTTATAGAACCCTTTGCTTTATGTTGATCACTAGCCATTTTTTATACTCTACGATCCCTTCAAATCTTTCTTTGCTTCTGTCTAATGCCTTTGATGTTTCTTCTGGTATTCTTTTATATTTCTAGCATTAACTTCTTAGACTTCAGTTTTGACTTAATCTCTTCATTCATCCTGGAAACTCCAGATTGGATCAACCCGGGGTTAGCTAAGTAGTACTAAAAAATTCTCTCATTCTTTTTCCAAGTCTTTCTCTCTTTATTTTGCTCTCTGGTTTATTTCCATTTCTCACTTTCCATTTTCCTGCAGCTCTCTTTCTCCATTCGCAGCCTGCCCAGTTGTGTTTCTACTTGCAGCTGTGGCGACTGGACCATCGCAGCGTCAGTTGTGTTCGTGAAAATGTCCCATTAACCTTGTGGCCTGTAAATCCGGCCATGCAGCTCCCGTGTTTCGAACGCTAAACAGCCGACCAAGCCCTCAATGTGGCAGGCAGGAAACACATGCATATTTCCAGCCGGAAGTGCACCACCTGCCATTTTGGTGAAGGAAAAGAAGTAGGCGTCCAGGGCCCATGACTGAACCGGGCTTTCGACCCTTTGCACGTGCACATAAGGGATCTAATGCTTGTTTGATGCTCCCAATGCAAGATTGGTTTGCTCTGAGGCAGCCGGTGCTGGCGCCAGCTGCATTGAATGAAACCAGACCTTGGGACCGCCTGCTAGCAAAAAGGCACATTTTTGAAATTTACTTACCTGGATTTGGAGCCGGGAGGAGCAGAAGCACTCCTCTCTACCCCGTATTTAAAGAACATGGGCCACCACCCTCTCTTCCCTTCCCCACCCACCCCCCCACCCCCACCCCCGATTGATGCCGCTCCTCCCGAACAGACCTCCAATCTCTCTTCCTGGTCCCTGAATCACGACCCCTGTCCTCCGATCCCTCTCCCCCGTCCTCCAATCCCTCACTCCCGACCTCCGATCTTCCCACCGCCCCCCCCCAGCCTCTGATCTCCTGATCCCTGGCCACCTATCCCACGACCCCCTGCCTTCACTTACCTGAGGGCCGCTGAGACATGGGCAGCGGCCCGATCTTGGTTTACTCTTCATTGGCTGTCTCTTTGCCCCACGCCGTTGGAATGAGGCCCAAAGCCCAATATCGGGGGCGCCTCGGGCCTCACCATTCAGGCACAGGGCATATGTCCTGCGCTTCCCCGCGTGCCCAAAAATGGGCTTGCCCAACTTTTTAATTGTTAACTATTTGCCATTCTTTAAGAAAACAGACACCAGGGTTAAGAAAAATGCACCAGTGGTTAATAATAATGAAATCATTGATGGTCTCTTGTTATAGACTGAAATAAATCACTTCTCTATTTTAGAATATAACCACATAAACAGCATTAGAAGCCGCAGACCATTTCTGAAAACACTAGAAATGCTGCTAGGTGGTCCTTTCTGAGTGCTGTTTGAAGGCTTGATATAAAGTGCAATTTCGGTACTTGTTGCATCTTTTAATGCATAGCACAGCCAATAAAGTTCGCTCTGCTGTCAGCTTTCATATGAAAATCCATAAGTATACCCATATAAGAAGAAAACAAACCCCTTAAGTAAAGCATAAATCATTGGTGGAACCTCCTCTATTTCATCCCAGAAGGCCAAGATGGGTCGAAATCTAATTTTTTCGAACGAAACATTTAAACCGTGTGAATAAATCACTATGTTTGGGCATATAATTTCATTTTTTTCATGCCCGTAGCTGTTAACAGTATAATGTAAAGGAAAAAAATGCCCATTTACAGGCATGGGGTTCATTTGACATTCTCTTTCTTTATTATTTTGTGTCTTAAGTCGAGAGCCAGTGCCAGAGGTACACATAAAGTCCTGTAACTGGTGGAAATTGAGGAGAATTCATGTTTCGTATCACATTTTCTTGGTCTTTTATGGCCCTATAAATGGCTTCTATAAGAAATAAAAGTCTGCTTTCATTCCTTTCATTTGCTGTAATGTTTTCCTTCCAGTCACGTGTGTGACTGACAGGCTTAGGTATGATATGAGTTGGTGCTGCAACTATGACGACATGAAGCCACCATCTTAACCCTTTTGACCTCAGTATTTAGCATTTTTGGGTTGAATCCTCTCGGCGGGAACAGAAATCATGCAATTATTATAAGATCACCGATAATTTTCCTGATACCCAGGTGTCATTTGGAGGAAATGCAATATAGAGTGTGTTTAAATTCATCTAGTTTTGTTAAAAATGGCCCCCAGTGATCCGACAGTGACCCAGTGATCTCACAGTGACCCGGTGATCTCACAGTGACCCGGTGATCTCACAGTCACCCAGTGATCCGACAGTGACCCAGTGATCTCACAGTGACCCAGTGATCCTACAGTGACCCAGTGATCTTACAGTGACCCACTGATCTCACAGTGACCCACTGATCTCACAGTGACCCAGTGATCCTACAGTGACCCAGTGATCCTACAGTGACCCCAGTGATCTCACAGTGACCCAGTGATCCTACAGTGACCCCAGTGATCTCACAGTGACCCAGTGATCTCACAGTGACCCAGTGATCCTACAGTGACCCCAGTGATCTCACAGTGACCCAGTGATCCTACAGTGACCCAGTGATCTCACAGTGACCCGGTGATCTCACAGTCACCCAGTGATCTCACAGTGACCCGGTGATCTCACAGTGACCCGGTGATCTCACAGTGACCCCAGTGATCTCACAGTGACCCCAGTGATCTCACAGTGACCCCAGTGATCTCACAGTGACCCACTGATCTCACAGTGACCCCACTGATCTCACAGTGACCCCAGTGATCTCACAGTGACCCCAGTGATCTCACAGTGACCCACTGATCTCACAGTGACCCAGTGATCTCACAGTGTCCCCACTGATCTCACAGTGACCCAGTGATCTCACAGTGACCCCAGTGATCTCACAGTGACCCCAGTGATCTCACAGTGTCCCCAGTGATCTCACAGTGACCCCAGTGATCTCAGTGACCCACTGATCTCAGTGACCCCAGTGATCTCACAGTGACCCCAGTGATCTCACAGTGACCCACTGATCTCACAGTGACCCAGTGATCTCACAGTCACCCAGTGATCTCACAGTCACCCAGTGATCTCACAGTGACCCCAGTGATCTCACAGTGACCCAGTGATCTCACAGTGACCCACTGATCTCAGTGACCCCAGTGATCTCACAGTGACCCACTGATCTCACAGTGACCCAGTGATCTCACAGTCACCCAGTGATCTCACAGTCACCCACTGATCTCACAGTGACCCCAGTGATCTCACAGTGACCCCAGTGATCTCACAGTGACCCACTGATCTCACAGTGACCCAGTGATCTCACAGTCACCCAGTGATCTCACAGTCACCCACTGATCTCACAGTGACCCCAGTGATCTCACAGTGACCCCAGTGATCTCACAGTGACCCCAGTGATCTCACAGTGACCCCAGTGATCTCACAGTGTCCCCAGTGATCTCACAGTGTCCCCAGTGATCTCACTGTGTCCCCACTGATCTCACAGTGACCCACTGATCTCACAGTGACCCCAGTGATCTCACAGTGTCCCCAGTGATCTCACAGTGACCCACTGATCTCACAGTGACCCCAGTGATCTCACAGTGACCCACTGATCTCACAGTGACCCAGACACAACTCACGTGAGCCCCATTGAGTGCAGCCTATGGTGAAGGCCTCTGTCAGTCCCCTCTGGAGAGAAAACTTTTTGTCCAAGGATTCCTCCCCCCAAAATTTCTCTTTCCACATGTTCATATCATTTCCACAAAAAATCCTCTGGAGAGAGAGAAAAGGAATTGATAAAAAAACAAAGCAAGGGATTAAAAAGGCACAGCGAGAGCCCAGAGCTCCCTCATACTCACTCACTCACTCATTCTGTTGCACAGGCAATCTCTCAGCAAACATCACTGACAAACAAAATCCCCTGTTACAAAGTAGGGAATCTTAAGAAGAGAGAGAAAGACAGAAAGACATTCAGGACAGACTGAAGAGCACATGTTATGTCTCTTTCTAATAGAAGTTTGCGAGGTTTTGTCTCCTGCTTTTGCCACTCACTCCCCCTAAAAGCTGCCGGTCTGTCTGTCCTGGCTAGTGTTTACTGCAGGGTCCAAACTGCCCCTGTGTTTGTTTTCCCTTCTGTTCCTGAGCAGGGGACAAAAAGCTTGTAGTTTGTGGTCAATTTACAGTTTGTGGCTTTTCCAATCAGCCTAAGAGTTAAAACAAATTCATGACATTTAAAAGTGCCAAAGCAAAGAACTTTCTTTTTAAAAATCAACGGCACAACAAGATCTCTCACTCAGTTACAGGGACAATCTCTCAGCAACATTCATTTACACAGAAACAAAGCCCAGTTTATAAAGCAGATGAATCGAAAGAGTAAAAGATTGAGAGACAATCTTTATGGACAACAACTTGTATTGATACATTTCAACAATTACTGCAACAACAAGACCCCATAAGGGCTGTGGGGAAAGAGAAGGAGGGAAATGGGACTAATTGGATCACCTGTGGCTGGCATCGACATGATGGGCCAAATGGCCTCCTCCTGTGCTATGATACTGTGTAAGAGTTGAGACTGTTGGGACCTCTACAAGAGAGCACTTTCCAAAAATGTTGGGCACTTTTGGCTTTATATTTTACAAGTCACGTGCTTGTGGCACCTTGGCCCGAAAGGTTAGTCGTTCTATGCCTTGCTCATTTGTGGTCATTTTGCTTTGTATAAGAATCTGACCTTGAGTTAGCATTGGCAGAGTAACTCTGCACCTTTTACTGGAACATTTACCTCATGAAATTTAATTTTCCATTCACTTACGTAAACTGGTGCATCATATTTCATTGGTAGATGGTAGCTAATATTTGAAGAAATTGTGATACAACATAAGATAGTATCTGCTGGCATCTTTCATCTAAATGGAACGTTACAGACTTAATTTTGGTTGGCAACTCAATTCAGTGTTAATGTTGCAGGTGATCTCTAAGATAAATTATCCTTGATGTGGAGATGCCGGTGATGGACTGGGGTTGACAATTGTAAACAATTTTACAACACCAAGTTATAGTCCAACAAATTTATTTTAAATTCCACAAGCTTTCGGAGGCTTCCTCCTTGGTCAGGTGAATGGTGACACCGTTCACCTGGCGAAGGAGGAAGCCTCCGAAAGCTTGTGGAATTTAAAATAAATTTGTTGGACTATAACTTGGTGTTGTAAAATTGTTTACAATAAATTATCCTGTTTCACAAACGTGGATATGGTAAAGAAAAAATTGGGTAAGGTTGTCCAGCATCTGTTGCTAAACATGAGGAATGGATGTAGGGAACTCAATGCTAAGGTAAGTAATCCACTGTTTTAAAAAAAAGCATTGTTGAGAATCCTGCCTCCATAGGAACTGCAATCTGATGTAAAAACATTTTTGAGGGGAAAGGAGGAGGACCAAATTGGAAACAAAACATTCATATTCTCAAGTAAAATGTGCTTAAAACCCTCAATGCCTCTATTTGTATATACCTGGAGGTCAGCAGTGGCTGGTGACCTTTCTAACAGGTAAAGCACAGCAATACATGTCTCTTGAAGCCAGTGTGTTACCATGGCAATGAGCCCTTCCTGTGGAATCCCACCACCAACCATAATTTAGTTTTTCTTTTATAAGAGTCCAAGTAAGTGCATAACTCAAACGCAGAATGAAAGAACTGCTCGACATTCTGTGAGCCAAATTTCCCTTGGATTCTCTTAATGTTAATTAAAGAAAGTGTTATCTGCAGAAAGGTGGAAGTTGACAAGAGGGGTCAGAACAGCAGTACTGGATACTGGCAACAAAATCCCATCCAATATTGTAGCTCAGATTTTGGTAATTACAAATTATCGTGCAGTGTAAAAGACGGTTCTGCATATCTGTGCGCTGACAGCAATGTTTACTCCCGGCCCAGTGAGGCACTGCCTCACTTGACGAGCCATCTCTCCTGGAAGTGGAGAATCAGAAACCTGGGTGCAACATACAAATGTCCACTTCAATTTCAGATGGCACAGTTCCTATCACAAGTCCACACACAAGCGTTGTTGACCCTGAACAAGAGGGAGAGCACGACAAATTTACACTCGCATTTTCAAACCTGGTTTTATGTTTGCATGGGGGGAAAAATGAACAGCCAAAGAGGCTTGCTTGTAAACAGTCAAGCCTATCCAAGGAGACGGAGAAGGAAAGTAATGCAACCATTACAATATATTAACATTTCTGAAAGATAGAAACATGATTTTTTTGCTAGCACAGAGGAAGGCCCATTCTTGCCTGTGAAGTGTTTTGTTCCTTTTTTGGATGCTGACTTTACACAGTCCCATTTTCCTCCAGAATTCGATGGAACAGCTTTCTAACAATCTCAAATCTTTTCAAAAACCTAAGTGGGGTAAAGATCTTGTCAGACTTCCATCGTTCTGCTGCCATCTTGGATAGTGGAGATCTGAGGGTACTGCTGGAGGAGCAGCTCATGCTGCTGTAAGCTGGAATCACGCTCTCTTCCCCACCATTCCCTGAAGGATCACGTCATCATTCTTGACTTGAAGTTGATGGATTAGTTCGAGGTTGTGGTTGTCTGAATTAAAGAGGTAGATTAATGAGGTGTGATTGTGTTTTTCAGTTTTTTTTTTAATATGATTTACCACCTAGCTCAGTAGGGATTCTGGATGAGCTGAGTGGAAACTTAAATTGTGCAATTGACGTATTAGCAAAGATAGTGACAGCCAGATGTTCAACTAAAGATCCTTCCTTGGGCCCACAATTACATCTTATAGTCAAAGGTTATTGCCACCTACTGATTACGACAGGCTCTGTCAGCTCTTTAACGGAACTCACGAATGCATTAGGAATTCTGCATCATAAATGAATATAATATGGCCTAAATGATACCAGTTCCTCAAAGAACACAAATAGTAAATTATATTTTTTAAGCTTTTGTATTGTATTGATTACATTTCACAGTGTTGGTACTAGTGCTTCCAGCGGAAGCAACATGCTATACACAAAGCTAAGCGATTCCACAACCAACGGATCAGATCAAAGCTCTGCAATCCTGCAACATCCAGTCGTGAATGGTGGTGGACAATTAAACATTTAATGGGAGGAGGAGGCTCTGTAAACATCCTCATCCTCAATGGATAGAGCAAAGGCTATGGGCCCCGACAACATCCCTGTTATAGTGCTGAAGACTTGTGCTCCAGAACTAGCCAAGCCTCTAGCCAAACTGTTCCAGTACAGCTACAACACTGGCATCTATCCAACAATGTGGAAAATTGCCCAGGTATGTCCTGTCCACAAAAAGCAGGACAAACCCAATCCGTCTACTCTCAATCATCAGCAAAATGATGGAAGGTGTCGCCGGCAGTATTATCAAGCGGCACTTACTCACCAATAACCTGCTCACCGATGCTCAGTTTGGGTTCCGTCAGGACCACTCGGCTCCAGACCTCATCACAGCCTTGGTCCAAACATGGATAAAAGAGCTGAATTCCAGAGGTGAGGTGAGAGTGACTGCCCTTGACATCAAGGCAGCATTTGACCGAGTATGGCACCAAGGAGCCCTAGTAAAATTGAAGTCAATGGGAATCAGGGGGAAAACTCTCCAGTGGCAGGAGTCATACCTAGTTCAAGGGAAGATGGTCGTGGTTGTTGGAGGCCAATCATCTCAGCCCCAGGACATTGCTGCAGGAGTTCCTCAGGGCAGTGTCCTAGGCCCAACCTTCTTCAGCCGCTTCATCAATGACCTTCCCTCCATCATAAGGTCAGAAATGGGGATGTTCGCTGATGATTGCACATTGTTCAGTTCCATTCGCAACCCCTCAGATAATGAAGCAGTCCGTGCCTGCATGCAGCAAGACCTGGACAACATCCAGGCTTGGGCTGATAAGTGGCAAGAAACATTCGTGCCAGGCAATGACCATCTCCAACAAGAGAGAGTCTAACCACCTCCCCTTGACATTCAACGGCATTACCATCACTGAATCCCCCACCATCAACATCCTGGGGGTCACCATTGACCAGAAACTTAACTTGACCAGCCATACAAATACTGTGGCTACAAGAGCAGGTCAGAGGCTGGGTATTCTGCAGCGAGTGACTCACCTCCTGACTCCCCAAAGCCTTTCCCCCATCTACAAGGCACAAGTCGGGAGTGTGATGGAATACTCTCCACTTGCCTGGATGAGTGCAGCTCCAACAACACTCAAGAAGTTCGACAGCATCCAGGCAAAGCAGCCCGCTTGATTGGCACCCCATCCACCACCCTAAACATTCACTCCCTTCACCATCGGCGCACAGTGGCTGCAGTGTGTACCATCCACAGGATGCATTGCAGCAACTCGCCAAGGCTTCTTCGACAGCACCTCCCAAACCCGTGACCTCTACCATCTCGAAGGACAAGAGCAGCAGGCGCATGGGAACAACACCACCTGCACGTTCCCCTCCAAGTCACACACCATCTCGACTTGGAAATATATCGCCGTTTCTTCATCGTCGCTGGGTCAAAATCCTGGAACTCCCTTCCTAACAGCACTGTGGGAGAACCTTCACCACACGGACTGCAGCAGTTGAAGAAGGCAGCTCACCACCACCTTCTCAAGGGCAATTAGGGTGGGCAATAAATGCCGGCCTCGCCAGCGACGCCCACATCCCATGAACGAATAAAAAAAAAATAGTGCTACTAACTGTCTGTACTGCATTCATTCCAATTTGTTGCATCTGGTCAGATGCACAAGTTTTTTTGAATATCTTATCACACTTAAAAAAAGAAAGACTTGCATTTATATGGTGCCTTTTACCACCTCAGGATGTCCCAAAGCGCTTTACACCCATTCAAGTCCCGAGGCCTGTGTGATGTTCATTTCATATAATGATACGTTTGTTTTTTTTTACAACTTCAGAAATATTTAAATGAAAGAGGAAAAATAAAAGCAGTTGAGAGTCTGCCTTATTTTATGTGTGTCTTTGTGGAAGAATGCCAAGGTTAAGCGGGATGATTCAGTTCAAACAGTGAGAGTTAAATTTGGGTCCATGTGGTGCGTGCACCATGTAGATTAATGAGTTAGTTTTTATAATATATATTTTCACACAGTTAACTATAGTCATACCATGGCCAAGTACCTTCATCCAGTGCAATTGGTCTCTGCCACCAACAACAATTTACTTTTACGTAGCACCTTGAGCAGAGGAAAATGTCCAAAGGCAATTCAGAGTGTGAGGAAAATAGGCAGATTAAGAGCAGTGACCAGATGCTTGGTCAAAGTGGTGGATGTTAAGGAATGTCTTCAAGGAGAATAGGGAGGTAGAGAGTTTTACGGAGGGCATTCCAGACTCTTGCAGACCCCTTCTCCTTTTGCCCCACTATTGTTAGCTGAAGGTATGTCTACCAATGGTGGGGCAAAGGAAGAGGATGATACGCAAAAGGCTGGAGTAAAAACAATAGAGAGTTTGGGGGACTGCTGTAGGGCTGGAGGAAGTTACGGAGATAGGTTAGGATACAGATTTTAAATTTGAGGCATTGGGAGACCAGGAACCAATGTAGGTTATCGAGGACAGGGGATGACTGAGCAGGATTTTGTACGGGACAGGATATGGGAAGCAGAGTTTTGTATAAGGTGGGGTTTATGGTGGATGGGTGACTGATGAGAACATTAGAGTAATCAAATCTGGAGGTAGCAAAAGTTTATTGCAGCAGATGGGCAGACATACGAGCAGAGTTGAGAGTTGTTTCAGAGCTGGAAGTAGGCATTGCAACTGTGACTGCTGCCTTGATAAGAATATTCAGCAAGGGCATCAGGTGAGTTGTTAACCCTTAACTCCTCTTCAAGAAGCCATCTGGCGTTTACCACTCAGTCTCTGCCTGAGTTAACGATGCCTGAATTTGGCTCGTCAATCTCTCTTACTTCAACCAGTTCGGAGAATATTAGCACCCACATCACTAACTTCCAATCAGGATCCGCACAAGTTACTGAGTGAACGAATTAACCCTTTCTTGACAATTATCAAAGCAGTTTGACAAAGTCATGACAAAATTTGTTAACTTTTGAATCATAGTTAGCAGCATTTAAACAAGTATGAAAACAATTGGATATGGTTAATTGACAAAATAAGTAAGAGGTTACAAAGGTAGCTCAATTATATCACAGTAATTTAGCATTAACTACTTGCTGAATACAATTTTGTAGTTGACATCGGTGTTTGAGATTGATATAAATTGCTGAGATTAATTTAGGATTCGACTGATTGGATAGCTGAAAAGTTAACAGCTTTCAATCGCCAATCTATTGTATCGATTGAAAGAAATAAAAATAGAAAGAACTTGCATTTATATAGCGCCTCTCACAACCTCGACGTCCCAAAGTGCTTCACAGCCAATGAATTAAAGTCTGCATCTTGTAGAGGGTGAACAAAGCAAGGGAATACACAATAAATGGGAGGATACTGAGAGATGTAGAGGAACAGAGGGACTTTGGAGTGCATGTCTGCAGATCCCTGAGGGTAGCAGGACAGGTGGATAAGGTGGTCAAGAAGGCAAACGGGAAACTTGACTTTATTAGCCGAGATATAGAATATAAGAGCAGGGAGGTTATGCTTGAACTGTATAAAACACTAGTTTGGCCACAGCTTGAATACTGTGTACAGTTCTTGTCACCACATTACAGGAAAGATGTGATTGCATTAGTGAGGGTACAAAGGAGATTTACAAGGATGTTGCCAGGACTGGAGAATTTTAGGTATGAGGAAAGATTGGATAGGCTGGGGTTGTTTTCTTTGGAACAGAGGAGGTTGAGGGAAGATTTAATTGAGGTGTATAAAATTGTGAGGGGCCTAGATAGAGTAGAAAGGAAGGTCTTATTTCCCTTAGCAGAGAGGTCAATAACCAGGGGACATAGATTAAAAGTAATCAGTAGAAGGATTAGAGGGGAGCTGAGGAAAAGAAGTTTTCACCAGAGGGTTGGAGGGATCTGGAACACGCTGCCTGAAAGGGTGGTAGATGCAGAAACTCTCATTGCAATTTTTTTGTTTGTAATAATAACCTGGAGACACAGGCAGACAGTCCTGTTCCAATTTTGGCCCATTTCTTTTTTCGCTGGTTGCTGGTGTTGTCGTAAATATTGACGATGCAGATACTGCATACAGTTTGAGTGATGATATCCACATTGACAAATTAATGATTGTGTGGGAGCACTGTAAATTTATTGAATGATAACGTATAGTTGATTGGAGTGAGTCTTGGCTCAGTGGTAGGATTTCCCCCTCTGAGTCAGAAGGCTATAGGTTCAAGCCCCACCCCAGACAGTCCTGAGAAGGAGAGAGTAAATTACTGGGTTGACATCCAGCGGGTTACTTGTATCCGACCAGAGGTCCGGCCTCTGACTTCTGGATTGACATCCAGTGGGGTTCTCACGTCAGAGGGGTGGGAGTAGAGTGGTGAGCCCCCCATCGCATCTAGCTGGTTCTCCTGGCAGATTGTTGCGAGTCAGGCTAATGATCCGTCAGTGTAAAAAGGGACTTAGTTACTGAAACAACCCAGAGCACAATCTACTGAATGTAAAGTAATAGAAAAATGGCCTACCTCATGTACTGTAAAGCTGATTTGTGGATAATAACAGTATAAAATAGTAACCTAGTTAATCAGATGATGAACTACAAAAATAAAAGCCATATAGTTTGTGTCCATTGTCTGAAACTAAAGATGAGATTATGGTCTTATGTATTCCATATAGATGTCACCAGTCTAATATTTATATCATAAGATTTTGTTTACTATCGAAAGAACTTGCATTTCACGACCTCAGGACGTCCCAAAGCGCTTTACAGCCAATGAAGTACTTTTGAAGTGTAGTCACTATTGTAATGTAGGAAATGCAGCAGCTAATTTGCACATCGCAATATAGTGCAGGACACCAGGAGAACTCCACTGCTCTTCTTTGAAGATTTCCATGGGATCTTTTCCATCCATCTCAGAGGGCAGACGAAGCCTCAGTTTAACGTCTCAGCTGAAAGGCAGCACCTCTGACATTGCAGCACTCTCTCATTCTTGCACTGGAGTGTCAGCCTAGATTGCAGGTAGTAAGGGTGCTAAAATTGGCTATTGTGCCCTGGGATAGAAAAAGGAGGAAAAAATAATTTCAGGTTCCGACTCATGTTTAAGTCTCATCCGAAAGACGGTGCAGCGTTCCCCCAGTGCTGCATTGGAGTGTCAGCCCAGGTTATGTGCTGAAGTCTCTCGAGTGGGACTTGAACCCACAACCTTCAGACTCAGAAGTGAGAGTGTTCCCAATGAGCCAAGGCTGACAGATGTATTCATTCATTATATATACAGGTGGTAAGGGTGCTAAAATGGCTTTTGTGCCCTGGGGTAGGAAAAGGTGGGAAAAAAATCAGCAAAAGTGTCAACTCCTACCACCTATTAAGCGACTCCTACTGGAAATTGGATGTCAGATGAGGGGAGGATACACTGGGCTGGATTTTACTGTGAAAATAACAGCGAGGCTAACAATGCTCACCGTTATTCATGTGCAAATCGGACAGCGACTTCCAGCGACCGCACGTGCGCAGATAAACGTGGAATTCCGGAAGTTGCTGTAGGAGATGCGATCCTCCTCCAAAAGCTGCGTGAATGCGGCATCTCATCGTCTGGCTGCCCGTGAACGGCGTGAAGTTCCTGTACTTACCTCATAGATACGGACTAATCTCACCAATGAAAGTTAAGTCAAGTCATTTCATGGGCTCGAATTTAGCAGGCCTGCGGGTTCCCAGCGGGTGGTCCTCCGGGAGCGTCGAAAACGCGAACGGCGAAATTAGTGGGTTGCCCACGCGATCGTAGCAGGCAATCCACTAATAGGAATCAATTACCTGCTCCTCCGGGGTCCACGGCGCTGGCCTGCGCGTCGGGCGGGCTGCGCATGCGCAGTACGATCTGTCAGCTGGAGGCTCTCTAGTTAAAGGGGCAGTCCTCCACTGACAGATGCTGCAACCAATGGGACAAATTGCAGCATGGAGCAGCCCAGGGGGAAGGCTGCTCCCAGTTTAATGATGCCTCACCCCAGGTATCATCAGATGGGGTGAGGAGGAGGGGGAGGACACAGATCTTCCCCCCGGCGGGCGGGAGGAAGCGGCCTGCCTCTGCCACCAAGAAGGCCTGGCTCGAGGTGGCAGAGGGGGTCACCTGCGCCACCAACATATCGCCCACCTGCATACAGTGCAGGAGGCGCTGCAATGACCGCAGTAGGTCAGCCACAGTGAGAACACGAAGTCTTTCCCCGACACTCCGTCTGCCACAACACTGCCCCCACCCCAAATCTCCTTCGGCACCGCCAACACTATTCTGTCACATCACCCTTCATGCCCACTCACACCCCATCCTCATCTTACCTCCACCTACTCACCTCGCCAGTACTCATCCTGCCACTAACACGCGACCCAATCCTCATACAATCTCATGGCTCCATCCCATACTCACCCTCTCGTGCATCTCCCTCACGGCCAGCCTCACTCAACCTGCCACCACCTGTGCTGCAGCCACAGGGCATGCATCACATATGTGCAGTAGGCAGGGTAAGGCAAACGTCTCGTCAGCATGAAGGGGGTGCACAAGGGTGTCTGAGGGTTTGTCATGGGTGTTACCCATATTGAATTTCAGAGCCACAAACAGCACACATTATATTGACACCACCACTGCCATGTCTCCGCGAATCCTGTCCATTGTGTCCAATAATGCCCGCTCCTGGGTATCACTATGAGGACCCACCACTGATGCCACCCATCGTGTTACTGCAGAGTAGGTGCAGGTGTATTTGCAGGGCTCGTCCGCGCAGACAACTGAGAGACATCGGCGGTGTTGCCGGCTGCACCCTGGAAGGATGCGGAGGAGAAGGTGTGGAGGACAGTGGTGACTTTGCCAGCGACAGGTAAGCAGTTGGTGCTGGGGCCAGCCAGGAGCAGCTCAGCATGAAAGAGGCTGCAGATCTCCACGACTACATGTCGAGCGAATCTGCGCCTCCCTGTGCACTGCTGCTTGGAGAGGTCCGGGGAGCTGCGCCTCGGTCTGTGGACCCTGTGGCGAGGGTAGTGCCCTCTGCGACGCGTCTCTCTCTGCGGTAGCCCTCCCTCCTGCTGTGCAGGTGGGTGTGCCGCAGCACCGTGTTGGGGGGCCCCACCTCTCCGAGGCGGACGGCGTGGACTGCGAGGCTGCTGGGGCTGGTCATCCTGTTCGTCCTCCGACGATGTCAACGCACCACCCATCTGGCAGGTGTTGGTGTGAGGGGTTGTGCAGGGTAGGTGGGTGGGTCCTCGGACTGGGGCTGCGGTTTCGTGTCGGTCTGTCCTCTGGCTTGGCGGGGGTTGGTGGAGGGCAGGGGTTGCCCTATGTGACGCGGTGGCCTCCTGCATGGGTGAGGGCTCTCCCCCGTGGAGCGCACCTTGGCACCTGCCACAGGCTGCTGGCTGCAACACGCCTGGTTTGAAGGGTCCTGTTTCCCCCAGTGTGGGAAACTGACTGCTTTGACCGTAAAATCCCACACTTCCTCTTTTGACAGCTGCTTCAGCTCATTAACTGACCACAACGAGCAAGGTAAGTACTCTCAAGTGGAACCCCGCTGGCTTTAATTGCCTGCGGGATTCCCACCAGCGGGGCTTGCGCGCGCAGCCCCGCACGTCAGCGCGGTACCCGGAAGTGGCCGGGATTTCGTCCGAATCCGGTCACGTGATCGGAGATCGGGATTTTCGGGGCCCCCCCGCTGGAAACCCGCAGGTAACCCGACCCTAAAATCGAGCCCCATGTCTCACTACCATTTTAATGGCGTGGTAAGTCTTAATTACTGCCAAACAACCTCTCTGGCACTGAGAATGAACTTTTACACGTGCGGAGTCTCATTCCTTCAGCTTTTAAATAATTTTTTTTTACTTTTTCTTTTATCTCTGTCTCTCAATCCAATCGTTCTTCCCCTCTCTTTATTTTGATGGCTGAACTTGATTTGATATTGAATTCACTATTCTAACTTACACTTCCTGGTTCCGACTCGGAGCTGTTATTAACGATGCTTCAATCTGACTGGGTAAGCAGTTACACAGCTGCTTGCCCTGTTCACACAGGTCCCAGATGCCCTGTAGAGGGCGTGTCCCGCTTTTTGGCTCTCTAATTTCCAGGAACTTGCCGTGCAAAAGCTCATAGAAAGTCGATGGGCAAGGGCAAGTCTAATGAATGGCTACCGCGTTCGTTCACCGTTCACAGCAACATCCGGCCCAATCTCCCTCGTGGTTGATTGTGTTTACAATTATACCTCGGCTCATACTTGAAAAATGTCCACTTGCTTGGGTAACTGAGGAGCTACCAGGTCATGTAGGACCATAGCCCTGAATTAGTCACAGCCTTCAGGAAAGGACACGATAAAGAGGGTACAAATGTTCTCAAACTCTAAAATGCAGTTCTTTATTCTTGAAGGAAAAATACAGTGAGCTTGTGTGCTAATGCACCAAATACATTGCAGTCTCTGTTACTATGGCCCCGATATTTACCGGGAGTCAGGGAGGGAGCGGGGGGCACACATGTTTGAGGCCGGAAATGCCGCCAACGTGGAGGAACTGCCGAGTTTAACGGCAGGACCCGTTTCATTTTTTTTTTACTGCGTTTCCTGCCCGGTAGCCAGCCAGATTGAGCGGCTGGTCGGCTGCTGGGCAGGAAAGCTAGCCGTACAAGGGGGACGGTCCCCAGCAATCGGAAAAGACCAGGGCATAGTGGAGGGGTGGCTCGGAGTGTGAAAAGGAGGGAAAGCTCGGGGCATAGTGGTGGGGGTGGGCAGATCGCAGGGGGTAAGGGGGTAGGCAGATCACGGGAAGGGTCGGAAGTTCGCGGGGTGGGGGGAAATCGGCAGATCACGGCAGGAGATTTGCTTGAGGGGTTGGGGGAAGCACTCCTGCTCCTCCTGGCCCACAAGCAATGATGGAAAAGTACTTAACAGCTGGATCCAGCAGTTTTCGCCACCTTTTATTGGATGGATTTCCCGAGCCCTGAGAACCTGGCCTGCAGCCGTTAAATTCAGATAGAATCATAGAATGGTTACAGCACAGAAGGAGGCCCTTGGGCCCATTGCGCCTATGCCAGCTCTTTGTAAGATCAATCCAGTTAGTATCAATCCGTAGCCCTGAAATTGTTTTTCCCTTCAATCATGTATCCAATTCCTTTTTGAAAGCCACGATTGAATCTGCTTCCACCATCCTTTCAGGCAGCACATTCCGGATCATAACCACTCGCTGCGTAAAAAAGTTTTTCCACATGTCGCCTTTGGTTCTCTTGCCAATCACCTTATATCCATGTCCTCTGGTTCTCAACCCTTCCGCTCTTATGTTCTTATGTTATGTTCCCTCATCCCTGGAACCATTCTAGTAAATCTTTTCTGTCGCATCCTTTCTAAAGTGCGTTTAGTATTGGACACAATATTCCAGTTGTGGCCGAACCAGTGTTTTATGAAAGTTCAACATAACTTCCTTGCTTTTGTACTTTATGCCTCTATTTATAAAGCCCAGGATCCGTATGCTTTTTTAACCGCTTTCTCAACCTGTCACCTTTCCTGCCACCTTCAAAGATTTGTGCACATATAGCCCCAGGATTCTCTGTTCCTGCACCCCTTTTAGAATTGTACCATTTAGTTTATATTGCTTCTCCTCATTCTTGCTGCCAAAATGTATCACTTCGTACTTCTTTGCCTTAAATTTCATCTGCCATGTGTCTGCCCATTCCATCAACCTGTCAATGTCCTCTTGAAGTCTATCACTATCCTCCTCACTGTTCAGTATACTTCCAAGTTTTGTGACATCTGCAAATTTTGAAAAGGTGCCCTGAACACCAAAGTCATTAATATATATCAAAAAAAGCAGTAGTCCTAGTACCAACCCCTGGGGAACACCACAGTATACTTCCCTCCAGTCTGAAAAACAGCCATTCACCACTACTCTCTGTTTCCCATCACTTAGCCAATTTTGTATCCATGCTGCCACTGCCCCTTTTATTCCATGGGCTTACAAGCACTTATGTGGCACTTTATCAACCGCCTTTTGAAAGTCCATATACACAACATCAACCGCATTGCCCGCATCGACACTCTCTGTTACCTCACCAAACAACTAAATCAAGTTAGTTAAACACGATTTGCCTTTAATAAATCCATGCTGGCTTTCCTTTATTAATCCACACTTGTCCAAGTGACTATTAATTTTGTCCTGGATTATCTTTTCTAAACGCTTTCCCACTACCGAGGTTAAACTGACTGGCCGAAAGTTGCTGGGTTTATCTTTATACCCTTTTTTGAGCAAGGGGGTAACATTTGTAATTCTCCAGTCCTCTGGCACCACCCCCATATCTAAGGATGTTTGGAAGATTATGACCAGCACCTCTTCAAGTTCCACCCTTACTTTCCTCGGCAACCTAGGATACATCCTATGTGGACCGGGTGACTTAACTACTTTAAATACAGCCAGCCTTTCTAGTACCTCCTCTTTATCAATTTATAGCCCATCCAGTGTCTCAACTACCTCCTCTTTAACTGATTTCAGCATCATCTTCTTCCATGGTAAAGACAGATGCAAGGAACTCATTTAGTACCTCAGCCTCCATGTGTAGATCCCCTTTTTGGTCCCTAATCAGCCCCACCCCTCCTCTTACTATCCGTTTACGATTTATATATGTATATAGAAGACTTTTGGATTCTTTTTTATGTTAGCCGTCAGTCTATTCTCATACTCTCTCTTTGCCCCTCTTCTTTCCTTTCTCACTTCTCCTCTGTACTTTCTATATTCAGCCTGGTTCTCACTTGTATTATCAACCTGACATCTGTCATACGCCCCCTTTTGTTAATTGTGTCCATGCGATTTATATCAATTAGTGTTAATTGTATTCAGGTGGTGGGTATCAATTGGGGACTCTCTTGTATCTGTGCATGAGAGAGCTGATGTGTGTGAATCTCTGTGAATAAAGGCCTGAAAGCAACTCAAGACCAGGCTCTAGTATTGTATCCTTCACTGCATGGCTATCCACTTTATAACATGGTAGCAGAGGATGGTTGCCTAAAGGTGAAGATTGGAAACGACGATTTTTTTTTGGACATAAAAAATTAAACTTGAAAGCCTAGTGGCCATTATGGAAAATTGCAGAAAGCAAGTTTCAATCGTCGAGGTATGATTTCCCTCCGTTGTTCTCAGAGTTTGAACCGTGTGACCAGTGGAAGAATGAGTTTGATAGGTGGACACGGGTTACTACTCTGCCAAAGAGAAAACAGGCATGATGTGGAGATGCCGGTGATGGACTGGGGTGGATAAATGTAAGGAATCTTACAACACCAGGTTATAGTCCAACAATTTTATTTTAAAATCACAATCTTTCAGAGATTATCTCCTTCGTCAGGTGAGTAGTGAAAACAGGGCATGGTCTTGGCGTTGTCGCTTCCTGAACAAAGTAAAATCAGAAATAAGGTATTTTCTGAGATAGATGCAGATCGTTTGGATAATGATGAAGGTTTCTAATAGAATTTCTGGATCAAACCTACAAGAAAGATGAACTGTTAAGTGCCTGTGAGGCCTAGTCAGCATTTGATAGATTTCGGAAAATGGACGGTCATTCAAAGAAAGAGCATATCATGGACTTGGACAAATTGTACAAAAGGTTAATGAAGTTCACATTGGGAATTCCTGGATCGGTACAAGCGTTTAAATTACTTGATTGTGCTAAGGTGTCTCATATGGACAGGCAACGGGTCCTAACTGGCGTCCAGTTCTCGGAAAAGGAGACTCTGTTGAATGAAATGTCTACTGCCTTAAAAAAAAATCCTAGGGAAACAATCTTTCCCTTCAGCCTTCATGGGACAAATGGGGCTTTCCTCTGTGACACAAAGAATAGAAGATTCGATGATTACCAGTTTTCAAAATATTTCAGATGCTAAACGCAGGCGCCAGACCAGGTTTCAAAATTTTCAAGAGACCGGATGCAGGCATCAATATGACGGGATGGTTAAAGACAGCCAGATTAGTGATGAAAGCAGGTACAGTAAATCCAGCTATAGCAACAGAAGACAAAATTAGGACAGTAATAATGGACAAATGAATCCCAGGAATGCCCAAGGAAAAATCAGTAGTTGCTTTAGATGTGACTTCAAGTATCATTGAGATGAATTGCCCAGAGCGAAAACGCAGGGCCTTTGAAGAAAGTAGTTCTGACGAAGAGGATGAAGATAAGGATGAATATGAACAGATTATACTGGTCACAAGGAGTTTTAGTCCTGTGAAGAATGTATTAGTCGCGGATTCCTTTCATTGTGCAGTGTTCGTGCATGTACATCAACTGTATGCAGGGTAGATTGGTTAAAATGTTATCTTGATTCACTAAGTAGTGAGAATTGAAGCAAGGTTAAGGAATATAAAAGTTCTAAATGTCATAAGAACATAAGAAATAGAGCAGGAGGAGGCTATACGGCCCCTCAAGCCTGCTTCGCCATTCATTCAGATCATGGCTGATCTTCAACCTCAACTTTACTTTCCTGCCTGATCCCTAAGTCCCTTGATTCCCCTAAAGACCAAAAATCTGTGTATCTCAGCCTTGAATATACTCAATGACTCAGCATCCACAGCCCTCTGGGGTAGAGAATTCCAAAGATTCACAATCCTCTGAGTGAAGAAATTTCTCCTCATCTCGGTCTTAAATGGCCGATCCCTTTATCCTGAGAATATGCCCTCTAGTTCTAAACTCTCCAGCCAGGGGAAACAACTTCTGAGCATCTACCCTGTTAAGCCCTCTCAGAATCTTACGTTATGTTTTAATGAGAAAAAGTTTTAGGTTTGGAGATGACAACACCTTGAGGTCACTCAAGAGAATGGTAATTCCACATAAAATAGCAGGAATAAGCCATTTTATAAGTACGGATGTAATCTCTAGTGAGATATCTATGCTTTTGGGTAAACCGTCCATGAAAAAGGCAAAAGTGAAACTTGACGTGGAACACGATGAGACAATCATTTTTGGGAAATTGGTTGATTTGCAGTTTACCCAGTCAGGGCATTATTGTATCCCCTTAATAAAACCTGATGTTTCTCATCAGCATGTTGGACAAGTATTAATGGCATCACGCGATAAAGGTATGAGAGAAAAAACAACAGTCTTAAAGTGAGTTACATGGACAATTTGCCCACCCTACTTGTCAACTTTTAAAAATCCAGCTAAAAGATGCAGGTGTAATTGATGAGAAGTATACAAGGCTCATAGACGAGATTAGTGAAAACTGTGAAATCTGTAATAAGTATAGGCAGACACCCCATGTCCCATTGTAAGTGTTCCATTAGCACGTGACTTAAACGAGGTAGTTGCCATGGATCTAAAGGTATGGGACAAAGACAGAAATGTTTTCATCTTACATTTTATTGACCTGGCTACGAGATTTAGTATTTCTACACTAATATATAGTAAGGAGAAGAAGATTATTCTCGATAAAATTATGGAAAAATGGATAGGGACTGGACTTGGGACAGCAACAAAGTTTTTGACCGATTAATAGAGGTGAATTCGCTAACGTGGAGTTCAGAGATATGTGTGAGAATACGAATATAATAGTCATGAATACTTCAGCTGAGAGCCCTTTCAGCAATGGTCTTTGTGAAAGGAATCATGCTGTGATTGATGGCATGGTGCATAAAATTTTGGCTAATCGAACAGAGTATAAATTGTCAATTGCCCTAGCGTGGGCAGTTCACGCAAAGAATCCTCTTCAGATGGTTGGAGGATATAGTCCTTACGAACTAGTCTTTGGGCGCAATCCCAAATTACCTTCTGTTTTTTGTGATAATCCTCCTGCTTTAGAAGGCACTACAATTAGTGTCATTTTTTCTGAGCATCTAAATGCTATGCATGGAGGGAGACGGGCTTTTATCGAGGCTGAGGCATCAGAAAAAATTCATGAAGCCCTGAGGCATTGTATTCGACCATCTGAGACAGAGTTCAATTCAGGAGAATTGGTATACTATAAAAGAGAGGGTCATAGGGAATGGAAAGTCCCTGGTAAGGTAATAGCTCATGATTGTAAGACATGATGTGGAGATGCCGGTGATGGACTGGGGTGGACAAATGTAAGGAGTCGCACAACAACAGGTTATAGTCAAACAGCTTTATTTGAAATCACAAGCTTTCGGAGCTTTCCTCCTTCGTCAGGTGAAGTTCTGACGAAGGAGCAAAGCTCCGAAAGCTTGTGATTTCAAATAAAGCTGTTGGACTATAACCTGGTGTTGTGCGACTCCTTACGATTGAAAGACAGTAATTGACCAACATGGTAATCAAACTGTTAAGGTTCATTCCTCACGTTTAATTGGAATTAATTATAAAATCTCGGACTCTGAGCAGTTGATAAAAGTAAACGAGACACCTTGTGCCTCAGAAGTTCATGATTTTTTTTGATGAGTTTCAGACTGAGGTAGATCCAGGGCTGGACAGTGGTAATGTCAGTGATCAAGAAACACTTGACGGAGCTATCACGTCCACAGAACAATTACCAAAAGTGGGTACACGGGTGACATATGTGACGGGGACTAATGAATGGAGGGATTCAACAATTTTGGGATGTGCAGGCAAAGCTACTGGTAGGTTTAAATATTGGTTGAATGTTCAGGATGATGCAGCAAGGTCCATGGACTGGCAGAATGGGGTAAAAGAGTGGAGAGTACAAAAGCGGAGTACAAGTAGTGATAGGGAGTCTGGAAGTGAATCTCGTGTCTGAAGACAATCGTGAACTGGAGAAGGAAGAGGGAGATCTCACAGTCGTAGTCCCTAGAGACATAAAAGTGGAAGTAGAAGATATAGCTGGGCTCGGTCAGACAATGAAGCTAAGACCACAGAACAGTCACATAACAGAACTAGAAGCAGAAGTCCTCATGTTTGTGAAGTTTTGATGGCTACCAATAAACTTGAGGATAAATGAGGAAGAGAGGCAAAACAAAGGGAGTGAGATAGTTGGAAAGAATTTAGAGTTTATTCGGAGGTAACAGATAAGGGTCAACCAGCTTTGTCACATAGATGGGTTTGTGCTGAAAAGTACCTTGCAGATGGGACTTATAAGGCTAAAGCGAGGTTGGTAGCTCGGGGTTTTGAAGAGAAACTGGGTGAGACAGATGTTTGAGTGGATTCTCCCACTGCTGGAAAGGTAATCTTAAAAATCTTTTTGGCTCTTTTGGCAACATATTCATGGGAGTGTCGATCAGTTGACATAAAAGCCACATTTCTGCTGGGCGATACTTTTCAGAGAGAAGTGTTTCTAAAACCGTCTAAAGAGGCAGCAGATGTGGAAGGCAAACTGTGGAAACTAAATAAATGTGTTTATAGCTTGAATGATGCTTCCAGGGTATGGTACTTTTTGGTGAGTTCCTGTTTTGCAGAAAATAGGTTGTGTTCAACTAAAATCAGATCCCACCATGTTTTATTGGTACCATAATGGAAAACTATCAGGCATCTTCATGGTACATGTTGATAGTTTCTTATGGTGTGGTACTGCGGAATTTGAGAAGTTCGTCATTGATAAGATTAGATAGAATTTCAAATTGGGAGTTAGGCCTGTGGTGCTTTTAAATATATTGGTTTAGATATTCAGCAGAATGGGTCTGGTATAACTTTAAAGCAGCCGTCCTATTTAGAGAGTGTTACTCCCATCCCAGTGAATCGTATTAGGTCATCACGGAAAGGTGATGTTATATCTAAAGAAAAGACAGAGCAATTATGAAGCTTGATTGGTCAGTTGAACTGGTTGTGCACTCAGACTAGACCAGATGGTAGTTTTGATGTGTTGGAGTTAAGTACCTCAATGAAACACCCCATAGTAGAGAATGTTTTAAGGGCAAATAAAACATGAAAATTAAATATTGATGAATGCATACTTACATTCTCATGCTTAGGTGACCCAAAGAAAATGAAGCTAGTTATCTTTAGCGATGCTTCACATACTAATCTTCCTGATGGGTATTCTAGTGCAGCTGGTTTCATAGTGTTTCTTATGAGTGAGAATGGGAAATGTTGTCCTTTAGCTTGGGAAGCTAAGAAAATAAAAAGGGTTGTTTGAAGTACTTGGGCTGCTGAAACACTGACTCTTGTCAACACAGTGGATATGGGATTCTATTTGGCAAATATTTTGAGTGACATGCTGAACAGTGGGAGTACTGAAGATAGTATACCCATTGAATGTTATATAGACAATCGTTCATTGTGGGATAATGTACATCCTACGAAAAATGTGAGTGAGAAAAGATTACAGATTGACCTCGCTGGCTTGAAACAAATACTGTAGAGAAAGGAAATCTCTAAAATTAAATGGGTGGATTCAAGCCATCAACTGTCGGATTGTTTTACTAAAAGTAATACATGTACGACGAAAGAGATCGAGAAAGTAAGATGAAGCAGAAAAGGGTGTTATAAATTGGATAGTCATGTGGTGAGGGATAGAATATTAGAGCCTGGTCTTAAGTTGCTTCAAAGCCTTTATTCACAGAGATTATTAGGGGTCCTGGAGAAGAGTCGCCTCACAATGTAATACCTTAAAAAGTATAAGTTGTACAGAGTATGGAAATTTTTCATGTTTTTTTTAATTTTTGTTTGTATTGTGTATAAATAAAAAAAATTAAACTTTTTATATGGAGAAGGGAATCTGTAAATTGTGCCCATGTGATTTGTATCAATTAGCGTTAATTGTATTCAGGTGGTGGGTATCAATTAGAGACTCTCTTGTATCGATTTATGGGAGAGCTGACCTAGCAGTGTGGTGTGTGTGAATCTCTGTGAATAAAGGCTTCGAAGCAACTTAAGACCAGGCGCTAATATTCTTTCCCTCACCACATGGCTATCCAATTCATAACACCCTTTTCTGCTTCATCTTACTCTCTCTATCTCTTTCGTCGTCTGGGGAGCTCAGGCTTTGGTTGCCCTACCTTTCCCTCTCGTGGGAATGTACCTCGACTATACCCGAACAATCTCCTCTTTAAAGGCCGCCCATTGTTCGATTACAGTTTCGCCTGCCAACCTTTGATTCCAATTTACCCGGGCCAGATCCGTTCTCAACCCACTGAAATTGGCCCTCCTTCAATTAAGTATTTTTACTCTAGATTGCTCCTTGTCCTTTTTAAGAACTAATCTTCATTCCCCAGAACTAGATCCAGCAATGCCTCCTTCCTCGTTGGAAACATACTAATCAAGAAAGTTGTCCTGAACACACTTCAGAAATTCCTCCTCCTCTTTGCCCTTTATACTATTACAATCCCAGTCTATATTAAGATAGTTGAAATCCCCCATTGTCACTACTCCATAGTTCTTGCACCACTCTGTAATCTCCCTGCAGATTTGCTCCTCTGTATCCTTCCCACTAGTTGGTGGCCTGTAGAATACACCTACGGCCTTTAAAGAGGAGATGGTTCGGGTACAGTCTAGGTACATTCTCACGAGGGGGTAAGGTAAAGCAACTATAAGTTGCATGAATTTCCTCACACAAGGTGACAGCTCCAAACTAACCAAGATCTGTTCACATCTTGAACAATAGAGCTTTTATTGAAGGGTAATAATAGCACCCCAAGTGCAACACAAACATAATTTCAGAACTGCAAACTCCTGTCTTCAGTGAAGTGACAGCAAGGTCGTACTGACATTACTTTCACCACAGTGTGTGATTTTCACCGTACAGTTGCACAAAACAAAAGTTTACTCTTTTCACTCTTAGTGACTCATATGATTCGGTGTAGGGTCCTCACATACTAGAAGCAGTAATAAGGTCACTTGAGAATTTAGCGAGAGTGGGAATTAGGTGAGGAGGGGGAAGGAGGTGTTAACTTTTTTTTAAAAAGTGAAAAAAAACAAAGCAGACTAAAAAGTAATTATCTATAAATAAGTAGGTAATTTAGCCTAGAGAAGTGGCGAGCACCAAGGGAGGAGCCTCAGTTATCAGTACAAAATGGGAGCAGAGTGGAGTTGATAGAAGTGGCGCTGAGCACCAGGGGAGGAGCCCCAGCTATCAGTACAAAGGAGGGAGCGGAACAGAGCCGAGAGAAGAGGGTTTAAACTAATTTGACAGAGGGATGGGCACCAGGGTGTAGCATTGGAAATGAACAACAAGGTACACAAAGGATTGGGAGAGATAGATAGCACTAGAGTAAGAAATAGTACAGTATTAGGTGGGATCAGACTAAGAGAGAATACGAGAAAGTCGAAGATAGGTTTGGAGTGCATGTGTATAAACGCACAAAGTGTGATAAATAAGGTTGATGAGCTGCAGGCGCAAATAGCCACATGAGAATATGATGTAGTGGTGATAACAGAGACCTGGCTCAAAAAAGGACAGGATTGGGTAATAAATATTCCTGGATACAAGGTGTTCAGGAAAGATAGGGAAGAAAAGAAAGGAGGTGGGGTGGCAGTATTGATTAAGTAGAATATTGCAGTGCTGGGGAGAGAGGATGTCCTGGACGGGTCAAGGACAGAATCTATTTGGCTAAAGTTAAGCAACAATAGAGGCACCATTATTGATTTACCTGTGTTTTAAATCATTATGACTGCCTTTAGAGATCCACAAATGCAATCCAAGTTAGATGTATTTGATAGACACACATATTGAGTTGATCTAGATTCTGTGGTATATAGTGGATTCGTTTCTTTAAATTACAGTGGTAATATTCAAAACCAAGTCTAGAATATGCCATGGTATTTTTGTTAACTTCCTCTTATCCCTACAATTACTATTTTACATTTGTTCATTATTGTGTTGTCTTAGTTATTAAATGCACAAAATCATTTCAGTTATTGTTGCCTTAAGTTTGTATCCTTCTGACGTTTCCTTGCAAACATATTGGGCCGGATTTTGCTGTGAGTGGCGAACGTACAGCACTAGCTGTTCGTTGGACTTGCACTTGCCCATCGACTTTCCATGGGGTTTTGCACTACACTGCAAGTTGCTGACAGCGGGAGATCCAAATAGCATGGCGCCCTCTACAGGGCATCTGGGCCCTTTGTGAACGGGGCAAGCAACTGTGTATCTCCTTAACCAATCAAGTTGAAGGATCCTAATTGGTCTTATATCATGATTGTAAACCATCCCACTGACGCCACTTTAGCAACTCAAGACAAACTGTTTTACGTAATGTAGCTAATGACCTCAACCTCCATCTCTGTTTACAAGCTGTTTGTTCCTCTGAGGAATGCATGGCCTTTCTTATTTGAGTACAGCCCCCTTATTTAGCCTTGCACAGCCCTACTAATGTCAGTTTCTTAGCAACCACATCTCTTGATTTGGTGTAAACCACCTTTTGACATTAATGTTGTCTACTCTATGGCCTCCCTGATGTTCTGCTGTGTGAGCTGTCCTTGTTCTCACTGAGGTGCTGAACTTGTGCCCTCTTATTTTCTATGCTTGTTTTAAACCATATTCCTACAATAGGCATCTTGGAGATGGGATTAGAGCCATACATGTGAAAGCAAAGCTTTACACTAAGCAAGAGTAGGAGACTTGCGTGAGGGTGGGCAAAGGTGAACAACAATAATAGGCAGAGACAAAAAAGGGACACATGAAGAAAAAGCGGCACTGAGTAGGTGCTGCACTGTTAGAGGTACCATATTTTGGATGAGACGTTAAACCGAGGCCGTCAGCCCTCTCGTGAACGTACAAGATCCCATAGCACTATTTTGAAGAAGAGCAGGGGAGTTCCACCTGATGTCCTGGCCAACACTTCTCCCTTAACCAACATCACTAATGTGGTGATGCCGGTGATGGACTGGGGTTGACAATTGTAAACAATTTTACAACACCAAGTTATAGTCCAACAATTTTATTTGAAATTCACAAGCTTTCGGAGGCTTCCTCCTTCCTCAGGTGAATGTTGTGGAAATGTTCAGGTGGTTCATTTCCACAACATTCACCTGAGGAAGGAGGAAGCCTCCGAAAGCTTGTGAATTTCAAATAAAATTGTTGGACTATAACTTGGTGTTGTAAAATTGTTTACAATTGTCAACATCACTAAAACAGACGAGCAGGTCATCTCATTGCTGTTTGTGGGACCTTGCTATGTGCAAATTGGCTGCCGTGTTTCTTACATCACGACAGTGACTACACTTCAAAAACTATTTCATTGTGTGGAAAATGTTTTGGGATGTCCTGAGGTCATGAAAGGCATTATCTGAACGCGAGTTCTTCACCTTCTTCTTAATGCCCTTGTTTATATAATCCAAAATTCTATTGGTCTTTTTTTCTGGTTTTATCACACTTTTGGGGAATTATGTAACTGAACCTCCAATGTTATAAGCTCTAAAAGGTATAATAAAAATACATACAATAACAAACAAACCTATAACTATCACATAAGTTAAGGATGTATAGATATTACGGCAGGTTCCATTTAAAAATGATTGTAATTGTAGAATCATAGAATGGTTACAGCACAGAAGGAGGCCATTTGGCCCGTCAAGTTTGTGCCGGCTCTTTGTAAGAGCAATCCAGTTAGTCCCAATGCGCCACGTTTCCTCGTAGCCCTGCAAATTTTTTCCCTTCAAGTATTTATCCAATTTCTTTTTGAAAGCCACGACTGAATCTGCTCCCACCACCCTTTCAGGCAGTGCATTCCAGATTATAACTACTTACTGCGTAAAAAAAAGTTTTTCCTCATGTTGCCTTTGGTTCTTTTGCCCATCACCTTAAATCTGTGTCCTCTGGTTCTCAACCCTTCCGCCAATGGAACAGTTTCTCTTTATTTACTTTATCTAAACCCTTCATGATTTTGAACACTTCTATCAAACCTCCTCTTAACCTTCTCTGCTCTAAAGAGAAGAAAACACAGTAAAATGTATTCCAGACGTAATCTCTTTTTGTACTTATTACTGAATACAACAGATACAATCTAGACAGATTTGTTCGCAGTGTGACTTTTAAAAAAAAATAATCGTTTCAGATTCTGCCTTGCGAAGTAATGTTGTCATAGCTGATGAATATATAACATCTGAAGTATTAGATGTTCTTTTCACAGCAGGCAGGATATTAATCATGTTAGTCACTGTAACCTGATTGTGCTTAACCTCATGTCTTTTAAAAAAAAGTGTTAATCATGTTAGATTAACCTTAACCATTGTAACTTGGAAACAATTATCCTGGCATCTTAAAAAGAAAATCCCATAAAATAAACCCAGTTCTTTGAGTGTGCAGTGATGTATTCACCATGTGATAGTTAATTGCAACAATAGTTATTAGGAAGGGAAAGATTCATTTGTTAATTGTATCCATGTGATTTATATCAATTAGTGTTAATTGCATTCAGGTGGTGCATATCAATTGAGAACTCTCTTGTATCCATTTATAAGAGAGCTGATCTCGGGTGTGGAGTGGGTAATGTGGATCTCTGTGAATAAAGGCTTGGAAGCAAATGAAGATCAAGCTCTAGTATTCTATTCTTCACCACCTGGCTATCCAGTTTATAACAACATTTGTCTGCAATACAAGCCATCTTGGTTTGTAAATTGTCATAGTAATATTTCAGTGAAGAGACTTTCTGCTGTTAATTGGATCTAATGGGGTGTTTGAACTAAAGATCATCAGTAAATAGTTATGAAATAAAAACAGAGAATGCTGGAGAAGCTCATCAAGTCAGGCAGCCTCTGTGGAGAAAGAAACAGAGTTAACGTTTCAGGTCAAAGACCTTTTGTCAGAACTGGAAGATGTTAAAAGAGTTAAAGTTTTTGAGCAAGTAAAGAGCCAGGGGGAGGGGAGGAAAGAACAAAAGGGAAGGTCTCTGATAGGGTGGAGGGCAGGAGTGATTAAATGACAAAAGGGATGATGGTGCAAGGCAAGGAATGTGGTAATGGGACAGGTTAAGAAACAAAAGATTGATCAGGAGTAGCTGTAAATGGCAGCAGCAGAACCATTACCAGCACTAACTGACCGAAAAAATGGGAGAGTGGTTATGATCTGAAGTTATTGAAATCAATGTTGAGTCCGGAAGGTTGTAAAGTGCCTAATCGAAAGATGAGGTGCTGTTCCTTGAGCTTATGTTGAGCTTCATTGGAACAGTGTAAGAGGCCGAGGGCAGAGAGGTCAGAGTAGGAGCGGGAAGGGGAATTAAAATGGCAAGTGACCGGCAGGTCAGGGTTTCGCTTGCGGACAGAGCGGAGGGTTTCGGCAGAGCGATCACACAGTCTGCGTTTGGACTCCCCAATGTAGGGGAGACCGCATTGAGTGCAGCGGATGCAGTACACTAACTTGAAAGAAGTACAAGTAATTCGCTGTTTCACCTGGAAGGAGTGTTTGGGGACCCGGATGGTGGGAAAGGAGGAGGTGAAGGGACAGGTGTTGCATCTCCTGCACTCGCACGGGAAAGTGCAGTGGGGAGGAGAGTGGGTGTTGGTGGTGATGGAAAAATAGAAACATAGAAAAAAGGAGAAGGAGCAGGCCATTCGGCCCTTCAGGCCTGCTCCGCCATTCAATATGATCATGGCTGATCCTCTATCTCAATACCATATTCCTGCTCTCTCCCCATACCCCTTGATGCCTTTTGTGTCTAGAAATCTATCTAGCTCCTTCTTAAATATATTCAGTGACTTGACCTCCACAGCCTTCTGTGGTAGAGAATTCCACAGGTTCACCACCATCTGAGTGAAGAAATTTCTCCTCATCTCAGTCCTAAATGTCCTTCACCCGTATCCTGAGACTGTGACTCCTCGTTCTGGACCCCCCAGCCAGGGGAAACATCCTCCCTGCATCCAGTCTGTCTCGCCCTGTCATAATTTTATACGTTTTCAATGAGATCCCCTCTCATTCTTCTGAACTCGAGTGAATACAGGCCAAGTTGACCCAATCTCTCCTCATATGACAGTCCTGCCATCCCAGGAATCAGTTTGGTTAACCTTCGCTGCACTCCCTCTAAGACAAGTATATCGTTTCTTCGGTAAGGAGACCAAAACTGCACACAACACGTCAGGTGTGGTCTCACCAAGGCCCTGTACAACTGCAGTAAGACATCCTTGCTCCTGTACTCAAATCCTCTTGCAATGAAGGCCAACATACCATTTGCCTTCCTAACTGCTTGCTACACCTGCATGTTTGCTTTCAGTAACTGGTGTACAAGGACACCCAGGTCCCTTTGTACATCAACATTTCCCAATCTATCACCAATTCTATCACTATTGACACTCTTCACCATTGGTGGAAGAGTGGCCCAGGATGTCGCGGAGGGAGTGTCCCTTCCGAATGCTGAAAGGGGAAGATGTATTTTGTGGTGGCATCGCGCTGGAGGTGACGGAAATGGTAGGGGATGATAGGTTGAATGTGGAGGCTGGTGGGGTGCAAGATAAGGACAAGGGGACCCTATCATGGTTCTGGGAGGGAATGGAAGGGGTTAGGGCAGAAGTGCGGGAAATAGGATGGACACGGTCGAGGGCCCTGTCAACTACAGTGGAGAAGGATCCTCGGTTGAGTAAAAAGGAAGACATATCAGAAGCACTGGTGCGGATGGTGATATCGTCAGAACAGATGCGACGGAGAAACTGGGAGAAGGGAATAGAGTCCTTACAGGAAGCGAGGAGGGAGGTAGTGTAATCAAGGTTGCTGTGGTAGTCGTGGGCTTATAGTAGATATTGGTTGAAGCCTATCCCCAGAAATGGAGATAGAGAAGTCGAGGAAGGGAAGAGTTAGAGATGGACCATGTGAAGGTGAGGGAAGGGTGAAAATTGGGAACAAAGTTGATGAATTTTCCAGTGCGGGGCGAGAGCAGGTAACAGCACTGATACAGTTGTCAAAAGAGGTGAGGGAGGGGACCTGAGTAGGTCTCGAACAAGGAATGTTCCACGTATCCCACAGGCATAGCTGGGACCCATATGGACCCTCATAGCGACACCTTTTATTTGGAGGAAGTGAGTGGAGTCGAAGGAGAAGTTGTTCAACGTAAGAACAAGTTCAGCCAGGCAGAGGAGGGTGGTGGTGGATGGGGACTGGTTGGGCCTCCGTTCAAGGAAGAAGTGGAGGGCCCACAAGCTGTCCTGGTGGGGGATGGAGGTGTAGAGGGACTGGACGTCCATGGTGAAAAGGAGACGGTTAGGGCCGGGGAACTGGGAACTGTTAAAGTGGTGGAGAGCGTCAGAAGAGTCGTGGATGTAGGTTGGAAGAGACTGGACAAGGGGAGAAAAAATAGAGTCAAGATAGGAAGAAATAAGTTCCATGGGGCAAGAACAGGCTGAAACGATGGGTCTACCGGGGCTGTCCTGTTTGTGGATCTTGGGAAGGAGGTAGAAGCGGGCAGTGTGGGGTTGGGGAACTATGAGGTTGGAGGTCGTGGAGGGAAGATCTCCAGAGGAGATGAGGTCAGTGATGGTCTGGGAAACTATGGCTTGATGTTCGGTGATGGGGGTCATGGTCCAGGGGGAGGTAGGAGGAGGTGTCAGAAAGTTGGCGTTCAGCCTCTGCAAGGTAGAGGTCTGTTCACCAAACAACAGCAGCACTGCCCTCGTCAACAGGTTTAATGACAATGTCAGGGTTGGACCTGAGAGAACGGAGTGCTATAAGTTTAGAGGCAGGTGGGTTGGAGTGAGTGGGGGGAGTAGAGAAATTGAGATGGCCGATGTCATGCCGGCAGTTCACAACGAAAAGATCAAGAGAGGGTAAGAGGCCAGGGTGAGGGGTCCAGGTGGACCGAGAACACTGAAGGCGGGAGAAAGAGTCCGTTGTGCGGGAGGAAGACACCTGGCCAAAGAAGTGGGCGCGGAGGCGAAGGCAACGGAAGAAGAGCTCAGCATCGTGTCGAGCTTGAAATTCATTGAGGTGGGGGTGTAAGGGGACGAAGCTGAGGCCTTTGCTGAGGACTGATCGTTCAGGGTCAGAGAGTA
The DNA here is from genome assembly GCF_035084215.1 of Heptranchias perlo. Classification (NCBI taxonomy): domain Eukaryota; kingdom Metazoa; phylum Chordata; class Chondrichthyes; order Hexanchiformes; family Hexanchidae; genus Heptranchias; species Heptranchias perlo. Next base: position 51,953,625 of record NC_090336.1, on the reverse strand, counting down.
GGTCAGATGGGGACAGTGAAAACACGACAAAGGGTGAGATTTGAGGGAGGGATGGGGTCAGAAGAAAGCGAAGGGGAAGAAGGATCAAGAGGGGCATTGGTATCTAAGAGTTGTTGAAGCTTGCGGTCTTTGACACCTGAAAGGAAGAAAATAAGTTTTTTGTTAAAGCGCCGGATGAGGCAAAGGATGAAATGGAACTGCGGACCAGGAAAGCTCTGAAGTAGAGTGAGTCGGTGCTGCTGGAGAGAGAGGTCGAGAGTGTGCGTGCGGCAGCGCATGGCGTTGAGCGTGGATCTCAGGAAGCGGCGAGAGCAGTGGTTCGAGGAACGCTGAATATCGTGGAGATATCTGTAATCACGGGTGGATCCGAAACATTAAGGGTGGAATTTAAGTCGGAAACCACGTGGAATAAGTTGGAGCCGTAGACAGTTGCTGAGGAAAGGGATGTGGCTGTGAAAGCGAGTTTTCGAAGAAACCCGATCAAACATGAGAAGGGAAACAGAAAGCAATGAAGGTGAACAAGGTAAAAGAGACAAAGGGAAATCCCGTCGGAGAAAACAGCAGAATTTGGGCAATCCTGGAAGAGAAGCAGCAGTGAATTAAAAACTGAATCAAAAGCAAAATACTGTGGATACTGGAAATCTGAAATAAAAACAGAAAATGCTGGAGAAGCTCAGCAAGTCAGGCAACATCTGTGGAGAAAGAAACAGAGTTAACATTTCAGGTCGATGACCTTTCGTCAGAATTGGAAGATGTCAGTTTTTTAACAGATTTTAAGCAAGTACAGCGCCAGGGAAAGCGGGGGAGGAAAGAACAAAAGTGAAGGTCTGTGATAGCGTAGAGGGCACGAATGATTAAATGACAAAAGGGATGATGGTACATGGCAAGGAAGGTTAAGAAACAAAAGATTGATCAGGAGTAGCTGTAAATGGCAGCAGCAGAACCATTACCAGCACTAGCTGACCCAAAAAATGGGAGAGTGGTTATGACTTGAAGTTATTGAAATCAATGTTGAGTCCGGAAAGTTGTAAAGTGCCTAAACGAAAGATGAGGTGCTGTTCCTTGAGCTTACGTTGAGCTTCATAAATAGTTTTGGACGTTTTTGGTTGTGGCATTAAGAAAGTCAGTAGTTTTATCACTCAATGCCTGGAAAGATTCATTGTATGAAGTGTTGCTTCTTGACCCATGCCTTACTTTGGTCTGGATTTGAAGAAGATTTATACAGTCCTGCCCCGCTCAGCTCCGACCAATGTCTGTGAGGGGACCTAAAACAAGTGTTAAGCCCCTCACATACATATATAAGGGACTTAACCCTTGAAAAATGGCTTGACCGAATTTTGGATTGGATGTTTATCAGGCGTCCTTTGGGGACGCAGGATGTTAGTCCCTAAAATTGGGCCTTGTTGCGCCTGATTTGTGCCCGTAAAACTGACGCAACAAGGTACAAATTCTACTCCATCATGTTTGCTTTTTTTATTGTTTGAAGAGAAAGAAGAACTTTTGTTTTCATCGTGATGTATTTACATGCAATAAGCCGGTAGGCAGGATTTTCCTTCTTGCCTTTGTCAGCATTCTGATGGTAATGGGGTGGGCAGGGGTGGAAAATTGGGTGGGGACCCATGTGGCCGGATACTGTATCATCCAGTACTGCACACATAGAAATATTCCAGTGCCACTTTTGTCTGAGGCTGGATCGACCTGTCCAAATATGGGCAGAGGTACTCTAAAAAGGCAGCAGTGACAGAATGAGGTCAGGTGTCACGTTTTCCATCATTGCAGCCCTAATAGCACTGGACGTCAGAAACACCAGCATTCAGCAGGAATCCAGGAAAGGTGCAATGCCTGGAATAATTCAAATGCCCCAAGAAGAATCCAAAACAGAATGGAGGACAATGGATTGGCAGTTCTATGTCAATAGAATTGGCCAATACATTGGAGTCTGTAAATATATGCAATGTCTGAGGCTGACCCCCCACTCCTTTAAGCCGCCGCAGGCATCTGATTCTTACAGCAGTGACCATTTTCTGGCCACCTACCCCCCCCACCACCAACCTCCCTCAGCAGTGAATTTCTCAGTGCAGGTATGAACTTTGCTGACAAACTGAAATTAGGGCTCACCCCAGGAAGTTCACCAGGTCTGTGGTAGTTCACTTGGACAGATGGGAGTCCCGCAATCACAGCTAAAATTCTTGACTCGTGTTTTTAGGTAACCTGTGTTATTTTGTCATCTTTGTCCGACTCATTTGTTTGCAAACTTCCCCCTCCACCACCCCCCCCCCCCACCATGCCATAATGTGGTCTCCCTCTGAGAATGTGGATTGTTTCCAGTTATCTGAAAAAAAGAAAATATCAGCCATGCAGCAAATGGTCAACAGTTAGAACTGAGACTGCGAAGGTTTGAGCTCCTTGATGGAGACCTTATCTAGTCCACCACAGAACCTGGCATTGTGTGCAGATATCTGATACAAACACCTTAGGCACATAGCTGCTAAACCATTGAAGAAATCTGACAAATCTGAAAGATATGTTAACAACAACGACAACTACTCACATTTATTTATGTAGTAAAACGTCCCAAGGCGCTTCACAGGAGCATTTTCAAACAAAATTTGACATTGAGCCATGTAAGGCGATATTAGGACAGGTGACCAAAAGCTTGGTCAAAGAAGTAGGTTTTGAGGAGAGAGAGGTAACGAGGCGGAGAGGTTTAGGGAGGGAATTCCAGAGCTTGGGGCCGCAGCAGCTGAAGGCGCGGCCGCCAATGGTGGAGCGATTAAAATCGGGGATGCGCAAGAGGCCCGAATTGGAGGAGCGTAGAGATCTCTGAGGGTTGTAAGGCTGGATGATGTTATAGCGATAGAGAGGGGCGAGGCCATGGAGGGATTTGAAAACAAGGGTGAGAATTTTCAAAATCAAGGCGAAAGAATCAAGATGCAAAAGAAAAGAGTGCACAAAACATAAAAGAAAAGTGTTCACAAAATACTCCTAAGCCCCTTTCTGTCAGTTTCTTTCAGTTGCCAACAGCAAAAGCCCATGAATTATTCCTGGAAATTACTCTGAGTGATTTTATTACAAAGACACTTAATGCGCTCATATCGAATTACTTCTCCACAATTTTGGAGGAGGCATTAATCCATTTTGGAATAAACTGGTATTGCCTCTGTTAAAATCGTAGAGAGACGAATGCGATGCGAGTACATTTAATGCTGTACAATAATGTCGACGACAGTAATTTCCAGGCTATAAAATCAATCTGAGCAAAGCCAGCAAGATGTCCCACAATGCGTGCTTTCACATTATAGGCTAGATTTTCCATCCATTCCTAGTCAATGCGAGGAAAGTCCAGGCTGCGTTGTTTTCAAAGGCAAAGACTGGGGATTTAATTTGCCTTGCCTTGCGATTATACTTTAAAGGAAAACCCAATGCCACTGCACTCAAGTCTCCAGAAACTGCAGTCATGCCACCAGATCTTTAATAATTCAACTGCTAATAGCCACATGTACTAATACATTGTACCCATCTAACCTTTCAACTTGTAATCTTTAACCTTTGTCTGCTCTCCATTTTGTTACAGATAAAGATGAGTGTGCGAATGGCACACACTACTGCCATGCAAACACTGTGTGTGTGAATTTGCCTGGATCGTATCACTGTGACTGTCTCCCAGGATACACCAGAGTTGATGACTACTCCTGTACAAGTAAGAGCAGTCTAGGAAAACTAAGGGTTTGTGGAGCAGATAAGTTTCAAAACGACAAGGCATTGATTAATATGCTTTGGAAACTATCCGAGCTGGAGAGAATTCAGCATTCTCTCCAGCAGCAGCACAAGAAAGTCCAAGATAGATGGTCCCCCATTCCTGCTCTTTTGTAAATAAGGGCAGTGTGTGACCCGATGGTGGGTGAGTTGTACTCATGATAATGCTGAGAGTGTTCTGTCTGTGGTTGTCCTTCAGTTGTAATACTGAACACGTACTCGTGCTTTAGAATTTGTATTTGTCATTCTTAAGTAAATATTGGTAGAGTTTAAATGAGAAATGAGCAGTTTCAAAGTATCCTGCTGTTGGTTGGCTGTATGAGCTGTCGGATGTTTTTCAACATTGTTACGTTTTTTTCCAGGGATAGATTGTGACCCAAATTTAGTGCCGAAGTCACCTTTTAACTTCCCAAATATACCTTTTTTATTTCCATTATTGGAAGGCAGAAGAGAGCCCCCAGAGAATCATTTGCTTCCTCTCCCCATTTATCTGTTGACAGGGAAGAAGCAGAGTCTCTTGCTGCAATTTGCTGACTGTGCAATCTCAGTTAGCTGAGGAGATTACACATGGTTGGTGTCCAGTCACTCTCAGCATTTGAAAACTGATGTGTCGAACACTAAATTAAGCCTTACTCATTTTTGAAATGTAAGCTGAGCATTGCATGTTTAATGGAGTAAGATCTTAGCATTAGGAACATGTCACAAAAAGAATTTGCTACACCTGGGGAAAAAAAATGAGCAAATTGTTCCAAGTAATGGATCCTCTGTAACGCACTCTATTTGATGAGAGCCAGATAAAACTAGAAGGAAGTATTTAATGGAACGCAAAATCTTCCTGGCTGTACAGAGCTTAAAATATTTTCTTTCACAGCTTTTGCCTGCACCCTTATCACGGCACTGCGCCCCCCCACCGCCCCATTACCTTAAGTGAAGAGGGTGTAATGAGCCATAATCCTCATGAGAATTGAGACACCCCTCCTCACATACAATCTTCGAAAAATGAGGACTTGCTCACATTTTCATCCACAATCCTCCTCCCTCCATTCAACCCCATTGAAGAAATTAAAAGGAATAATATAAGAAACATTTTGTGGGCAGGTTGTTTATTGAAAATAAACCTTTAAACAACAATAGCCACAAATCTCATAAATGTCAGATGCAAGTGAGTTATATTGGCTACGATGCCAGTTTATCTTTTTCCAGTAAACCACCCATCCCTGATGTGTACTTATACAATGCTCCATGATTAATATTTACGTAAATCGTTAAAGATGTTTATAGGTAGCTCAAAATAGATTTTTAGTGCATTTAACAATCAGATTGATTAGTAACAGTGTTGCAAGGCAAGCTTCTAAATCCCATTTCAAGCTTGGACAGTGAGGTTGTACTTTAGGGCCAGTGTCCATTGTGAAGAGGATGGAAATATTATTGGTGGTTACATATTATGAGTGTATTTAATTATACCACATTTGTGCCACTACTGATTATCTGGTCATTCATTCATTTGCTGTTCGTGGCACCGTGCTGTGTACAATTGGCTGTCATGTTTGCTGCATAACAATAGTGACTACACTTCAAATGCAGTCCATTGGTTGTAAAACGTTTTACGATGTCTTTAGGTTATAAGGCACTACATAAATGCAACTTCCTTCCCTTCCCTCCCACCCACGCACCCTTTTGCAACCCTCTGTGTAAATTAGAATATAAGGCAATAAGGGAACCACAGAAGTCATGTGAAGAAAAAGGGAATAAGAAATGAAAAAATAGGCAAGAGAAAAAAAGAGTGAAAATGGGGGGGAACTCCAATTTGTGGTGTGAAGTTGATGAGACATAGTGAAGTTCTAACACACTGTGGTACAAAGTGATAGATTTCAGTTTCCCGTGTTTTCTTCTGTTTGCTAATGTTAGTGCAAAACGTCAGCATCAATATAAAGTAAGGAAAACATTTCCTGAGTACTACTCATGTAATGCATTCTCCTGATGAATGTTGAGGGAGATGGGGAATATCTGATGATGTGTTTCTATTTCAGACCTGCTTTAGCAAGAGGTTCTGCAATACTGTTTGGGTTGTGGGTGCACGAATCTTGGGTGGGGGGTGGGTGGGTGGAAGTGGGTTCCACAGCAGCTGGAACAACATAAGCACATTGACCTGTGCACTGCCCAAGTGGTTGGGAAGGTCACTGTGGGTCACATCCAACACTAAGACCCTTTGGAGTAGAAATTGCTTTGTGGGCTACTTTTAACATATTGGCAAACATATTTTGGTGAAATTCCTGTGTTCACTATTTTAATGAGGTTATTAAGACATGTAATAGAATGGAATTAATCAATGTGGATAAACAGTACACAAAGGAATTTCTACCTTAGTGTCTATACAGTGCTCTAAGTAAACTAAAGAAATAGAACCTCATTTACAGTGATTCTTCACTTTCACTTCTATCACCACATGATATTCTTTTGTTGTTTTTAAGGTTCTTAATAATCTAGCATCAAAAGATGAAAGTATAATATTTATAACAACTTTATATATGTCCTGGATAACATTTATCCCTCAACAAACATTACTAAAACAGATCATCTGGTCATTATCACATTGTTGTTTGTGGGATCTTGCTTTGTGCAAATTGGTTGCCACGTTTCCTACATTACAACAGTGAGTACATTTCAAAAGTACTTCGTTGACTGTAAAGTGCTTTGGGACATCCTGAGGTCTTGTATAAAAAAGAATTCAGCAGCTCACTGTCACCTTACAAACTCCATTTTCCAGACTGACTCATATCTCTGGTCATAATCCAATCAGTTGTTTAATTGAATCATTAACAGTTAGGCGCTCATCGCTAAATATTCATACTCAGTTCATATATTATTACAAACCTGGACTGTGTAGGTGTCGTCGTAACAGGACATAAGTAATGCTTCTCTGGCATCCTAGTATTTTGCTCTTTACGAAGCTTACCGTCCACAGCAGGAGGTTCCTTCTTATTCCTGCAAGACATGAACCCTTCTGAGTATCATCACCACAATCTGGAAAGTTTCAGACTTGTTTGCTGTTGCTCCATATTGGGGAAAGAGCAAACTGGAATGCGTGAAGAGCTCACTTGATTTAAGTGAGCATGTCAGACCCTTGGTCTTATTGTTCCTTTGCCTGATTGGTAACTATTAAGACAATTGTATTTCAGTTGGAGGGAGGTAGGGAGATGTAGAAAATGGACGTATATGCCCCAGCTGCCGACTGGCCCCTGTGGTGCTCGCAAAGAGTTGCTATGGAGACAACTGGTGGACAATTCTGTCAGATGTTGTACAGCTGCTGCCCACATGAAATAGTAGGAGGTAAATGAGCTTTGCTTTGAACAGAGCATCAATAAGTAGACTTAATACCAAGAGCTGCAGCTTGTGGCAGAGCTCCTTGGATTCATACTGCAGCTTCCTGCTTTATTCTGGGTGTCTTAAGTCCTGCCATTGCTGCTATGAAAATGCTGAAATTATTCATGAAAGATTGTGTATGTGTAATTCTTCATATTCCTTGCCTTGCTCCCTCAGCTGGGAGATGATGATAATCTGGAGCCATGGACCTCCCTGTAGTTTCCTGAAATGAGCCACTTGGTCACTGGAAGGTGCTTTCTATGACAGCTCTTCCAACAGTGGCTGAAACTCAAATCATTTGAGGTAACAGGTCAAATTTCAGTTGACGTTGCAATTTTAAACCCTTTTCTCCGTGTGAGAGTTCAGCACTCCAGAGTTAGTTAGTGGGCCTTCACATTTAGATAATTTTTAGTACACCTGGGAAATATGGGCTCCCAGAGAAATGAGAAGAATAATAGTTTAGTAGCAATTTTCCTTCCAAAGTTACTAAGTTCTTCTGAATTTAGTTTTGGCATGCACTTACTGAAAGCCACTAAATTAGAAAACCCTGAGGCTCTTCAAAATGTAATAATCTGAGCGTGACATATTGGGGAAAAAAGGCCTCATCATCTGCAATTGGTGTGTAATTTGTTGCACTGTTGCAATACATAAAGATGTAGGGGAGCTTTTCACACAGTTTACTCTCTTGGATTTTATTGCTAACTGCCTGCTGTCTTTGGTGATTGTCTATCTTTCGGTTTATTCTGTGCTGTCATGTGCTTCCTTAATTAGCCTATTTATTTCGGATAAATATTTAGGATAAAACCTTCCAAACCCGCAAACTCTACCACCTGGAAGAACAAGGGCAGCAGGTGCACGGTAACACCATCACCTCCAAGTTCCTCTCTGAGTCACACCTCACCCCGACTTAGACATTTATTGCTGTTGCTTCATCATCGCTGGGTCAAAATCCTGGAGCTCCCTACCTAACATCACTGTGGGAGAACCTTCACCACATGGACTGCAGCGGTTCAAGAAGGTGGCTCATCACCACCTTCTCAAGGGCAATTAGGGATGGGCAATAAATGCTGGCTTTGTTGAGATGCCCGTATCCCGAGAATGAGTTTAAAACAAAAAGGATGGTGATGACCATTTATTTTGCCATTGCTGTTTTGGGCTACAAATCAAGAATTGAGCAATCTTATCAAAAAAAAAACAAGGTTTAGCACAACAGCTCTTAATGGAATCAATACTGAAGGCTGAAAACCTTTAGGAATTTGTGAAGTTGTATAATGATGTACATCCTAGAGTGCCTTCTTATTGAAAGCCAGAATGTTTCCGACCAATCAATTGAAGTTGCAGAGTGGTCAGAAATTCCAGGCAGGTTTTCTCTCTTCTGTATACATGTCTGCAGTAGATACAGAAAAAAAAAACTAATTTGTTAACATAAAGGCATTCTCCTCTCTAATTTTGGGTTGATCAATACAAGCTATTGCTTTTGAAGTGGCTGTCAGGTCCTTTTTTATTAGTTTGTTTTCAAAGAAAAAGTTTATTTAATTAAACTTGTAAAGTGCTGTGATTCTGGCACTTGTCAATGCATGTCAAATTCTCCCCTTTCAGTATAATGTAGAATGGTTTTAGAAATATCTGTAACTGTATTATCAGACAAATCTTGGTCAGTGTGATTTAAATTCACCGCAGCAAATCTAGTATTGGTACTGCAAGTGCTGGACTACTGTAGCTCATTACTTGCGTGACTATTTGTTCTAGTTCGTCTTAGCAGGCAAATTAAGCATTTACACAAAGGGCTTCAGACAGTGAGGTGAAATACCCGCCACAAATAACATTGGGAGCAAATCCTATGAACTGTTGTGCCCTTTAACATTGGCTGATACGAAACAGATAAGTACCACTCCAGCAATTGGGCTGGCAAACAGAATTAACTGACCTGAGTTCAAAATAAGATCCCTGGAGCCCTAATCCAAAGGTTTTGATGAGCAAGTTGCAATTTGGCTCTTGTGTCACCCTGTTATGATGACAAGGAACCCAAAGCTATCAAGGACTGAACGGAACATAATTTGATGTACAACTGCTACTTCATTGTGCTACTTCTCCATACTTGAGGATAAGACAATTGGTTTCATAATTACAACAGAGTGTTTAGTTTAACATGGCATAGCTCAGTTCAGAATTACAGCATCAGTGCCTTACCTGAGCTCAAATAAATAAAGTATAGCAACAGTTTTCAGCTTTAAGAATTATAGCCAAACTTGGTAAAGTTGGCTCTTTTTCTGCATTTTACAATGAATTACCAGACAGCAATCATGCTCCTCCTGTTTGTCTATATCTTGGATGATTTACTGTAGGAATGTAACTATTATATCAAAATAGGTCTGTCCTCCTCTGCAAAACACTGATTCCAACCTCTGGTGTACATCTTCAGTGTGTTGTTTTCTTTCCTGGTATCGTTGTCTTCTAACTTCAGCTTATATCTCAAATGTTTGTTCACTGTTATACGACACCTTTTTAAAACTCTATTCAGAGGACTCCCAGGAGTTGTTCTGACAGTTTAAACACAAACTGATCAGCTTCTATTTCTTTTGAAAATGCTTTTGACGTCTGCTTAAACTTCAAGATAACTGAGGTTAAAAAAAAAACTATTTTTAGCAAGTTGAGAAGAATATTTTACTCCAGGTAATTTGACCTATCAGTCATTCTTCACCGATTGGAATTTATATTAAAATTATAGAAACACATTTGTGCAAATAATTATTGCCAAGCCCAGTGGTTTATTATGACTGAATACGTTAAGTTTTCTTTATATATACATGGAATTCCAGTATTTCTACTGGCATTTTGGAGATCCCATCCCTGGATTGTGTCCTTTTGCAATTGGGTCATTGATTTATAGCAGAAGCGTCCCAGCTTTTTTTTATATTTGTGGTTACTTCGGTGCATACAATGGAGTCTCACAGACCACGATTCAATATTCAATATTCCCATTCATTTGCATAAAGTGCAAATACGATGAGCTTGGTGGTCCGATTTAGGATTTATCCACCAATGAAACAGTAGCATTCGCAACTGTCCTTTCCAATCCTCCAGGCCCATGAAATTCAAAAGAACAAGCCAGCAACTAAGAAATAAAAAATAAATGGAACTGAGTTGCCTGGGTTTCTTGGGTCAAATTGCCATGGCGCGTAGCCCGTTGTTTCGACACCGCGGAGCGAATGATTAAGCTCATTTCCATTTATATTTCATGGAATTTTGAGATATTTTCTGTTGTTTTGGAGATTGCATTCTGCATGACAAGCACAAATCATGGTATAGCATTTAGTATTATAAATGAGGACATTGTGTGCTGTTGTCAGTAAGGGATTTTTGATTAAATCCCGGCTAATTGCAGTCTTCTTGGAGTCAGCATTTCAGTCACTGGTTAGACTTCTAAAATGTGAAGTTATCCATCAAGTGGTAGGTTGCCTGCAGCTTTTCCTACCAGCATTTACTAGAATGATACCAGGAATGAGGGACTCGAGATGCTGGGATAGTTCTCCAAATCTCCCATTAACCTTTCTGTTCCAAGGTTATGGGAAAATTTAATCGAGGTGTTCAAAATTATGAAGGGATTTGATAGAGTAAATACAGAGAAACTCTTTCCACTGGCAGGAGGGGTGGTAACCAGAGGATAGAGATTGAAGATAATTGGCAAAAGAACCAGAAAAGGTGGTGGAAACAGATTCAACAGTAACTTTCAAAAGGGAATTGGATAAATACTTGAAAGGGAAAAATTTGAAGGGCTATGGGAAAAGAGCAGGTGAGTGGAACTAATTGGATAGTTCTTTCAAAGAGCTGGCACAGGCACGATGGGCCAAATGACCTTCTGTGCTGTATGATTCTATGATTTTTTGGGGTCATGTACCACTGAATATATTGTTAGAATTTTCCAGAGCAGAATAAGCAGGCATTTTAAGATCCATAGGGCTAATGGAGAATTTTCTCTATGTAATGCAGCACTTTAGGTTTAGCTGCCCAGTTTAATGTATTATTTATGCCCAAGAGGTCTCTAGTATAATGCCATAAGATCATTGATTTAAAACAAAATGTTGTCTATATCCAGCATTGATTTCAACAGTGGGCTAAATACCCAGCTCAGATGTGACATGAAAATGTAAATTTAAGATGGATACTATCTATGAATATTTAATAAGGGACCCGATTAAAGAAGTTTTAAGTTGTCCTTATCTTTGCACCTTACATTTTCATTTATCTGGTGCTTGAGCTATGAATCGCTGAAAGATTCTGTTAGGCTGATGAAATCGATAGAAAAATGACTGACCACACCAGAGATTAGTTAGTGATTATAAACCTACACATGGTGCATTAACATCCAGTTTGGTTTCAGTGTCCATTTGGCATGTTTTCAGACTAGCTGTGATTATTTTTAGTCTGACAACCATCAAAAAGTTGCTGACCTGGTTATGGGATGTTCAGGGAAATCATTCCATTTCCTACAGCGCTGAATAACAGAGGGCACAGCACCTCACGAGTGAGTGAGTGCGCAGGAGATCATTGTCTTGTTTCAAATATGTTGGTTAAATTCTAAGTTGGAAGTAGAACCAAATCTTAAATTAATAGTCCCTTCCAGGTCAACTTTTAAAACAGAATTAATTGAAATAATCATTTCAAAATGCATTTAAGGGGAAGCTAGATAAGTACATGAGGGAGAAAGGAAAAGAAAGCTTTGCTGATAGGGTTAGATGAAGTAAGTGGGAGGAGGCTCGTGTGGAGCATAAACACTGGCACAGACCTGTTGGGCCAATGGCCTGTTTCCATGCTGTAAATTGTATGTAAAAATAATGTTTCCCAGCCTCAGCTTCCATTTGAACGACTGGCTCATGAAGGAATGGGGGAGATGCTGGCACCTTGATTGATTCCTACCCTCCTTGCAGTAGGTTTGCAGCACATATATAAGTGCAGACGTTTTTGAGGTGCTGGGCATATGTCTCCAAAAAAGCAGACAGAATTGATGGCAAAGAGAAAAGTGGTGACAAATTAGGTTGGACAGGTAGAAGGAATAGGGAAGTTTAGGTAACTGAGAATGTATTGGATGAAATGGACCAGACATGGTCACAAATGATGGTAACTGTTTACACTGCACCACTTCATGTTTTTCTATAATGAAGCCTTGCTTCTGCTATGCACTGAGCTGAAAATGGAGCATAAAATTCAGCATGCTTACACCGATGATTAGAAGCTAAATTTAAACAGGCTTCAGATTATCAGTGTAAACTGGACCGATGATGGTACTACTGAAACCAGTAGTGAGCTAAAAACATGGTGCATTATTCTCATTTGAGTTTTTTGATTGTCTCTGGCTGTGAATTGCTGCTTGTGTCACCAGCTGTACCCAGGCAATGCTGTTTTTCAGACAAGGGATCCTTAAACTGACAGCATCTTCAGAAGAAACTAGAGAGGAAGTGCGAGCAACAGAAAATGTATTTGGCACTTCGATCTAAATTAACATCACCTGGTCTTCCACCACAGCAATGTTTGTGCCTATCTAGATTTCTTTCAAAGCACTCTATTTGTGCTCCAGTCGATGGTTTATCCGCTGACATTTTCCATAACTCCAAGGCACTGTCCTTTTTTCCACTCTTTTGCTTCTTTACATCGGTGACCTCTTCCGTTAATTATCTGTCCCCATCCATTCTTTTGCTGATGATTCCACGTATCGATCACCTCCAGTCCTCTCGTGCTCACTGGGCTGAATCGTTAATTCTAGATCTTCTTCATGCCCATCAGCATACGCGCCAACCTACAAACCTCGCTAACGCTGAGGAAGAGCTTCAAAAAAAACATACAACCGAAAAACAGCCCCAAATAAAGGCCCACAACCAAGGTTACTAAGGTGACTTCAGGATTTTTAATTACTGTTTTGGGATCACATTTCCACAATTTCAGTTTGCTTTACTGTGAAAACCGAAGCTCAGCAATCTCACCTATGACATATGAAAAGAAGTAGTTACAGTGATTGTGCAGTAGGACATGCGCTTAGAATGACTTAAGCTATACTCATTGTTACCTCAGTTCCTTATACGAAAAACATGAAAGTACACAAAAGTGCATATTTGTTTGCAGTGGTAGATTTTGTGATTTTTGAAGGAGGAAAGTGAACACTGATGGTGCAATATTTATTACCTGGGGATGGGGTCTGGGAGCATGTTGCAACATTTTGGACTGGGCTATAATTTTGCTTTTGAAGCCAAAAATAGAATGCCTCTAAATTCCCAGGTGAGTCCAGCAACAACACAATATCATCTGTAAAGAGGAGCAAGTTGCAGAAGTGCTCAGAATACACACTTCAAGGCCCTCCCTTACAATACCGTCTAATTCATCATTGATTAAGACATCAAATAGAATGGGTGACAGCATACAACCTTGTTTCACTTCTTGTTTGAGAGAGATAAGTTCAGTGTCTCTTTTATCTTCACTTGCATGGATCATGCGGCTAGAGTGTACATCGTGAATAAAATCCAAGATTTGGCCATGAGGAGTTTTTTTTAAATTCGTTCACGGGATGTGGCGTCGCTAGCAAGGCCGGCATTTATTGCCCATCCCTAATTGCCCTCGAGAAGGTGGTGGTGAGCCGCCTTCTTGAACCGCTGCAGTCTGTGTGGTGACGGTTCTCCCACAGTGCCGTTAGGAAGGGAGTTCCAGGATTTTGACCCAGCGACAATGAAGGAACGGCGATATATTTCCAAGTTGGGATGGTGTGTGACTTGGAGGGGAACGTGCAGGTGGTGTTGTTCCCATGCGCCTGCTGCTCTTGTCCTTCTAGGTGGTAGAGGTCGCGGGTTTGGGAGGTGCTGTCGAAGAAGCCTTGGCGAGTTGCTGCAGTGCATCCTGTGAATGGTGCACACTGCAGCCACAGTGCGCCGGTGGTGAAGGGAGTGAATGTTTAGGGTGGTGGATGGGGTGCCAATCAAGCGGGCTGCTTTATCTCTCAAACAAGAAGTGAAACAAGGTTGTATGCTGTCACCCATTCTATTTGATGTCTCAATCAATGATGAATTAGACGGTATTGTAAGGGAGGGCCTTGAAGGGCTTGAGGCACATGGTCAAAAGCCGTAACAAAATGAATGAAAGCAGTGTAAATGGATTCCTCCAAGCCTTGCAATCTTCTTACACGTCCCCATGAACAAAATGTTCCTTTCCTTTGCCTCCAATGCATCTGATACGCTGTACCTGACACCTGATATGCGATGACAACCCGAGGAACCATTGTTCGAGCAAGATTCCAGGTAGCTTTCGAGCTCATTAGGATCTCCCCATGCTTGTGGATAGAAGACACAAATTATGCATGTGTCCAGCAGACACCTATTCACCGGCCTCAGAAGATTCAGGCAGCTCTAAGGTGTTTTGGTGGTTCCTGCCCCTGTTCTCCCAAGATCACTACCATTTTCCTTCTCACATAGACCAAGAACCACAGAGTATTTTTTCCCTTATTGACTCTGGGGTTTTTCTGTTTTTCGCCTCTCCCAGGAGATTACATGGCTGCGGGGGTGGGTGTGAGGATGGGAGTTCGGAGGAGGGAAGAAGTGTTTCACCACAATGGTCTGGCCATCATGGTGTGGGGCAGGCTTAATGGACCAGCTGGCCTTTTCCTGCCTGTCAATTTCGTATGGTTCGTACGCTGAGGGTTGACATTTATGCTAGTGCAAGACAGTCAAAAGACTACTTCTACATGTAATGATGAGCACCTTCAAATGTAGCCATACAGATCTATATCTCTGCTGGTTTAACTGAGTTCTAAAATTGCTGGAATGCTTGGTTTTAGCATTTCCAATGGCTAGAGACAAAATCTTAACCATGTCCAGCTGACATGCAATATTTTCCCCAAAGGTATGAAACCTGCTGTCAAATGCCACCGAGCCAGCAAGGGACCCTCATGTTCCCCAACCACCCACGAGCCAGGAAGTTGCCTGGGATCTCATTAATAATGCGGTTCTTTAGGTTAATTTGCGCAAATTTGCCAATTCACTCAAGCATGAAATAACGTTTCAGGGGCAACTTGTAAAAAAAACTTTTAAAACACTAATTTACACTAAGGGCTTTTCCTGACGGGGCTGAAGAAATGGTGTGAAACATTCATGGTTGGTGTGGATGTGGAATGCCAATTAAAAATTTCAAAGTGAAATATTTCATTAGAAAGAAATTTACAGTAAAAATAAATGAAGCAGGCAGCAGAATTAGCCCTTCCACTGACACCTGCCCTTAGTTAAGGGAGGACATCAATTATTGTTTGCACTAGATTCCTTAGTTTAAAATTAAGTATTTGAAATATATTCTGCAAATGGGCTGGCTTCCATTTAAAGGTCATTTTCGAGCTTAAGATATAAATCTCCCACATGTCTGCTGCAGACACAGTTAGGTTTGCTAACCTTCCAGGATTGTCCTGGAGTCTCTAGGAATTAAACATTAATCTCCTGGACACTTCTACAAGCAATCTGGGAGATAAATCATCGGGGCATTAAAAAAAAGTGTATTTTTTCATTTTCTTTGAACACTTTGATTTATTAGTTATAAAAATATCGGAGAAGGAAAAAAAAGCTGTTTGACTGGGTGGGGCAGTTGGAGTTGGGAGGCCATGTGATGAAACCTCCAGGAATGCATCCATCCATATCTGGCAAACCTGGACCCAGTGGGGGACCTCACGTGAGTTGAGTCCTGGTCACTCAACTTCCCCATTATGTACTTGTGCGGATCTTCGGACTAATGCACATGCTCAAATTCTCAGAGCTCTATGCATTCGTGAAGGCTGACTACTTGTGTGTGTGTGTGTGGAGTTCTGGCATGCACACAACTCTTGAGAATTCACCCCTGCACACAAAGGAATTTTTAGGGCATTCTGAGGCAAATTGAAGTAAAAGTGCCTCAGGCAACGAAAAACTGATTTCAGACGCTGACAGACCCTCAGAAACACTGACATTGTGAAATGTTGACACTTAACATGCATGCTTCAGTTCTTGTTTGTTTCAGTTCTTCTATGACCTGGTTTATTCATGTCTCTCCTAAATCTAACCAGTAACTATCAGTTTTATCTCACTTGGCTCCATCAGTTGGCCTTCAGTCATCAGTGATCTAATCTCACGGACTCCTCTGACCTTGAATGAAACTCCTGAGTCTCTTCCATTGAAACTACCACCAAGAAGCTTGGTTTCCTCTGTAGTCAGACACTTATTTTCTCGACAGCATCTCTTAACTCTCCATTATTCTAGTCCTCCCAAGGCTTAAATACTGCTCCCATCCTTGGAGAAAATCTTCTTGAAGTCTTGCCAAGAAAAAAAGTTGACATTTGATAGACGATGTTTTTTGCACCTCTAACCTCCAGTATCTCTCTCTCTATTACAACCTTTCTCATCTGTCTATATGTTATTGTTATTCTAAGTGGTTCTCTGAACTTGCTTTTCATATCTCCTATAATCTTCAGGATTTTTATGACCCACACTTAGTGTCACCTAATCACTACATTCTGATTCTTGTCTTTTACTGTTCTCAATCTTGGTGGTGCCCTGCACATTGAACCCTCGCCTCTCACTTCGGGTTCTCAACAAAAGGATTGAAAGGAAGATATTGCTCTTCTTGAAAATGAAGCTATTGTGGCGACCTTGAGCATTTATCAGGGCTTTCAGCATAAGCAACATTGCAGTGAAGGACACTAATAAATAGCTAAATTTAAATGACCTCTTTGCTCACTGATTATTTTAATTGGATCTGAGTTCTCTTTAATGCAAATTAATTTATTGTGCAGGATGCATTGATTCCATCTACAGTTTCAGGTGTCTCATTGCACTGAGATTGATGGACTTCTGAAGCGCAATCTTCACACGGAGTCCAACATTTAAGGCTTTTAAGATTGAACTGGGGACTCACATAGATTAGCACAGCTCCTGAGTCTCTTGTACTGTTGAAAGCATCTCTCAAGTCAAAGTTTGAGGAAAAACACGTTTGCGATTATTTCAACACACAGTACCTCAGTCTGTCTGTTATATTCAAGCCTACTTATTCTGAGACGATGAACACTGATTCCAAATAAACTTTATCTAATTTTAATCTTTTGTTTTTCACTACAAGCAACTATCCAAAACTCTGCTGTCCATATCCTAACTTACACAAAGTCCAGTTCACCCATCACCCCTGTGCTGGCTGACCTACATTGGCTCCCGATCCGGCAACACCTTGATTTTTAAAATTCTCCTGCTTGTTTTTTAATCCTTCCATTGCCTCGCCCTTCCCTATCTCTGAAACCTCCTCCAGCCCTACAACCCTCCGAGATTTCTGCGCTTCTCCAATTCTGGCCTCTTGCGCATCCCTGATTTTCATCACTTCACCATTGGCGGCCATGCCTTTAGCTCCCTGGGCCCTAAGCTCTGGAATTCCTTCCCTAAATCTCTCCACCTCTCCACCTCTTTCTCCTCCTTTAAAATGCCCCTTAAAACCCACTGATGTGACCAATCTGTCCTAATTAGCTGGAACTGGCTCCAACCGGCATGGCAAGGCTGTCTGCACGTTCTGCGGACAAAGACTATGAAAATACTTACCTCATGGTCTCCGACGTGCACTTGCTCCCTTTTCAATTTTTTTTCAGTTCGGCGCTGTGATTTCTGCACAGCTCCCTTCATATCGATAGAGACTGTGGGAATGGAAGCCACGTCCACAGAATCTGTCAAAAAGTGACAGGCAGGTAAGTACAAATCATACATTTGAAGTAAACTTCTGTATGTTGGTTTAAATAAAAATTTATCACATATTATAAAAAGCCAAGCAAATAATTTAATTTAATTAAACTTACAGAAATTAAAAGTAAAAAAAAATTAATTTTTTTTAAATGATCAAAAAATATCAAAATAAGAGAAATTTGACCTTCCACATTTTTAAAATTTAATTTTTTGTTGTTTCACAGTCATTAACTGTCACTGCACTTTTAAAAAGTAGTGTAGGGCTGATATTTTCCAGCGTACCTTTTGGTGGTGTAAATATCTTCGTTCCAGCTGGACAGATGGGTAAGTTTATGAAGGTTTAACGATTTCGATGATTTTTGCGAAGCATGTCTCTTTAATTCGGAACTGTCAAACCACCGGTGAACCGATGGGAGCAAGTTTGCAATTTTGAGGTTTTACTGCGCCTGTGGGCATTTGCAAACTTGCACAATCGATTCGCCGGCGGAGAGACGGGACACCATCGGAATTCGACATCCCGAGGTAAGTAATTTCTGGGCCAGTATCTCCTTATGTGGCTCGCTGTCAAATATTGTTTGATAACGCTCCTGTGAAATGCCTTTTACTACGTTAAAGACGCTTAAATAGATGTAAGTTGTTGTGTTTAAATGGTTTTCAGTTTAGGTTTTAAAGCCAGACGTTTACAGTACATCTCAGCTTAAACACAAAAGACAACAGAAACATAGTGAGAAAGCATGGTGTCGGTTCATCTGTAGTGTTTTCCATTTTCTGGTCTATTTTGGGACTGCTTGGTAATAATATAGTAAGTCAGTATCCACAAGGCAAGCAAAAGCTGATTTTATACAGTCACATGGTATTGTCATGCAGGGGATGAGCACAAAAGTCACAATCCTTCTTTTGTTACTTTGCACAAATGTTATTTGCCAAAGCATGAAGCCATCACTCAAATTAAGTCAACAAGTACCAGATGACTGTAAAATTAGAACACACATAAAAAAATTAACAAACTTTAAGTGACATTAGAGATTAGAAGATTGTATTTTACCACACAAAATATTGGATATGTGCCACAGATTCCTAGCATGAGCAATTACTGCAGTGTTGATTAACTGCTTAAAAAAATGAACAATACTTGGTTATGAATGGGATTAAAGTTTATAAGGATGCGCACAGATAGAGTGATCGAATATCTAGTAGAGCATTATAGTTTTTCTGGTGCTGGAATCATGGAAGTTTCATCTGTGGAAAGCAACTGGCAAAGAATGAATAATAAAATAACAACTTGCATTAATACAGCGCCATTAAAGTTAAAAAAAAATCCCAAAGTGCATCACTGAGGCATAATCAAAAAATGGATACCAAGCCAAAGAAGGAGATATTAGGAGGGGTGACCAAAAGCATGGTCAAAGAGGTGGGTCTTATCGGATTAGAAGGAGTTGAAGAGGTGGAGGGATTTACAAAGTGTTGGGCCTAGGTGACTGACAATGCCTCAGCAGCGGTGGGGTGGAGGGAGGGGGAATTTATCATATCTTCAGAATGTCCCAAAGTGCATCGCAAGTGTCAGCTTGGTTCAGTGGTCGCACTCTCCGCTCAGTGCTAGAAGGTTCAAGCCCTACTCCAGGACTAGGGTACATAGCCTGGGCTGACACTTCAGTGCACTACTGTCGGAGGTGCCGTCTTTTGGATGAGACATTGAATCAAGGCTCAGTTTATCCTCTCGGGTGGACGAAAAAGATTCCACAGCAATACTCAAAGAAGTGTCAGGAGTTATCGTGGTTTCCTGACCCAAATTTGTCCCTCGTGCAACGTCACCAAAATAGATCAACTGGTCGTTTTTCTCATTATTGTGAGAACTTGATGTGACCAAATTGACTGCCTGGTTTTGCCTATACGACAACAGTGATTGCACTTCAAAAGTAATTCATGGTCTGTGAAGCAATCTGGGGTGTCCCGAAGATGTGAAAGGTGCTATATAAATTCAAGTTCTTTACTTCACACGCACATTTCCCAGTTCCAGAATGGATGGCACACTGATAGAACCATGGAGGAACAGATACAATTTTGTTTTTAATAAATTGTAAGAACTTAGGTAAAAGAGAAGTTAAATTAGGAAGTATAGGTAAAAATAATATAGAATTAATGTTAAAATAATAAATATTGAATTAAACAGGAATAGGGAAAAAGATTGGTCGAGCAGAATGTTTTATTCTAATTTTTGAAGTTCATATTTTATTAATATTGCACTATGGCAGTATTAACACTGCACTTGGTACCTCAATAGCATTATTCCAGCCTCACAATGCATGAGCTGAAATCTTTAAGAAATGGCCAGTTCCAGGAGTACAGAGGCATAATCAAAAAATGGACACCATGCCAAAGAAGGAGATATTAGGAGGGGTGATCAAAAGCCTGATGATTTAATGGCTTGGCGGGGGGTGGTGGAGGGCAGGGGTTGCCCTATGTGACGCGGTGGCCTCCTGCGTGGGTGAGGGCTCTCCCCCGTGGAGTGCACCTTGGCACCTGCCACAGGCTGCTGGCTGCAACACGCCTGGTTGGAGAGAGACTGTTTCCCCCAGTGTGTGAAACTCACTGCCTTGAACCTAAATCCCACACTTCCTCTTTTGACAGCTGCTTCAGCTCATTAACTGACCTCAACAAGCAAGGTAAGTACACTCAAGTGGAACCCCGCTGGCTTTAATTGCTTGCGGGATTCCCACCAGCGGGGCTTGCGCGCGCAGCCCCGCACGTCAGCGCGGTACCCGGAAGTGGCCGGGAATTCGGCGCGATCCGGTCACGTGACCGGATATCGGGATTTTTGGGGCCCCCCCGCTGGAAACCCGCAGGTAACCCGACGCGAAAATCGAGCCCTATATGTCCAAGTCAGGATGGTGTGTGACTTGAAGGGGAACTTGGAGGTGATGGTGTTCCCCTGCACCTGCTGCCCTTGTCCTTCTAGGTGGGAGAAGTCGTGGGCTTGTGGAGGCAGTTAGCTTGATGGTCCGATTGCCTTTTCTCATTCCAACCTTTCTTATATATGTAGTGGCCAGAATATACTGGCAGAATAAATAGTTCAGAACTTGATGGATCAAAATAATGCATAAATTGACAAAATTAAGAAAAGGCTAGTTTGCTCATCAACATTTACAGTGTGTGTGCAACTGAGGTCGTTTGAGGGTTTCCGTGTGAAATGAGGGATAAGTGGATTAGAGCTGTGAGAAGGCAGTGAGCTGTGACTAAGGTAGAATTTTTGATATCGAGCTGCAAAGTAGAGAGACTCTGCATGCAAAAGATAAAATCAATAATGGATAAATTTTCACCTTTGATAAAACACTGGTTAGGCCTCATCTTGGAGTACTTCTGGGCACCACACTTCAGGAAGTATGTCAAGGCCTTAGGGAGAGTGCAGAAGAGATCTACTGGAATGATACCAGTGATGAGGGACTTCAGTTATGTGGAGAGACTGGAGAAGTTGGGGTTGTTCTCCATAGAGCAGAGCAGGTTAAGGGGAAATTTGATAGAGATGTTCAAAATCATGAAGGGTTTTGATAGAATAAATAAGGAGAAACTGTTTCCAGTAGCAGTAGGGTCGGTAACCAGAGGACACAGATTTAAGGTGATCGGCAAAAGAGCCAGAGGCGACAAGAGGAAATATTTTTTTACGCAGCGAGTTGTAATGATCTGGAATGCACTGCCTGAAAGGGTGGTGGAAGCAGATTCAATAGTAACTTTCAAAAGGGAATTTGATAAATACTTGAAGGGAAAAAATTTACAGAGCTATGAGGTAAGAGCAGGGGAATGGGACTAATTGGACAGCTCTTTCAAACAGCCAGTACAAGCACGATGGACCGACTATGCTACTTGTAGAACCCACTCGATTTTCATCAATGGAATGAAAATCAGCGGGCGATCTGCTCCACCAACTTACGCTGCCTCGGCGATGAAGGTGAAAATTTACCCCCAATATTTTTTTGTATTTACAAATGACATTTTTAAAAATATGATTAGTTATTTTGTGTCATGCACTTTATCCAGATAAATATTTTTTAAAAAGTAGATTACTTAAGAAATACTTATTAAAAATTCCAATATTTCCAATGCTGTATTAAGAACAGTTGTTATTAACTGCATAATAAATAGGAAATCGTATTCAATTGCTGCAAGCATTCGGAATGACTTAAAAATGTAATTGATTGTGGAAAGCACTTTAAGCTGTTTTGATATGAAAGACAGTATGGGGGTGATGATGCAGCCTTCACGCTATCAGTGGACTTCCCTAGATAATGTAAGGTCAGCTCATTTGCATAATCCTTGGCACACCAGGAGTGTCGGGCCCGGAATGTCGGGTGCCAGTAGCTGGGTAGTTTTCCAGGATGGGGGTAAGTACACTAGCATGGGATGTTTGGGGTTCGGGGTGGGGGGGGTGCGCAAGGCAGGTAGAGGTATTGGGGCAGGGGAACCAGGAGTTTTTTTATAATTACAATCTCCCATTCAATACCTGTTCCAAATGGGCACTGTGTGGTTGGGGCATTGCTCAGGAGCTCCAACCGCATTATGGGGTAGCTACTAATTTAAATGAAAATTGGGAAACCAACGTGCCGAGCTTATGGCTTGTGTGCAGGCTCCCAGTTCTTTGGTGCCACATTGGGGTCTGCCAGGGTCCTCAGGTAAATTGTAGCCTCAAGTATCCGTGCCTGATAATGTGGGGAGCAGTCACTCAATGCACTTCAATGGATCAAGCCCCTGCCAGTGCACTATCTGCCTATATATAAATGCAAACATTAATTATATTTCATATACGACAAACATCTTGACCAATTGCAGGAAGGGGAAAGCTACTACTTATTTACACCACCAACGTTCTAACCCACTCCAGGCCGGGGATCATTTTTGTAAATAACTTGCATTTTTCTTTCTTCGCTTAAGGGCTGCTTAAGATAATTGCATTTCTGTCCTCGTGCATCTGTCTGTAACAGATACGAAGAACTTGTGCAGTACAGTTGAGTTTGTTCCCAGACATCATGTCCCTAACCTAATTTCTAAACGTTGACATCTGTTTGTGTCTGCAAGCGGCGGCTAGATTTATTTTTTCTGAGCAATAAACTGTCAACAGCATCAGACTTTAATATGATTTAAAGTGTCCAATTGACAGCAAATGATTCTTATGGAAACAAAAAGCCATATTATTATGTTGGAGTTGCAGTTTGTGGAACTCAGCCAGACAGGAAACTTTACCGATAAAAGCTGTTTTGTTTGAAGCAAAACGGTTGAAACCTTTGTGGTCCAATTTACTAAATACCTACAGTCTTAATGTTTACTACTAATTACTTGTGACATAACATTTTCACTGGTGAAATGAATATGGCCATACCACTGATACAGTCATTGTTGAAAGATCCCCTATCTGACAATTTCACACGAATGGAAATGTTGAGTTGTTGAAATGGGTTGGGCCTGACTGTATGCACTCATTTTCCCAACTGATGGAATGCCACTGTGACTATTTGTAGTGCGTTTTTAGGTGATGAATACAAATTCACAGCTTTTCTGATTATTTCTAATTGGCATCTGAAGCAAATCACTTCAGCGAGACTTCTTCATCTTTAGGAACTAATTTAGCTCTTGCACTTCTTTCCAGTTGTATTGAGGTGGTGATATAATGTGCCGGTTTGCCTATCCTTTATTTTAAAGTATACTCTTTCTTGATTTTAGAATGTGCACTTAATGCACACTGTATTTGACATTAACTGCAAAAAGCCGATGTGGTATCAATCTGTGCCTCAAATGAACAGAAGAGAATCATAGAGACCAATGTGCAAAACTCAGAAAAGCTGACAAACAGACGCAAAAGAGATGACAACTCAAAAAAACAACATACAACAGATAAATAGCCCTAACTAAAGGCCTATGAGCAAGGCCGCAGCTTTAAGATGACCGAGTGAGTTAAATTCCTTTTTATTACATTGGATTTCAGGATTTTTATTGATGTTTTGGGATTACAATCCTCACTTCAGTTTTTCTGTCAAAACTGAAACCTAATGGCCTCACGTATGACATATGAAAAGAAGCAGTTACAATGGGTGTGCAGTGGGACATAAAACTTGCCATGACTTGCAAAGCTTGCCGGCTCCCTGGATGACTCAAGATATAAAGATTTAAAATGAAACAGAAAAAGGAGGCTTATGGTAAATGTCAGGCTCATAATACAGAGGAGAACTGAAAAAGGAAATAAGAGGGGCAAAGGGAATCAATGAGAATAGATTAGCAGGTAACATAAAATGGAATCCAAAAGTCTTTTATGAACATATAAATAGTGAAAGGGTAGTCAAAGGAAGGGTGGGATCAATTAAGGACCAAAAAGGAGATCTTCTTGTGAAGTCAGAGGGCATTGCTGAGGTACTAAATGAGTATTTTGCATTTATCCACCAAAGAAGAGGATGCTGCCAATGTCACAGTAAAGGAGGAGGTAGTAGAGACATTGGATAGGATAAAAATAGATAAAAAGGAGGTACTTAAAAGGTTGGCAGCGCTCAAAGTAGAAAAGTCACCCGGTTCGGATAGGATGCATCCAAGGTTGCTGACGGAAGTAAGGGAGGAAGATGGTGGAGGCTCTGGCCACAATCTTCCAATCTTAGATATGGGAGTGGTGCCAGAGGACTGGAGGATTGCAAATATTACACCCCTGTTCAAAAAAGGGGAGAGGGATAAACCCGGCAACTACAGGCTAGTCAGCCTAACATCTGTGGTGGGGAAACGTTTACGCTCTGAGACAAAACTAATTGTCATTGGAAAAACATGGGTTAATAAATGACAGCCAGCACGGATTTGTTAAAGGCAAATCGTGATTGGTTAATTTGATTGAGTTCCTTGATGAAGTAACGGAGACAGTTGATGAAAGTATTGTGGTTGATGTTGTGTATTTGGACTTTCAAAAAGCGTTTGATGAAGTACCACATAGTAGACTTGAAACCAACGAGATTAAAGGGACAGTAGTAGTGTGAATATGAAATTGGCTAAGAGACAGAAAGCAGAGAGTGGTGGTGAAGGGTTGTTTTCAGACTGGAGGGAAGTATACAGTGCTGTCCCCCAAGGATCGGTATTAGGACCACTGCTCTTTTTGATATATATTAATGACCTGGACTTGGGTCTACAGAGCATAATTTCAAAGTTTGCAGATGACACAAAACTCAGAAATGTAATAAACAATGTAGAGGATAGTAACAGACTTCAGGAGTACAGAGACAGACTGGTGAAATGGGCAGACACATGGCAGATGTAATTTAATGCAGAGAATTGTGAAGTGATGCACTTTGGTAGGGAGAATGAAGAGAGGCAATCTAAACTAAATGGTACAATTTTAAAGGGGTTGCAGGAACGGAGAGACCTGGGGGTATAAATAAACAAATATTTGAAGTTGACAGGACAAGTTGAGAAGGCTGTTAAAAAAGCTTTATAAACAGAGGCATAGAGTACAAAAGCAACAAAGTTATGCTCTACCTTTATAAATCACTGGTTAGGCCCCAGCTGGAGTATTGTGTTCAATTTTGGGCACCACATTTTAGGAAGGATGTGAAGGCCTTAGAGAGGGTGCAGAGACGACTTACTAGAATGGTACCAGGGAAGTGGGACGTTAGTTATGCGGAGAGACTAGAGAAGCTGGGGTTGTTCTCCTTAGAGCAGAGCAGGTTAAGGGGTTGATTTAATAGAGGTGTTCAAAATTACGAAGTATTTTGATAGAGTAAATAAGGAGAAATTGCTTCCTGTGGCAGAAGGGTCAGTAACCAAAGGACACAGATTTAAGGTAATTGGCAAAAGAACCAGAGGGGAGATGAGGAGAATTTTTTTTTGGCAGCGAGTTATGATCTAGAACGCACTGCCTGAAAGCAGATTAAATAATAACTTTCAAAAGGGAATTGGATAAATACTTGAAGGGAAAAACTTGCAGGGGAATGGTACTAATTGGATAGCTCTTTCAAAAAGCTGGCACAGGCATGATGGGCCAAATGGCCTCCTTCTGTGCTGTGTCGTTCTATGATTTTATGACTTCAGCAGCTATACCCAATATTCTATCAGTTGTATTATTGGGCGAAAATGTGCAATTTTTGTAGTACTGGATTTAGAAATTTTTGATGGGGAAATGAGCCCTTATGGTGCAAAGTTTATTTTCAAGGGGGACTTTCGGGGCATCCACCCCACCCCCTCCCCACCCCCCCAAATTTTTTTTTCGATTTTTGTCTCTTTTCTGGTGCATTTTCATTTGTCTCTGACCTTCTCCTAGGCTTTCAACAATACCTGTCGGAAGCCAGCTGCAAAGAAGTGTGCAAGGGCAACCTAGATTGAACTCTCTCCTCACCTCCCAACGAATGAGGCCGTGTCTGGTCTCCATTCAGCAATTACCTATTGCTCATTAGGTAATTCAGCAGATGGGGGAATGTACAGGTGCAAACTGTATGGCCCCAAAATACGGTCTCACCTCCTTCCTTCTCTCCACTCATTGTGAATTAAAACTAACATTTTTCAGTTAAAGTTATGCAAACATAAGATGAAATAAGAGGCATTTTAAATATTTCTAGGTCTGCTGGTTCAAACCATCATTACAGTGTTAGGACAATTGATCAAGACAGCAAGGTCTGATATGTTCACTTCAATTTATATTAGAAAGCTTTCAAAGGAATCTAGCTAGATTTCTTGAGGTGACTTACCTGCTCTATCAGATATCAAAGAAGTCATGATTTAGAATGGTGGTATTGTTTGCAGTTACTGCATAAAATAACATGTTTTATTCACGGATATTCAATAGTAATAGTACATGAAATGTAGGATGCATATCTCCTCAAATCTGAAGTAAAGGTTGATGATTCTTCAACATTATTTGATCTTTATCTTTCATCTAAATAACAGAGGTACAGGTGATTATCAGCATCACGGTGTTATAGATCAGTTTGTTATTTACGTTAATGGCAGCATTCTGTTCACAGTCAGGAAAGAATGCATCAGAAATAGATTGGACTTTTGAAGATGTATTGATAGAAGTGACAGTTAATAGCTCTTGTGAAAACCAAGCCTTATCTCCACAGTGAGAGCATCCTCAATATGTAGTGTGGCACTGCAACCATGCTAAATGGAACAGATTAAGGACAGATTTAGCAGCCCAAAAGTTGGCATCTATGATGTGCTTCAGGGAATCAAAATTGTATACTACCACAATCTGTAACCTTATTGCCCATCATATCTCTCCCTCCTCTATCACCATCGAGCTGGGAGACCTAAGTTCTGGAATTCCCTCTCTCAACCTCTCCGCCTCTCTCTCCACCTTTTGAGACGCTCCTTAAAACCTACCTCTTTGACCAAGCTTTTGGGCACCTGTCCTAATATCTCCTTATGTGGCTCGGTGTCAAATTTTGTTTGATGATGCTCCTGTGAAGCGCCTTGAGACATTTTACTACATTAAAGGTGCTGTATAAATCCAAGTTGTTGTTGTTAATGGTTATTCCAGGTGATGCAAGTGTTCCTGGTGATACCTGGGTTTCAAATTTCATGGGCATTAGTATAATGAAGCCAGATCATAGGTGGTTCGTATGCTTTCCTATTTACTGGAGTCATTGGAGAAGGGGTGGTAAACCTGCAGTAAGTGAGCGGACCAATATATTACACAGTCTCGCATTGCAACAAGTTAATTTTTGACAGTTAAATCAATGTTATTGAATCAAAATCATTCCTGTATATTGTTCAAAACTGTTAAGATGAAGTGAAAAATAAATGAATCTTGGCTAGTCTTAAGCTTGTTGTCTTGAGAATATTCTGAGCAATTTCATGGTCAAGTACCCAGCCATCTGGATCTACTTCTGAACACTTAGCCACCTTGCACCATTACAGCATTTTTGAGTCCTGTATCTTATAAATAATTGCATATAATATTGGTATTTTACTTCGCTTAAATTTACATAGAATTTACAGCAAAGAAACAGGCCATTTGGCCCAATTGGTCTATGTCGGTGTTTATGCTCCACATGAGCCTCCTTCCACCCTATTTCATCTAACTCTATCAGCACATCTTTCTATTCCTTTCTCCTCATATACTTATTGGCCTCTTAAATGCACCTATGCTATATGCCTCAACTACCCCTTGTAGCAAGTTGCACATTCTAACCACTCTCTGGGTAAAGGAAGAGCTACATACAAGTCTAAGAAATTAATAAAATGCTGTGTAACATTTTCAGTTTCAAATGGTTGCATTAAATTGTGTCAATATTACATAGAATTACATAGAATGTATAGCACAGAAACAGGCCATTCGGCCCAATAGGTCCATGCCGGTGTTTATGCTCCACTCAAGCCTTCTCCCACCCTTCTTCATCCAACCCCATCAACATATCCTTCTATTCCTTTCTCACTCATGTGTTTATCCAGCTTCCCCTTAAAAGCATCTATGCTAGTCGCCTCAACTACTCCTTGTGTTAGCGAGTTCCACATTCTAACCACTCTCTGGTTAAAGAAATTTCTCCTGAATTCCCTATTGGATTTATTAGTGACTATCTTATATTTATGGCCCATAGTTCTGATTTCCCCTGCAAATGGAAATATCTTCTCTACGTCGACCCCATGAAACCCTTTCATAATCTTTAAGACCTCTATCAGGTCACCCCTCAGTCTTCTCTTTTCTAGAGGGGTACTACTGGGTTATGGAGTTTCTTGTGTAGTCTCCCTAAATATGTACATTAATTGAAGTTTAGAGTTCGAATGATAATGACACAATATTGCCTATAGGGTATCTTAATGGCTCCACTGGCATATGGCAGGTAAGAAGCATGAGTCGGTTCAAAAGTAAATATTTTGACTGTCACACAGAGATATCTTTAACAAATAGGGAGGAGATGAGGAATGTTAATTCTCAGTATAGAGTTGTAAGAATGTCAAAGGTGCTGAAACCCTCTAAATCTAACTGGTTTCAAATAATAAATCACAACTGGTGTATGGTCAAAGCCTAACCCACAATTTGACAGAATTGGGATACTTCTGAAATGGATCAAGGCACGTCATTTTCTAAACGAGGCATTTCAGTTCCTGACATCAAAACGATAAAAATAAGTTGTCCAGATATGGGCAGTTTGGGTCTGCTTGACAATCTGTAATGCCACAAAGGGGTTAAGGCAGAAGATCCGCAGACATAACCAGCATCTGCTTCAATAATAGGACCGTGCACTGAATGCTGAACAGGTGAATGTCTTCCTAATTGGCCCAACATTCGAGTTTCAGAATGCAATGAAACATTGCAGTTCTAACTAATTTGCAATTGACACTGTTTCCATTGAATTCAGGCCTTAATTTAGATGTGGAATGGTGAAGAGGTCACCATGTAGATAGTGTGCCCTTCCAATTAAGTTTGCTCGGTAGATTGTATTAAAAGATGGGATAGGAAAAGGCATTGACAGCAATGATCTAGGGACAAACATAACCTCTGAATTATCTAATCGCAAAACTCAGTCAATCATACTACGGAGACAGTATGTTACTGTCTAGGTAGGATACTTAAAATATCAGAGCTACTGTTGGCGGAAAAAGAAAGGGAGCATCTTATATCTATCCCAGACAGTCATTTATTAATCGCTTTACATTTCAAGCGTGGGAAGGGGAGTTCACCTCTTGGAAAAGCCTTTCATTACAATATCAAGTCATAGCCATTTCTGCCTTTTTGTTCAATAGACACATTCTACAGAATATATATTTGTCCCGTTTATACTCATAAATTTGGATGCTACTGTTGGGACCAAGCCAAAAAGAACAAAGAAATAAACAATTTTCCAAAACTAACTACTCTCTGCCTCTCGCAAAATACTGTTCTGCTCGTCACTTAACAGATTTTAATGGGCCATTGTGTTTTTCTGCAGTGTTAACATGAAAGACCTGTCTAATTAGCAAGTTGGAATTTATTAACAGCAACTGTCACATTATCCGATGATTAGTATTTATGGAGGGGGTTAATCTGTTTGCTGTCATGCAAAGGTTTGAAACAGATTTTTACCATTGGGAATCCCTCCTAGTATTTTGCATAATTTCAACCACAGCTATTCTTAAAAAAAAATGTAATTTTTTTTAAAATCCTGTGCCTGTATTTTGTGGTACTCTCTCTTCTGCAAGCATCTGGTGTTAATGTTGAGTTTCTAGGCTCCAACTGGTTGAAGGGTTTCTTATTGATGGACTACTTATTCTATCTAACAAGAAATATGTCTGTTTATAATTGTAACGGGAGGTGGGGTGGGGGTTGGGGGCGACCTTTCGGTTGGGTAACGGTCGTCCAAGATCAGGGAGGGTAGAGCCCGAGATCGGGAGGGTAGCGTGGTGATTGGGGTGGATGGTGGGTGGGGAGCAGTGGCCAGCAACGACCCATGTGGTTTGAATGTGGAGATGGGAGGAACACTTCAGCTCCACATTCAGGTAATTATATTTTAAACACTTAACCTTGTTTGCAGTCCTTTTAAGTACTGCCTGTTAGGCCACATGTAGACCTGGTTTTCCTGAATGCAGCCAGCGTCAGCTGCCTTAGGGCAACCCAATGTTGGAGAGGGCGCCTCAAACAGGTATTAAGCCCCTTATTTGAATATGGAAAGGGCCTAATGCCTGTTTTAGGCATGGACCCTTGACGCCTTTTTTTTGCCTACATCAATATGGTGGGCAGCACACTTCTGGCTCATAATGAGAATGTGCTTCTTGCCCGCCATATTGGAGGCTCAGGCACCCATTTACTGCCCGAGAAACAGGACTGTCCAATTTCCAGGCCATTATTTTATAAGAGAAGTATGGATAAAGCATCTTATATTTCTGACTTTTCATAACAGCACTATCTAACGTACAGTATTTAATAAAGTTATTCATTGCCAGTTTTTTATAAGCCTGTTATAAAGCACAATCTACACTGATGCAAAATGGTTTTTGGCCTTGTATTAATGTGAGCGTAGTTTAATTGCAAAGTTCCAACTTACTCAAGTGTTGTGAGGTCACCCCCAGAAGGTAATCTTGCATCACTTCAGCTGCACATGAGCTACAGTATAACTGCAGCCTTGCATTTAATTTATGTTGGTTGGCAGCAGTAATAGGAGACCCATTGTACCCAAAAAAGAAATAGTGTTTCTCTTTCACTGCAAAGATTGTTTCAACAGGTTGAAGTGAAGGATCTCTATAATAAAGGAGGTAGATATGAGTATCTCTAATTCTAAAGCATAAAGACTATCTGCTCTGCTGTTCTCTAGGAATTCAATCCCAGGGACTGAGCTTCAGTAAACTGGGCATCCATGCTGCTATTTATTTGTACGGCACGCCTTCCAATTGATTTTTTACTCCTGTTAATACAATCTGCAGAGCTGTCGATCACAACATTTGAGCAGACTCCTTTCTCTCCTCCAGAGCACGACGAATGTGGAAGCAGACAGCACAGCTGTGACGAGACTGCAATTTGCACGAATACTGTCCGAGGACACCGATGTACCTGCAAACCTGGCTATGTGGGCAATGGAACCATCTGTCGAGGTAGGAACTGCAGCTGGTTTGGAACGAAGCGTAATTTGTATTGCATGCTCATTTAAAGACACGTACATCTAAGTCTAAGAGAACACAGTACTGAATGGCATCACAATCTCCAGGCCTAAGTAATCATCTTAAAAAATATACACAAAGTTTCAACTTCAAAACAATTTTCGGTTCAGTTCACCTTTTTTTCCATTCATTCTGTCTTGGTGCAACTGCAAAAATCCTGGAAGCTTCCAAGTTATGGAAGTTTCTGCATCGATTCTATTCCAGAAGAGCAATTTTTTTTGACCCATACGAACTTATGAAAATGACGGGCAGGAAAAGGCCAGCTGGTCCATCAAGCCTGTCCCTCACTCATGATGCCTGGAGCATCATGACTGGACACTTCCTACCTCGTCTCCGTAACCCCCCTCCCCATTGCTCCCCACCGCAGCCATGTAATCTCCTGGAAGAGGCTAAAAAAACAGGAAAAAACCCAGGGCCAATATGGGGGTGGAAAAAACTCTGTAAAATTCCTCTCCAACCCTCTCAGGTGTTCAAAACCCATCCAGGAGATCACACTGACCATGCGTATGTTAACTGTTAATCAACTTACCATCTGTATGATGCAATCTCTGCCCCAACCAAGAACTGGACCAGCTCCCTCTTGAAGGCATATGGAGAATTCAGCACACACTGCCCCCGAGCCGGCAATGCATTCCAGAGGCCCACTACTCTCTGAGAAAAGAAGCAATGCCTAACATCTAGGCTGTTCCTACTTTTGCATACCTTATATGCATCACCTGTTCCAGCTTTCATGAGGCGCTTCAGTGATCTCAGTGTTCTCTTGCGATGCTTCAGTGGTACAGAGCCTTGCTCAGACCCCCATCTGAAGTACTGTGTTCAGTATAGAACGCTGCACTTCAGGAAGGCTATTTTGGCCTTGGAGGGGGCGCAGTGCAGATTCAGCAGAATGATACCGGAGCTTAAAGGGCTAAATTATGCATAAAATGACAAGCTGCATAAATTTGTAGTCTCCTGAGTTTAGAATGTTGAGGGGCGATCTAATCAAAGTTCTTAAAATGATAAAGGCATTCGATAGGGTCGGTAGAGAGAAACATTTCCTCTGGTGGGAGAATCCAGAACAAGGGGGCACAATCTTAAAATGAGAGCTCGGCCGTTTAGCAGAGAAATTAGGAAGAAATCTGGAAAACTCTCCTCCAAAAGGGTGTTGGATGTTGGGTAAATTGAAAATTTCAAGACTGAGGTCGATGGACTTTTGATAGGTAAGGGTATCAAGGGATGTGGAGAAAAAGGTGGGTAAATGGATTTCAGGTACAGATCAGCCATGATCTAATAGAATGGTGGGAAAGACTCGAGGGGCTGAATGGCCCACTCCTGATCCTATGGTGCTGTGATGTCATTCCTTTTGTTTTATAGCCTGATATATTTTCCAGATGTGTGTGTATATATATATATATATATATATATATATAAAGAAATTATTATAGTGAGCATTGATTTTTACTTTGTTTCTTTTTAGGAACAACATAGTCAAAATGCTTGTAAGGCAGCTCTGAACAGAAATAGCACAGTGAAAGTAGAAGCTTTTACTCCCTATACATTCTGTGTTGCTTGTTGAAAAGCAATTTTGTCCCAATTGTCACAAACCAATCTTTTAAGTACCTTTCGCTGTTTTTACTTTCAGTGGATTATAGAGAAAAGGCACAGTTGCTGAACTTTCGACAGTGCCTTAAATATGTTCGTTTGTGTCAGTACCTCTGATGAATGTAATCAGAACAATGCTTTCCAAAGGAGCATATATTAAAAAAAATCTTTCAAGATACAACTAGGAACAGAGACTGGTAAAAATAAATCAAAAGCAGAACAAAACGCCTTCATCAGAGCGTTCTGTGTTAAGTGCATATTCTGTGTGATGTTTGTAATGAAAACAACATCGAGAATGTGGAAAACCTATCTTTGTTACTTGTAAGAAGTGTTACAAGTCTTGAATGTAGATGGAGCAGACGGAGAAAGAGACGCTGTCGTTCAGACACTCTTTCCCCTGTGTTCATGGGTGATCAGATGGGTATCAATAGGACTATTCATGATACTTCTGGCAGATAGCTACATGCTATTTATTTGGATCTGGTAGTTTTGTAAACGGTATTTGCATAATGCGGGGATTGCAGTCGCTGAACGCCTGGAATTATCATGTTCTGTGTAGCTGTTGGAGTTCAAGAGAGCACCAGATATGTTGGTTAAGTGCACGAATGGATTGAACTAGTTCTCAAACACAGGCTTCAAATTTCTTCAATAAGTTACATCGCTGTTGCCCCTTTTAAAAAAAAACTGCGCTCACTGGTACCCTGCTCATTTGCATTCGCATTGGTGTAAAATCCTTGTAAAATGGGTGGAAGCAGCTGAACTACCTGGAAACTTCCGTGTAGCCTTTTAAAAAGACGGTTTAGCCCGCAACCTTCAGCAGCAGACTGGAGGGCAACCAGCTAGGCGAGGGAACGCCTCCATGGAAGTACAGATTGCAGAACTAATTGGAATCTTCAGCGATGGGAGCAGGGGATGTTGCTTTGTCGCCCAGAAGCCATTACTGGATCTGATTCTCTTCCTTGAAGAGGTCAGGAAGGGCCGAATGACAAAGGATGAAAGCATCATGGCAACTTCCTACATATCGGGTGTTGACATGGAGGATCTTCTTCCTAACTCGCACCAAGTCCCTTTCACCCATCACCTCCGTGCTTGCTGACGTACATTGGCTCCCGGTCTGGCAATGCCTCGATTTTAAAATCCACATCCTTGTTTTCAAATCCCTCCATGGCCTTGCCCCTCCCTATTTCTGTAACCTCCTCCAGCCCTACATCCCTCGGAGATCTCTGCGCTCCTCTAATTCTTGCCTCTTGCGCATCCCCAATTTTCATCACCTCACCATTGGCGGCTGTACCTTCAGCTGCCTAGGCCCTGAGCTCTGGAATTCTCTCCCTAAATCTCTCCATCTCGCTAACTCTCTCTCTCCCTTTAAGATGCTCCTTAAAAACCTACCTCTTTGACCAAGCTTTTGGTCACCTGTCCTAATATCTCCTTATGTGGCCTGGTGTCAAATTTTGTTTGATAATCGCTCCTGTGATAAGAACATAAGAACATAAGAAATAGGAGCAGGAGTAGGCCAATCGGCCCCTCGAGCCTGCTCCGCCATTCAATAAGATCATGGCTGACCTGATCCCAACCACAAATCTAAAGAACACAAGAAGTAGGAGCAGGACCCGGCCACTCAGCCCCTGGGCCCTCTCCACCACCCACAGGGCATTGACCGATCCGAACTCAGCTTCATGTCCAATTTCCTGCCCGCTCCCTGTAACCCCTAATTCCCTTTACTTCTAGGAAACTGTCGATTTTTGTTTTAAATTTATCTAATGATGTAGCTTCCACAGCTTCCTGGGGCAGCAAATTCCACAGACCTACCACCCTCTGAGTGGAGAAGTTTCTCCTCATCTCAGTTTTGAAAGAGCAGCCCCTTATTCTACGATTATGCCCCCTAGTTCTAGTGCCTTGGGACATTTTACTACATTAAAGGTGCTATATAAATGCAAATTGTTGTTGTGACGCAGTATCTGGACACTGAGGGAGTGAAATCCCGTCATTTTGAGGTAACTGAGTGGATATCTGGTAGGCGCCTCAGTGCAATGTCAGGCAACTTCTGTGGAGAGAGAAACAGAGTAAATGTTTCAGGTCGATGACCTTTCATCAGAACTCACAAACGGAAATCCCGTCGGAGAGAAAAGTAGAACTTCTTCAAGGTGGGAATTCCTGGAAGAGAAGTGGCCATGAATGAAACACTAAAACAACAGAAAAATACTGTAGATGCTGGAAATCTTACCTCTGTTTTTTCTCCATCCACAGATGCTGCCTGACCGGCTGAGTGTTTTCCAGCAATATTTGTTTTTATCCCTTTCTCTCTGCTGCCTGGCAGTGATGCCAAAACATAAGAATTGGGCTGCTCTGCTGTAAAGGATGTACTGCTCCCTGGCTGATGTTGCAGAGGTCCCCTGTATCTGCCTGAAGTGACCCTGTACCATAGAAACTGGTCACCTTCACAGCCACTGAAAGAGCAGTGCAGGCACAGGAACGTGGCTGCAGGTCACAGACATGCCCCACTGCCTACTTGGTAAGATGCACTCTTCTTATGCAGAGCTCCTCAAGTGAGATCCTGAGATGCCTGGTACCTGGTGGGCTGCATCCTCCTTGAATGGTGCTTGACTCTTCCTAGTTTTATCCTTTGCTCCTCCTCCTTCTCCCCCATGATAATGGCATAGAGTGATGTACCTGTTTCTGAGAAGCCCTGACTGCGGATATGCGGAGGGGGGAGGGGACCCAAAATCTTCCAGTGGGCTTACCCTGTGCGAGAATCGAGTGCGAGCCTTTGTAGAATAAAAATGCAACAGAAGAAAGGGTTGAGGAAGCATTTCCAAACTGCAGAGATCACAACACAAAATTTTCAGACTCTTCAAGCCCACAAACACCTCACTTCCATCTTGCTAGGTGATCCTTGCAGTTGCTGAGCCTCATATTTCTCGCTCCAAGTTACCAAGAGTGCAATAGCAGCTCAAACCCAGGAAACTCGGAGCTGCCACATCACTAGCTCCTGCTCTGACATATGCAAATGTAGCCACTTGGCGGGTGGGTTGCGGGAAGGCTGAAAAAGTGCGAGGATGTTCGGGTGGGGGTGGGGGGAACGGGGTTGGGGGGAAGCAAGTGTGTTAAAGACACATAAATGACAGAAATGGCTTCCACCTGAATTTCCTCACTCAATAAATTTTCTGTACCGTTCCTGCATGGTAAGTACATCAAAAACGCCACAGAAATTCACCCCACAGTGTTGAGGTTGTATGCTTGGTGAGGTAGAAATAAAGAAATCACCAGGCAAAAAAAGATGCTCCCCGTTACGTTGTGTGGGAGTGGCATGCCGTTTGTGTGGGAGTGGCACCCTGTCATGCGGGAGTGCCACGGTATCGTATGAGAGTGGCATGGCATAACATGAACTGCTGACGGTATCTGGTGTGTTGTCTGTCTCGGAGTGACCAAATTGTGGCTTCGGGTAAATTGGGTCGAACCATTTAGTTTTATAGGTGGTCAGGGTTGGTTCAGATATAATTCAACCATGTTATTATAAAAAGAAGTAACTTTCTTATTTGAGGTTCAATTTACCAATGTTTGAGCCTCTTTATTAATTGTAATGGAGTTCCAATCAGGAAAATAATTTTGTAAATACTCATTTGTGATTAACAAGGTAGGACTGCTTTGAGTAAGTGTCACTAAAACTCAAATATAATAGCACCAGTTTGATCATGTAAAGCAAATTATTCAAATAAAAGCCTTCACAGAAAATAGATTTGGATCGTGAAAAAGAGTTGATCCTAAGGATGTGTTCCCCTCTGATACAACAGTTGGACGGTTTCTCAGCAGTGCTCTCGATACCCATTCTAAGCACCAACCCACTCCCTGCCTCACTCCTGGAAGTGCTGGTACACTCATCCTACATTACCAGCAGAAGTTTTAGACAAAGAATTCACTTCTACCTGATAGATTGGGACCTTGATAAAGATCCTAAGGATGTGATCCCATCTGACATAATACTCGGACCATTTTACTGTACTCCTAGATATAGATATTGCATTAAACCAGCAATGAATTGAAAGCTAGAAATTCTCAGCAGCACTCTCATTTATTGCTAAATGAGCTTTAAATGAAGTGCGAAAACTTGCAATACAATAGATCTGCTTGTGCTCGGGTAGATCAATGTAAATTCCACATTATCAAGTGAAAATATAGTGATTAGGTGGAGAATAGGAGATGACAGAAACAATAATAGTCTAAGACAAAAAGAGGCATGATGAGAAATTAGTGAAATAAAAGACATATATATGAGACCCAGAGAATGAGTGAATATTTAAAGCAGGACAGCTAACTGAAGAGGGAAGTGTGAAAAACTGGCAAGCTGCAGTGCCTCAGGGGTCTGGTGGAAGAAAAAGGCAAGCTGACACCAGGGGGGGTGCAGATTACCCTGCTGACAGTGTACCGATGGAGTAATCCCCAACACAACCCGCTCCCCGTCCCATTCCCGGACGTGCTGGGACACCCATCCTACGTTATCAGCAGAAGCTGCACGAAGTTTCAGACAAAATGATTCACTTCTGCTGGAATAATTAGGGACATTTTCAGAACAGTTCATCTGATAGTGGAAGAGATTGCTGTTTCCGAGATTTAAAAAAATCATCTCCAAATCAGTGACTGTCACAGAGTTCCCTGTTTCTCCCTTATTAACATCTACAAAAATTAGGAACTGAGTGGAGTTTCTGACTCCTAGTGACAATAACAACCATATTTCCCTAAATAATAAAGGCTGCAGTAATTCTCCAGAGAATTTACCCACCCTGTTCCCAAATCCCTTCAACCCCTTTTTCCTTCATCCACCTGTCCAATCAAACCTTGAATGTTGACATTGTTTCTGCCTCGACCACTAACCCTGGAATTGAATTCCACAGCTCTCTCTGTGTGAAGAAGTTTCCCTGATCTCAGTTCTACATCTCTTACATTTAATCTTGAATCTATGGCCCCTCATTCTTGAGCCCTCAACGACGGAAACAGTCTACTTCTATCTACCTTGTCCCATCTTTTCGTGATTTTAAACACTTCTATTATGTCACCCTGTAATCTTCATTGTTCTAACAAAAAAAAAACACATTTTTCAATTGTTTTGTTTTTATTAGTATTACCTCATTGGTCAGCGTATCTATATTGAACTCTGTCTAAAGCCTCAATATCCTTCCTATAGTCTGGAACCCAATACTGCAAGCAGGACTCTCACTGGGATCTTATTATAAAGCCTCATCATTACCTCTTGACTTTTACATTCTACACCTGAGATAAAACTTCAAATTCTATTTGTTTTTTTCATAGCCTATGACCCTGAGGTGCTGCCTTTAATGTTCTGTGATCCTGTATTCCCAAATCCCTCTGCTCGTACACATTGCATGTTTGGCAAAGATAACTGCTTTAATGTCGAACTAAATTAATTTCCATGAAACTTGCACAGTTCACATAGCAATAGGGATGAAATGTAAAGTTCAATTGTAATGACTTATGACTTTATATGCAGCAGTATTATCTCTTTTGTAAATCAGTAAATGCAGTGTTATACCTCTTAAAAATAATTTATGATATCTCAGTGAAATCCTTTCTTCCTGTCAGCTGACTCATATTGTACGTGTGGTGTAATGGCATAATGTTGAAAATTACACCACCTTCCTGTCATATAGTGCAAAGGCTGCCGAGAAACCTAACAGCCAAGCAGTAACAAAAGATGTGCACACTGGCAATAAAGGAAACAAAACTAAACTAAGCAGAGTACAGCTGACAATGAATCTTTGCAGCCGTGGTTTATGATACCATCCAAACCCCTTAAATGTATTTTAGCCAACATTTATTTCTCTTTCTCTAATAAGTATAATCGTTGACATATTTTGATGCTCTATTTGTTACAATATTTCAGGTATTGAGCACAACAGCCTTAAATCATTCAGACTTGGAGCCTTTCTGAAATGATTGCCATAGTAACAGGGACTGATTTATCGCATCATATAATTAGCTTTAAAACTCCACAAGTCTCGTTAGAAACTGTCAGCAGGTTAGCTTATTAAATAAAGTTGTTGCATAAATTCAGTTTCTTGGACAAATACAAACATTGCTTGAAGCCTGTAAGTAATTCAAATTGGTAAAGTGAGTTCTAATGAGGTAAAAAGATTTTCTTCATGTGTGATATTTTACAGAATGCTATGCTAAATTTGTTAACATCATGTAATTCCAGGTTGTGACTTGAAGCTGGTAAAACCCATATATCAAGTTATAATTCTCCCCCCCCCACCCCCCGCCCAGTTATTTTTGGAGTGAACACCTGAATTGCCTCGAATTATCTATTTTTGCCATTGTCCATCAACCTGAGACTGTTCATATCTTTCAACTGCTGGGCTGCAACCTCAGATTTGGTCTTATGTAAATGTCAAAGAAAGTTCTATGCCCACTTTAGGTAAGGCTGGGTTGTGGTTTCAGGTGGGTCAGGTTGGGCACATCTTTTGAAGAACTATATACTTCATTGGCTGCAAAGTGCTATGGGACATCCTGAGGTTGTGAACGGCGCTATATGAATGCAAATTCTTTTCTTTTTATATAAAAAAACTCAACTAAGACACGCTGCATAGAATTCCCCCAGGTTCACACATCCAGTTATGTGTTTATAGTATATAATCGTATACACCATGGCATTGCTCATGGCCTGAGGATGAGGCTGGGCAAATAATGGGCAAAAGATTAGGAGAGAGCAGGAATGCAGGGTTTATGTAGGCCAGAGCAAGAGAGCAAGCAGCAGGCAAGGGCCAAGGTCTGTCGGAGAGCAGAAGGCCATGAGAACAAGTGGTAGGGAAGGCCAAGACTTAGTAGTTGGAGTCACTGGAAGAAAACAACAGGGTACCTACCAGCAGTTGTTATGAAGGAGTGTTTGAACTTGCCTCTTTATTTTTG
This sequence comes from Heptranchias perlo, assembly GCF_035084215.1. Taxonomy (NCBI): domain Eukaryota; kingdom Metazoa; phylum Chordata; class Chondrichthyes; order Hexanchiformes; family Hexanchidae; genus Heptranchias; species Heptranchias perlo. The sequence continues at coordinate 51,913,699 of NC_090336.1, read as the reverse complement.
CTGGACTGGCTGCAGAATGGGGAAACTGCTATGACGGCTGAATGTCAAAGAGAACTGTGCAACAAGCCTTTTCTTAAAAAATCAAAAAGCTCAGATGTGACCTACAGACAGAAAAAAATGTTGCTTTATCCCTATCTAGAATTTAGCTTTCATTTCTGACTTTTGCTACTAGCATGTATGTCAAGTCTGGTCAAGACAGCATGAAGGGGTTTAAAGTGTAATAAGGATGATCATAGCATTGGATCAGAAGACGTATTACATCATCTGTTGATACTATACTATTGAATCATTGGGGGGCAGTGAATTACAGTGAAATAAATGATACACTGGAAGTGTTCTCTGACCATGTGTAGAAATTCCCATGTTGAGTTTGAAGTTTTAAATGAAATCCTGCCCTTGGTTCATGATTGCTATTGTTTACAGAGACCAGTTCTGATCTGTGACATTTACACATCACAGCAGCAATTGTGTCAACCAGAGACTTTCTGTGAGAAAAATACCCTCATCTAGAACATGACAAGGTCATGCTCCTAACTGATGAGGGGGAAGGGGTCTTCAGTATTAACACCTGTTTTATTTGATGCATATTTAGTTCATAAAGCACCATTTTATCAAGTATGCTATAATTTTCTTGTCTGCAGTACAGTTGGAATGGCTTATTTCTGCATGCTAATTAAATTAGCATTCACAGACTCATGGACAGGCAGATGGTTCCCAGCATGTCCATTTGTAAAAAAAAATTAATTCATACTCTGATAAAAAGAAGTCAGTTATCCCGTATGATGCAAATCCATGGCATTTTTGAAGTAACAATTTAGCATTTCTGAACATGTACACAGATAATCATACCATTCCCATTTGAATACAACTAAGAGTTTCATTAAGTCGCTGAACAACTTGGATTAAAAACACAGTTCGGAATTCCAATTCCAAATCCAAAATTCAGTGTGGCAGAAAAAATATGAAAAGGCACTGTGGGCAGGGGGAGGGCCAATCTAAACCAACCTACACATAATTTTTCAATGGATAGCATTACAGACAGGTAGAAAGGAAGCTTTGAAAAGATCGCCTCTTCGAATTCAGCATTGAAATAATACTGATACGGAGCACCCAAAATATATTTTTTAAGCTACTGATTTATTAATCATTTTTTCCAGTCACCAACAGCAGGAACTCAGTTTAACGTTTGCTACCTGACTGATTTTATGATGCACTGCCTATGTATTAAACCATTGGGATTTTATTTTCACCTGATTATTTTAAATGTAAAAAATAGACAGTTTGGAGCTCATTTCTAAATGGAGTTGAACATTTATTTCAGATTGAGGTGACATCATTATTTACATCGGCAAAAAAGGTGACTTGCATCAAAGTATCTACCTTCAAAAGGAATATTGGGGCTGTTTTTCTGACCGTTGGGTTTGGTGCTGTTAGCGCAGATCAGGTGTGAGTGTCTGGATTAACAAGTGGCCAGCTCTGTTTCACTTAACATGGCATCATGTGGCCGAGACTTGCATTGGTACTGAACACCAGTGCACCTGGTGTACACAAAACCTATAAAGGCCAGTGATGTTAGATAGACTGAAGTCCACTTCAGGTGCTCAATATGCTTATAAAGCAGGCGTTAACTGGTAGATCTGCTCGGGCATTTTAGGTCCTGCTTCCGCAAAAGGAAGCCTGCTTGGTAGGTGTGAGAATAAAGCTGCTACAAAGTCATGCAATTTATCAGTTCATGTATTTTTTTTATTTTGCTTATACCATTAATGCAATTAGTACTTTCTTAAAGCTGCACTCCATCTCCCATCTGTCGATATTTGGGAAAGGTGCTGTAATTGTCCAGAACTTCAGTAGTACCTGTACTCCACACCACTCTGTGTGTTGGTTCTGATGGAGGATCAGAGGAAGCATGCAAGACACATGTGTTTACACCTTAGGCACTCAAGATGTAGCCATCTTTACCACCCATTTATGCAGCCTAAGGATATTGCCCCAGATTTTAATACTTTCCCTGTTAAAAATAGTTAACAACATGAAAGAGCATACCATCTTGACCAATTAAAAAAAAATTATTAACATTCTGTCTCCCCCCTCCCCCCTCCCCCCCCCCAACCCATCGGTCCTCTAATTCTGGCTTGTAGTGCAACCCAATCCCTCCTCCCTTTGCCTCACCATTGGTGGCAGAATCTTCAGCTGCCTTGGTTCCCCCACTCTCTTGAACTGCCATCTAAACCCTGCTCTCCTTCATTCCTCTCCTTTAAAAGTCTTCTCAAAACCCACCAGGCTTTCCTAATCTCTCCTTCCAAGGCTTGCTATGTTTCCCTGTCTATTTCCAATTGAAGGGCTTTGGTTTTTTTCTACTTTATAGGTGCTACATCAATGCAAGTTCCTTTTGCTGTTGTTGATGTCTGTCAGGTTTCCCAAAAAGGCAGGACAGCATTGAAGGCACGCAAATGGCCATATGGGTCCATAAACCCAATGCCATCCCCCTCATGCACAGAAAAGGGTTCCATTTCATAAAAGTGCAGCTGGCCTCCGATCATAGGTGCAGAATCATACACATTAATGCCAGCTGCTCTAACCACAAGCTGCTTCTCCGTGATTCCCCCCCTGTAGAAGGCGGAGGCGAATTGGATCGCTGCTGGATGTCAAAGTCCACCTGAAAGGATGGATGTGGCCCAACACTTCCTTCAATTTATGTAGTCAGTGGTGCCCATCGTTATTTCAAGGGCCAGGAAGAACAGCTGGATGGCTGCTTAGAGACCAAGACTATCACTGGAGCCTTGACTCATGACCCCTTTGAGACAACCACAGGCAAGACCCGAAGAGAGGTGAAATGAGGTGCATGTAGTTACCATGTTTTCGGTGGAGCAAGCATTGGGTTCAGGTGCCAATCAAAGAGAGTCTTGCAATACAGCCCAGTGAAGCTCTCAAAGTTTACTGTAGTCTGCTGTGCCTTTCTCCACTTGCACCCTGCAAATAGAGCGTTTCCATGGAGCGGGTGGAGCAAGAGAGCCAGCCTCAACCAGGGACTGCAGAGAACACTGACATTGACCCAGAAGAGAAGTCTATAGAACCAACTGTTCAATCAGTAAGAGTTTTAAGGCAGGCTTTAATAGATAGCAGCTTCAGTTAAGTGTTCATGCCGTTCAGTGCACAATAGCTATCTGCCCAAGTGCAAAAAAAAACAAGATCCCCACCACTGCCCTTGGTCTTACATTAAAACCCATTGCATTTCTCCATAACGATCTAAATCTACCTCAGCATAACGAATGGTTGTGAGATATTAGTATGCCAATTAAGCCAAATTTAATTAGCTGTAAAAATGTGTGGCACAGGTGTGTTTACCCTGGTGCTTCCCCTTTGTGAAAGTGTATGCTGTTGGTTTTCTACTTTCCTGGTGCATATGTTGACACTCTTACCCCTGATTCAGAAGTTTATGGGTTCTAACCCCAGTGAGCAAATAATCTCAGCTGACACTTGGGTGCAGTACTGATGGAGTGCTGCCTTGTCGCAGGAGCCATCTTTCAGATGAGATGTTAAAACCAAAGCCTTGTGTGCTCAAGTGGACATAAACGATCCAATGGTATGATTCAGAGAAGAGCAGGAGTTACATAGAATTAAGTAGAATTTACCGCACAGTAACAGGCATTCAGCCCAACTGGTCTGTGCTGGTCTTAATGCTCCACGCGAGTCTCCTCCCACCCTACTTCATCTAACCATATCTCCCAGTATCTTAGCCAGCATGCCTTCCTCAACTAATAGCACCAAAAAAAGGTCACTCAATCATTCATTTGTGAAGAATTTGGGTCTACTCTGTAAAAAAAAATACAAGTTAAATTTACAGTCTCATGGTTTGGATAATTATATATTAATTGAACTTGCAGATTTATTCCTGAACCATACAGAGATCTCATGCTTTAGCAGGAAGCACAGATAGGAGGGTCGAGACGACAGTATTGGAACTGTAACTCCAACCTGTGCGCCATGCGAGCATGGCTTCCCTGCTGGGAGTGCAGGAGTATGAATCACCCCTCTTACATAAACTTCCACTCTATTATATGGGCTGATTTTGCAGGCCTGGCCAAGTTAGGGTATTTCTGTTCTGCTGCTGGTGTTAAGGCTAGCCAGCCAACAGTTTTCTTTGTCAGTTGATTTAACTAATTATTCATAGCTTCCTGCACTGCTTTAATCTTGTGCAGGAAGCAAATCCTTATGGGGGATGCACAGCATCTGGGCAGCAGTTCAAATTTCAAGGGATGTGCACACTTAAGGGGAGCTGGCTGCATATGGGATAAATATTGTTTCAGCTTTCAACTGAAATTTAAATATTGTTTGCCTTTTCCAAGAAGTGGCAGTCAAAAATGTGAAGTGAAAAGAAACCCAATGTGAAGGCATGAAACAGATTCTACAGGCAAGTGACAGATTGATAAAGCACTCATCCCTCTGTCTGATGGCTGGCAAAATGGTGTGCAGCTGTTAGCCTGTTCAGAACCAAAAGTCACTCTTCCCCCAGAGGACACTGCTGCAACATTCTTGGCAGCAGCTCGTGATCAGGTTCAACACTGTGTACAATATCCGTGGGACCCGGGAACAGATGCAGGATAAGATGGTACACGTTAAAGAATCTAAAGGATTTGATAGGGTTATCGAAGAGAAGATGTTTCCACTTGAGGGGGAATCCAAAACTAGGGGCCTAAATATAAGATAATCACTAATAAATCCAATAATACATTCAGGAGAAACTTCTTTACCCAGGTTAGAATGTGGAACTTGTTACCAGATGGAGTAGTTGAGACGAATACGTAGAGGCCTTTAAGGGGAAGCGAGATAAGTACATGAGGGAGAAAGGAATAAGATGATATGCTGACAGGGATAGATTAAGTCGGGTAGGAGGCGGCTTGTGTGGAGCATAAACACTGGCACAGACCAGTTGAGCCGAATGGCCTGTTTTTGTGCTGTAAATTCTATATAATCTGACACTGAGAGATTGAGTATATCGGATGGAGAGATTGAGTAGAATGGGCCTATATTCTCTGGAGTTTAGAAAAATGAGAGGTGACCTCATTGAAACATATAAAACTCTCAGAGGGCTTGACAGGATAGATGCAGAGAGGCTGTTTCCCCTGGCTGGAGAGTCTAGAATAAGGGGGCATTAGGGGTGGGCAATTTAGGACTGAGATGAGAAGGAATTTCTTCACTCAGAGGGTGGTGATTCTTTGGAATTCTCTATCCCAGAGGGCTGTGAATGCTCAGTCGTTGAGTATATCCAAGATTGAGATCGATAGATTTTTGGACACAAAGGGAATCAAGGGATATGGAGATAGGGTGGGAAAGTGGATTTGAGGTCGCAGATCAGCCATTGAATTGTGGAGCAGGCTCGAGGGGCCTATGGCCTACTCCTGCTCCTATTTCATATGTACATATATGAAATATATGGAAGACTGCCCGATCGTCCCATTTATCAGACAGTCCATGATTGCACATTACAAAATGTTACCTGTCAACCTGTTTAACTTTTACTGTTCCACGATGCAAAGCCTCCACACAAAGTTTAAATGGATTGGGCCTCCCGCTGAGACTACGAGTCCCGCAGGTCAGCCGCTCGAAGTATCACCCCCATAGTCGGTTACTGACACCTAAGTTGGCCAGCAAGTTGTGCATATGTCTGTCAATATTCTTAAGCTCCTTCAATTACAGTATTCGAAGATTATTTTTCTTGAGAAAACAATCCCAACCTAGAGAAAGGCCTCCCTGGTGAAGCATGGCTGGCAAATGCACGTCTCCTCTAACACGACCAAGTAGCTGAGGTGAGGTATGTGAACCCATCTATTTGGGTACCAGTACAACCCCTTCAGCTGCAGGCAGATTTCTCCCTGTTCTTTTTGTGCAACCACTTCTCATCCTCAAGCTCCCTGAGGCATGAGGAATTCCCAAAGGAACGTCAATCAAAATGCGTCTGGATGCTTAAAATGCGCTTTAAAGCTCCCCGAGATGTTATGGTATGTTAAAAGGATTTTAAAAAATGGAGCTAACAAAATGCAAAGAAGGGTCCCAAAAAGCAAAACAAACAATTATGAGCAAAACCATTCTGAACCGGCACAATGCATATGAACATGACAAATTGATGGGCAGGAAAAGACCAGCTGGCCCATCAAGCCTGCCCACATTCATGATGGCTGGAGCATCACGACTAGACATTTCTGCCAACCCCCCAATGCCCGCAGCTATGTAATCTTCTGGGAGAGGCAAAAAAACAGCGAGAAATCCAGGGCCAATAAGGTGGGGGAGAAAAGTGTGGAAAATTCCTCTGCGACTGCCTCTGGTGATCGAAACCAGTCCATGCTGAGTGAAAGAAAAAATAAACTCCAAAGGGCATTAAAGATCTTTGTTTGAGACTGTTTTTAAAGGGCCCCAGAGTACTACCTGTGCACTTCCTGGGCAAACCTTGGGAACTCATTGGCCGATTAAATTTAAATAATTTTTTAGAATTTAATGACACTCTTGCATGTCATCAGGGAGAGCCCAGTGCAGCCAGCCTGTTAAAAAAAAAGTAGGGGGCACAATCAGAGTGCAAAATAGGTTTCACCTTCCCCCATTGGCGCTGGCCATATGCATGTGCATAACAAGTGCATCTGACCACGAAATTACCTCATGGCTTGTTCAATTATTTTTCAAAACGCGTTTCAGCCACTGCATTACTGTGTATCATGTAGCCACACATATGCTGTGCTAATTAACATGTATTTCTCAACATTTTTGGCATATGCACTTTACAAATTTATTAAGGGGGGTGGAGTAGACCTGATAATAAAAGATGAGATAAGACAGTAGTGAGAAAGTATCTTAGGTCAGAAAATCAGGATATAGGATCAGTATGGGTGGAGCTAAGAAATAACAAGGAACAGCAATCACTGGTGGGAGTAGTTTATATACCCCTAACAGTAGTTATAGTGTTGGACAGAGTATAAATCAGGAAATTAGAGGAGCATGTATCAAGGGTATTGCAATAATCGTGGGGGACTTTAATCTTCATATAGACTGGGCAAACCAAATTGGCAAAAGTAGCTTGGAGGACGAGTTCATGGAATGCATTTGAGACAGTTTTCCAGAACAATGTGTTGAGAAACCAAATAGGGAACAGGCTATTTTTGATCTAGTATTGTGTAATGAGACAGGGTTATTTGGTAATCTTATAGTTAAGGATCCTCTGGAGGAAAGTGATTATTATATGATAGAATTTCATTTTGGGTTTGAGAATGATGTTGTTAAGTCTGAAATTAGGGTCTTAAATTTAAACAAAGCCAATTACATAGGTATGAGGGGCGAGTTGGCTAAGGTAGATTGGGAAAATTGCTTAAAATATATGACAGTAGATAAGCAGTGGTGAACATTAAAAGAAGTATTTCATAATTCTCAACAAATATACTTTCCCTTGAGGAATAAAAACTCCACGGACAAGGTGATCCAACCGTGGCTAACTAGAGAAGTTAAGGATAGTATTAGATTAAAAGAAGAGGCTTGTAATGTTGCCAAAAAGAGTAGTAAGCCTGAGGATTGTGAGCGTTTTAGAAATCAGCAAAGGATGACCAAGAAATTGATAAAGAGGAAGAAAATTGAATTTGAAAGAAAAGTAGCAAGAAATATTAAAATAGATTGTAAGAGCTTCTACAAGTATGTAAAAAGGAAGAGATTAGCGAAAGTAAATGTGGGTCCCTTAGAGGTAGAGACAGGAGAAATTATAATGGGGAATAAGGAAACGGCAGAGATGTTAAACAAATATTTTGTCTCTGTCTTCACAGTAGAAGACACAGAAAAAATACCAGAGGGTCCAATGAGAGTGAGGAACTTAAAGTAATTAAAATTAGTAAAGAAAAAGTACTGGAGAAATTAATACGACTAAAAGCCGGCAATCCCCTGGACCTAATGGCCTACATCCTAGAGGTGGCTGCAGAGATAGTGGATGCATTGGTTTTGATCTTCCAAAATTCCCTAGATTCTAAAACAGTCCCCGCAGGATTGGAAGGTAGCAAATATAACACCACTATTCAAGAAAGGAGGGAGAGAGAAAACAGGGAACTATCGGCCTGTTAGCCTGACATCAGTAGTAGGGAAAATGCTAGAATCTGTTATTAAGGATGTAGTAACAGGGCACTTAGAAAATCATAATATGATTAGGCAGAGTTAACATGGTTTTATGAAAGGGAAATCGTGTTTGACAAATCTATTAGAGCTTTTTCAGGGTGTAACTAGCAGGGTAGTTAAGGGGGAACCAGTGGATGTAATATATTTGGATTTTCAAAAGGCATTCAATAAGGTGCCACACAAGAGGTAGTTACACAAAATTAAAGCTCATGGGATTGGGGGTAATATATTAGCATGGATTGAGGTTTGGTTAACCGGACCAAAACCAGAGAGTCGGAATAAACGGGTCATTTTCAGGTTGGCAGGTTGTAACTAATGGGCTGCCGCAAGGATCAGTGCTTGGGCCTCAGCTGTTTACAATCTATATTGATCACTTTGATGAGGGGACCGAGTGTGATGTATCCAAATTTGCTGACGATACAAAGCTAGATGGGAAAGTAAACTGTGAGGAGGACTCAAAGAGGCTGCAAAGGGATATAGACAGGTTAAGTGAGTGGGCGAGAAGGTGGCAGATGGAGTATAATGTGGGGGAATGTGAAATTATCCACTTTGGTAGGAAGAATAGAAAAGCACAATATTTATTAAAAGGTGAGTGATTAAGAAATGTTGGTATTCAGAGGGATTTGGGTGTCCTTGTACACGAATCACAAAAAGTTAACATGCAGGTACAACAAACAATTAGGAAGGCAAATGGTATGTTACGGGGTTGGAGTATAAGAGTAAGGAGGTCTTGCTGCAATTGTACAGGGTTCTGGTGAGACCACACCTGGAGTACTGTGTACAGTTTTGGTCTCCTTGCCTAAGGAAGGATATACTTGCCTTAGAGGGGGTTCAACAAAGGTTCACTAGATTAATTCCTGAGATGATAGGGTTGTCCTATAAGGAGAGATTGAGTAGAATGGGCCTATACTCTCTGAAGTTTAGAAGAATGAGATGTGATCTTATTGAAATGTATAAAATTCTTCGAGGGCTTGATGGGTAGATGCTGAGGGGCTGTTTCCCCTGGCTGGTGAGTCTAGAACTAGGGGTCATAGTCTCAGGCTAAGGGGTCAGCCATTTAGGACTGAGATGAGGAGAAATTTCTTCACTCAGAGGGTTGTGAATCTTTGGAATTTTCTATCCCAGAGAGCTGTGGATGCTCAGTCGTTGATTATATTCAAGGCTGAGATCGATGGATATTTGGACACTAAGGGAATCAAGGGATATGGGGATAGGGTGGGAAAGTGGAATGGAGGTAGATCAGCCATGATCTTATTGAATGGCGGTGCAGGCTTGAGGGGCCGTATGGCCTACTCCTGCTCCTATTTCTTATGTTATTATTATTACTGATTTTTAAAAAAATTTGTACAGGGTTTCTTTTGGTTATATTTAACACACTGAATTTTAGTACGGGTTTAGGTACACTTCTCAATGAGTGACTATTAATTTCCTTTGCAATGACGGTGAACAGATCGAAATATACATTGCAATCTGAATGCAGCAAGATTTTTGAGATGTTGTAACATGGTGTTGAGTTACATTTGTTGCTGCTCAAAATCGAAACCTTCACATATGTTTAATTTCTTCATTACCGTGATGTTGCGAACTCTGGGAATTGGACTATTTTCTTCAGGCTATAAGTCTGTCAGTCCTGAAAGGTACCATAAATATCATAATATTAATCACCAGTCAAATGGTTATATATTACAGTTTGAAATCTCAATTTATTGCACTGTGGGTTTTTTTTTTGAATTTTACACATTGTATTTAAAACCTGCTTTTTCATACTCACAACTAGTTTAAATTTCGAGCTGTCTGACTTATTTACCGTATACATGTTTGTCAAAATAAGGTTAAGTGTAAGTGATATTAAAAGAGCTTCCTCAGGATGTATCCCTTCTATATAATCTCTTGAAGGAGGCATTTGCCACTTTCTAATAGGAACATAGGAACAGGAGTAGGCCATTCGGCCCCTTTAGCCTGTTCCACCTTTTAATTTCAACATCCAGGCTTGGGCACATAAGTGGCAAGTAACATTCGCGTCAGACAAGTGCCAGGCAATGACCATCTCCAACAAGAGAGAGTCTAACCACCTCCCCAAGACATTCAACGGCATTACCATCACCGAATCCCCCACCATCAACATCCTGGAGGTCACCATTGACCAGAAACTTAACTGGACCAGCCATATAAATACTGTGGCTACAAGAGCAGGTCAGAGGCTGGGTATTCTGCGGCGAGTGACTCACCTCCTGACTCCCCAAAGCCTTTCCACCATCTACAAGGCATAAGTCAGGAGTGTGATGGAATACTCTCCACTAGCCTGGATGAGTGCAGCTCCAACAACACTCAAGAAGCTCGACACCATCCAGGACAAAGCAGCCCGCTTGATTGGCACCCCATCCACCACCCTAAACATTCACTCCCTTCACCACCGGCGTACAGTGGCTGCAGTGTGTACCATCCACAGAATGCACTGCGGCAACTCGCCAAGGCTTCTTCGACAGCACCTCCCAAACCCGCGACCTCTACCACTTAGAAGGACAAGGGCAGCAGGCACATGGGAACAACACCACCTGCACGTTCCCCTCCAAGTCACA